>NC_133528.1:48021501-48621501 GCF_048544455.1 Silene latifolia | reverse complement strand
GAGTAGGTTAGAGTAAAATAGGGGGAGATATATTTTCTTCCCATTTTTTTAATCATAACCGAAATATGGAGATTATTCTCCTTATTATTTTCGGTTTTTACAACTACCAAAATTAGGTGATTAAATCTCCTTATTTTTGGTAGTTTCCAAAATGTATATAAAGTGTAAAAATTATAAATTGTCATTTAATTTATACCGTATTAATTAGTCTACACACAACAACTTGCAGTCGACTTATTAATGTTGTTCTGTTATAATTTATTATGACAATATCGTATAATATATGCTTTAACTATAAATATCGTATATTTATAATTAGCTAATTAAATATAACCGATAACATTTAATTACGAATTAACATCTTAATTCGTTAAAGCTAACATTATATACATTAATTAAATATAACATATTATATTCAATTTACGAATTGACAGTTAATTCGTCTCAGCTAATATTATTTAATCGGCATTAAATAATTGTCTCATCATCACATTGACTAACTGTTTAGTCAAATACATTAACTAACCTTTTAGTCATATAAGGCATCAATGTGATTACATTTCCATAATCACATCTCTCAAACACATCCTTTAGGTGTGACTTTTAGGGACCAGTTGATCACCGCCATCTGTATGATAATAACGTCAAACTTTCTAGCAAGCCAACCGTTATTAGGTAATCGTTAATCAACTGATAAAATACGAAGTATACCCTTGTGAACCTGTAAGACATTTACAAATGTTATCACACTAATTTGTGGAGGACACAAGCTCCAACAATCTCATGCTAAGAGCTTTGAGTTGCTTTGATTGTGACTAACTGGAGCAGCTGGATAAAGAAAAAAGGTCGAGCTGGGACCTGTCTGAAACTAGCGCTGTCGGGGATGCAACCCGGAGTTTAAGCTTTTTAGTTATTTTTCTTGAAGGAAATGTAGATTCATATACATATTAACATACTCTTTTATGTCTAAATAATTTGTCATAAAATTAATTACGGATTTTATGCATGCAAACAATAATATAAATAGAGGAGAAATCATGTCCTTACCTAGTAGATTTCGGCTATTAGGGCACAAGAGAGATCACCTTTCTCTTCTTGTTCTTGAGCTTTTCCTTTATGGATGAACAAGATCTAAGTGCAAGATCTCTCCCCAAGCTTTATACCCAAGGCTTAACACTTAATCTAATTAATATTATAAGTACTAGTATAATATTAATGTAGTGAAAATTGAACCAAAATTATTTTGGTTTTAAGCTCCTAAAACCGTGTAGAGGAGAAGGAATTTTGGGAGTATTTTATCTCTCTAATTTAGCATTGAAAGTAGAGAGCAAAATATTTGTTTCTTACACTAGAAAATAATAAGTGAATGAATGAATAATTTTAGAGAAGAAAACTCTCTAAAAGGCACTAGGAAAACCGGTGGTGGGAGGGGCTTTTAGGGAGCCAATGCATGCCCATATTTGTCTTCACAAGATAAATAGGGTTGCATGGCTACTATTAGCTTTTAATCATTATGTTTTCTATTTAAAATATAAACACAATTTAAGCCTAATCCTCCTCCATTATTTCGGCATTTTTTTAAATAATATGAAGTCCATATTATTTTTGTCAATTGTCTATATGTTACATGTCACATGTCACATATATTTGTTATGTAATTTTTAACACATTAAAAATTCAACGTATTATCAAAAATACGTCATATACAAAAATTGACTTAGTAATTTCATAATTACCTGTGCCAAAATATTTTACCATTTATAAATCACAACAGATTGTATTTATAATAATTCATTCAAATCCAATTGTTTCTTTAAACAATAATTTCATCCGAGTAATGATACAATTCGATTACTCAGACCGTATCTCATTTAATCACATTTCAATTTGATACGTAAATTTTACTTCCAAAATTGTCCGTCAATTTTCAAATAATTTAATCAACTCGTAACATTATATGATTGATTAAATAATCAATTAAGCGTATTGCCCTTTAGGTATGACCTAGGGGGTCAACTGATCACCACCGTCACACGACAGTAATGTCAAACTCTAGTCAGCCAATCATTACCGATATATGTTGACCAGTTGACAGTAACAAAATTACTTCCCAATTGTATTCTTTAAAATGAGATTTAATAATGACATTTAAATCATGTGATCGCACTATTGTTGAGGACACATTTCCCAACAATCTCCCACTTGTCCTCGACAAGTGTGCGTCACCAATTCTCTTGTCCTATTACTATCTCCCACTCAATGCAAGGTGTCTTTCAGGTCGTACTTGCAAGTGATCATATCGAGAGTGGTTTCCTCGATCTGGAGAATAACTGATTGACCGGACTTATCTATCATAGATACTTTCCGAGCGTGGCCACGCATTTCCAGTTCATTGCTCCTCGAGTGGCCCTGAGATATTGTTATAACCCTGACAAGGGGTGGACAATTCCTATCGCACTCATTCCCTTCGACTAGCCACAGCCATCATAACCCAAAATATGCCCATTTGACCCCATTTACGAAGGTCGTAGTAACACAAATCAAAGTTAATCAAAATCGTGCCATCTTAGGCGAATAGTCTCTAGTCAAAAGAATCAACTCATTAGAACACTATAGTAGCTCTTGCCACGACCAGGCTATATAAATTTGCCAGAACTCTATAAGCGGTCATTAGGCCCGACAAAATGTTCCTAACAGTCTGCCTATGTGATCGACTAGTCATCTCACATGACTGTATGGCACTTGAACTTGCCATCAATCGCCTCACACTCTAGTCACTTCGAGACGTCACCTCATATAAGTAACTATGGGCAAAACAATGTTAATCCATGTTCACTTTAACGGGGTTCAATTGTCTCTACAACCCGTTTGGATGTAACAAAGTATAAATTAAAGATAAAAGACAAATGCGATTATGAACATGAACAAAAACAACACTTTTATTTCATTTCAAAATCTAACAAAAATTTGGTACACGTTTAAGTCCCATGGACGCAACATGCCCATCATGCTTAGCCTGCGATAAAGGCTTGGTGAGCGGATCGGCTATGTTGTCATCCGTCCCAACCTTACAAATCGCAATTTCCTTTCTTTCAATGAAATCTCTTATTACATGATACTTTCTAAGTACATGTCTAGATCTATTACTAGACTTTGGCTCCTTAGCTTGGAAGATCGTCCCACTATTATCACAATAGAGAGTGATGGGATCATCGGCGGTAGGTACTACTTTTAGACCTTCCGTGAATTGCTTGATCCACATAGCTTCCTTGGCGCTTCGATGCTTTGCTATGTACTCACCTCCGTTGTCGAATCCGCGATTCTGACTTCCTTAAAGCTTCTCCAGCTTACGGCACCACCATTGAGCATGAAAACAAAACCAGCCTGTGATTTCATGTCATCTCTATCTGTTTGAAAACTTGAGTCCGTGTATCCTGTAACACGCAACTCAGTGTCTCCTCCAAACACAAGGATAGAGTCCTTAGTTCTTCTCAAGTACTTAAGGATGTTCTTGACAGAAATCCAGTGACTCTCACCTGGATTTCCTTGATATCTACTCGTCATGCTCAAGGCATACGAGACATCGGGACGTGTGCATATCATGGCATACATGATTGATCCAACAATGGAAGCGTAAGGGATCAACTTCATGCGTTCAACATCATGGGGTTCGGAGGGACATTGAGTCCTGCTCAATATCGTTCCGGTTACCATAGGTACCAAACCCCTTTTGGATTTGTCCATGCTGAATCGTCGAAGAATCTTATCAACATAAGATTCTTGACTTAGTGCCAATATCCTCTTGGGTCTATCTCTATAGATCCGGATACCTAATATGCGTTGTGCCTCTCCTAAATCTTCATTTGGAAGTGGTTACCTAACCACTTCTTAACAGAAGACAACATTGGAATATCATTTCCAATGAGTAGTATGTCATCGACATACAAAATTAGGAACACAACATTGCTCCCACTAAATTTCATGTATAAACATGGTTCCTCAACATTTCGAGTGAAACCATTTTCCTTTATCACATCATTGAATCGATGATTCCAACTTCTTGATGCTTGCTTAAGACCATAAATGGATCTCTTAAGTTTGCACACTTTGTTAGGATTTTTAGAATCAACAAAACCTTCGGGTTGTATCATGTACACCTCCTCTTCTAAATGCCCATTTAGAAAAGCGGTTTTGACATCCATTTGCCAAATTTCATAATCATGAAATGCGGCGATCGCTAACAAAATCCGTATGGATCTTAGCATGGCTACGGGGGCGAAGGTCTCATCATAATGGAGACCTTGGACTTGGGTAAATCCTTTTGCCACTAGCCTAGCTTTGTAGACATCGTCATGTCCTTCTATGCCATTCTTGACTTTGAATATCCATTTGCATTGAAGGGGTCTTGCCCCTTTAGGCAAATCTACCAAGTCCCAAACTTGGTTTTCAAGCATAGAATCCATTTCGGACTTCATGGCTTCAAGCCATAAGGTGGAATTAGGACTAGAGATTGCAGCCTTGTAGGTGGCGGGCTCGTCACTTTCCATAAGCAACACATCGAGCGTTCCATCTTCTTCGATAAGTCCCACATATCGATCGGGATGGCGAATGACTCGGCCCGTCCTTCTTAGTGGAGGAGGTACAACCGCGTTAGACGACGAAGGAACATCTTCTTGCGTCTCTACCTCGGTTTGTGGCTCTTGAACTTCGTCAAGTTCAAAATTTCTCCCACTCTGTCTCTTAGAAATAAATTGACTTTCTAAGAAGACAGCCTCACAAGACACAAACACTTTGTTTTCTTGAGGTTTGTAGAAGTAGTAACCTCGAGAGGTCAAAGGATAACCTACAAAGATGCATTTTTCGGATCTTGGGGCAAGCTTATTGTCGGGTTTAGCCTTGACGTAAGCATCACATCCCCAAATTTTCATATAGGATAGATTAGGAACTCTTCCTTTCCATGTCTCAAATGGAGTCTTTTCGGTGGCTTTAGTGGGACTATTATTTAAAGATAGAATTGCGGTTTGGATTGCAAATCCCCAAAACGAGTTCGGTAACTCGGTTTGACTCATCATGGATCGAACCATATCAAGTAGGGTTCGATTCCTCCTTTCGGTAACACCATTCAATTGTGGTGTTCCGGGTGGAGAAAGTTGTGATATAATGCCACAACCTTTCAAGTGTGAATCAAATTCAAGACTAAGGTATTCACCACCACGATCGGATCGTAGTGCCTTAATCCTTTTGTTCAATTGGTTCTCTACTTCGTTTTGGAATTCCTTGAATTTCTCAAATGCTTCACTCTTGTGTTTCATTAAATAGATATACCCATATCTACTCAAGTCATCGGTGAAGGTTATAAAGTAGTCATAATTACCACGAGCGGTGATACTCATTGGTCCGCATACATCGGTGTGTATGAGTCCCAATAGCTCACTAGCTCGTGTCCCTTTACCGCTAAAAGGATTACGAGTCATTTTGCCAAGTAGGCAATATTCGCATGTACCAAATGATTGATAATCAAATGGTGTAATCACATTAGTAGAAATTAATCTTTTGATGCGATTCTCGTTTATGTGACCTAATCGACAATGCCAAATGAACGCTTCACTTGGGTCACTTGTTTTGAGTTTCTTTGATTGAATGTTATAAATATCATTAGTCGGTTTTGAGGTCTCTAAAATGTAAATGCCATTTATGGAAGAAGCTTGGCCAATAACCAAATCATTCCTAGAAATAGAGCAACGATTGTTCTTAATGACAAAACAAAAACCGTCCATGTCTAGCATGGCGATTGAAATAATGTTTTTAGAGAGCGTAGGAACATAAAAACAATTATGCAAATACAACTCAAAACCGTTTGGCAAAGCTAGAACATAAGTTCCTTTGGATTCGGCCGCTACCCGAGCTCCATTTCCAAGTCGAAGATCCACATCTCCCTTGCTAAGCCTCTCCACATCTCTTAAACCCCGTAAATGATTACAAAGGTGAGAACCACAACCGGTATCTAGTACCCATGTCGTAGTGGAAGTATAATTTATATCAATAACATAAATTTCTTTAGGAATTGTACCTTTTGGAGTAATGAGTCCTTCCCTTATATTTCGCAAATACATAGGGCAATTCCTAAGCCAATGTCCCATGCCATAGCAATAATGACACTCATCATTAACTTTCTTGAAGTTTTTGATTTTCTTTCCTTTCTTCTTGAACCTCTTGCCCTTTGAAGCAAGAACTTGATTGCTAGAGCTCCCACTAGCTTTGGCATCCTCATCTTCCAGAGATAAAGACCCTATAGATCGTATGAGGTAGTCTTCCTGAGACGGACTCACACGAGGTCTAGTAGTAGTGGGTGGTTTAGAAGTGGTGATGAAATTAAGGTTTCCATCCGAACCTATCCCGAAATGAAGTTCTCTAGTTGTATCGAAATTATTGTTGGAGCATACGTCGTCAAGAACATGGTGATATGACTCAATGGTTATCGGTGCGGTAGCATTTGATGGATTCATTGTAATGCACTACAAATATGGAGGAAAGGAAATATTAACATTTGTCTTTTTAAATCATACTTGCAAATTTAACAAGATATGAACATTTATATAGTGACCTCTACCCAACTATAATAAATGATTCCAAGACCCAAATTCATATCAACTTAGGCACGGGGTAGCCGATGAAACACTCATCAATATAACTCGGTGGATTAACTTTTTAATCGATTCTACTTTTAGAACTCTTGGTCGATAAAATTACTCTAATATTTATCTATAGCCCAAAACACATCAACAAGGGCACGGGGTAGCCGATGAAACCCTTATCAATTACTTTTGTTGAGTTCAATCCAAATTTCGAATAAATGTGTCCATTATCCAAACCCATATTAATTTAGGCACGGGGTAGCCGATGAAACCCTCATCAACATGAATTCGGTGGATTAGACATTTATCACCCACTTCCCCTACGTAACAAGGTTTGTACCCCGGGGTAGCCGAGTGCACTCCCTCGCGAAATAGGTTTTCATGGTTTCTACTATTTGGTAAGGCTATGTCTCAATTAGTTGTTTTAGCGAGAGGTCATGTCAATTTATTATCTATCACGTTTTAAGTGAACTAAAGCGGTGAACTACGATAATTCGAATTGACACGGTCGATAAACTCGATAAAATAATAATGCATGTTTAGTTATGGCGATTTAGCGATGCATGTGACATAAAATAAAATGCAAGCATAAAGATAAATAAATCCTAGTATGGCCTTTCCTAAAATAGAAAAACTATTAATCTATTACATATTCGGAAACCAACTCCATTGGTCCCTTGAACTTCGGTTGTGGCACACATCTCGAGGTAACACCGTCTTTATGTATCGCCATTCTTGAAGAAATCCGTCTTTTGGAACTCCGGAATGAATAAAATTACATAATTTCCTATTTATACATTTGTAACTAAAATAAAATAAATCTATTAAATTACAAAACGGTGATACGAGATCACAATAAAATTACAACCGAATCGATATTCCCATACATTTCGGGAAATATCAATTAAAATCTAAGGCCATACTAAGTAAAATTACATAATTCAAAATTACATAAATTAAAATTATGACAATCATAAAGAAAAATGCAGCATTATAATATGTATGAACATGCTCAATTTTTATGCTAATCGCCTTTTAATTAGCCAATATCGTATATTACTCGGTTTTTACGGATTTGCGTGATTTCAACATTTTATAATCACAAAAATACATAAACTCATATTTATGCATAAGTTAATTACCCTAACCTCTTAGGACTCAAAATATAGTCTTCACTAACAATTTGACCATAATTAACCTTTATTTACAAAATTGTTCATAAATGGACCAAAAAATACAAAAATAAGCTATTAGACTTCAAATAAATCACAAAATTTCAAATAAATTCAAAATTTGAAATTTAAACTCATGAACATTCTGGAAAAATCCATGACACTCATAATGTTCAAAATCTTAGGTTAAAAATTTCGAAATTTTTCCGGAAAAACAATGTTGCGGTTTATCGATTTTTAATTAAAATAATCATAAAAATATGGAAAAATTATTTTCATTAACTTTTCAATTTTAGATCTGAAAAATATAATAAAATGCAACATTAGGCGTTTTTCCTAAGTCATAGATTATGTTTTATTAATTTTTCACTAATAATGTCACTATTTATGCTATTTTTCTTCAAAAATTCATAAATCATGCTAAAAGACTTATTTATAGCCAATTATTTTACACACATCTTGTAAAATTGCATGTGACAACATATTAATTTTCTATGACCAGATTCGAAATTTAACTCATATTAACCTATTTTTCTCTTAAATCCGTATTTAATAATGAAAAATTCATTTTTCGAGCATAACAAGTCCAAAAATTATGAAAATTTGCAGGTTATCTCAAAATAATATATGTAACAACATATCCAAAAACCAACTTAAAATTCGAAGTATAGCTAATTTTCGACCAAAAATGACATTTTTACTCATAAAATCACATTTAAATGTCATTATAGAGAAATATGAACAATAAAAATCCGTAAAATTAACCAAAATATCCTAAAACATTTTAGGACCAGAAATATCAACATGCATGGATTAATTTCGTGATATATCATAATAACACAAATTTTACAAGTTTTATTTGTTATTCATATAACTCGGAAAAACTTTTAACCAATTTGCATGCAAACAACCGTGGCTCTGATACCAATTGAAGGAAATGTAGATTCATATACATATTAACATACTCTTATATGTCTAAATAATTTGTCATAAAATTAATTACGGATTTTATGCATGCAAACAATAATATAAATAGAGGAGAAATCATGTCCTTACATAGTAGATTTCGGCTATTAGGGCACAAGAGAGATCACCTTTCTCTTCTTGTTCTTGAGCTTTTCCTTTATGGATGAACAAGATCTAAGTGCAAGATCTCTCCCCAAGCTTTATACCCAGGGCTTAACACTTAATCTAATTAATATTATAAGTACTAGTATAATATTAATGTAGTGAAAATTGAACCAAAATTATTTTGGTTTTAAGCTCCTAAAACCGTGTAGAGGAGAAGGAATTTTGGGAGTATTTTATCTCTCTAATTTAGCATTGAAAGTAGAGAGCAAAATATTTGTTTCTTACACTAGAAAATAATAAGTGAATGAATGAATAATTTTAGAGAAGAAAACTCTCTAAAAGGCACTAGGAAAACCGGTGGTGGGAGGGGCTTTTAGGGAGCCAATGCATGCCCATATTTGTCTTCACAAGATAAATAGGGTTGCATGGCTACTATTAGCTTTTAATCATTATGTTTTCTATTTAAAATATAAACACAATTTAAGCCTAATCCTCCTCCATTATTTCGGCATTTTTTTACATAATATGAAGTCCATATTATTTTTGTCAATTGTCTATATGTTACATGTCACATGTCACATATATTTGTTATGTAATTTTTAACACATTAAAAATTCAACGTATTATCAAAAATACGTCATATACAAAAATTGACTTAGTAATTTCATAATTACATGTGCCAAAATATTTTACCATTTATAAATCACAACAGATTGTATTTATAATAATTCATTCAAATCCAATTGTTTCTTTAAACAATAATTTCATCCGAGTAATGATACAATTCGATTACTCAGACCGTATCTCATTTAATCACATTTCAATTTGATACGTAAATTTTACTTCCAAAATTGTCCGTCAATTTTCAAATAATTTAATCAACTCGTAACATTATATGATTGATTAAATAATCAATTAAGCGTATTGCCCTTTAGGTATGACCTAGGGGGTCAACTGATCACCACCGTCACACGACAGTAATGTCAAACTCTAGTCAGCCAATCATTACCGATATATGTTGACCAGTTGACAGTAACAAAATTACTTCCCAATTGTATTCTTTAAAATGAGATTTAATAATGACATTTAAATCATGTGATCGCACTATTGTTGAGGACACATTTCCCAACATTTCTAACATTTCAGTTTTTGTTGTGTGTTTAATAATTGGTCTTCTCGATCGAGTGCTCTACTTCCTTCGATCGAACACTTTGGCAGCTGATTGTACTCGATCGAGTATTCTATCTTCTCGATCGAAGTACCACGAGTAGGCTTGTTTTTTTTTGCTTCCTATAACACTGTTCTGGAGTTATTAGCGACCTCCCATGTTGTTGGCTGGCTTGGAGAGGTCCCTACTTCGCGTATTTTTGTGAGTTTTCCGCATCTCCACTCTCTCCTTTTTAGTTTGCATTTCCTTTCCTTATTTTTGGGTACAATGAGGGCATTGTACGGTTTGGTTTGGGGAGGTTATGCATTCATATCTGTGTCCGCATGTTGTTTTTATTGCATTTCTGTTATCACTTTTAATTTTTGTATGCATTGTTGCTTATTTTTGTAAAAATTAAAAATATCATAAAAATTCAAAAATTCAAAAAAAAATTCACGTTTATTTTAGCATATAGGTTGAGTCCGAACGATAGATTTCAATGATGAAATTGCACTGCGATTGTCTTTTTGCTTAAGCTTTGCATAAACTAATTATCTTTTAGCTTTGTCTTATTGCATATCTACGAGTTAATGTTAAAATTTAGCTGAATATATAGACTTGACCTGAAAATTTTGGCAAGCTTATAATTTTATAGATTTAGAGCCCTATAAACTGGTGTCATTTATGACCAGTTCATGTAGGAATTCAGAGTAGTACTCCTTGCATAACATGTTCATCACTTTTGCACTTTTATGACATTCGATTGCTTGTCACTTGCATACATTCGGGTTTGTGGACGATGTCACATGCAGGGAGGTGCTTACAATTTCCCTTTCTTTCATTTTCACCCATTTAGCTCCACTTTAGCCAAATATAGCCTTTTTGACCCATTAGCTACACCCAAATTTAGCCTGCCAGTCAAGCTAGTTTAGTGTAATTCTTGTGGTATATCGTTCATTGATGTGAGTTTGGATCATTCCTTATTCCTTATTTGTACGGAGTTGGTAGAAAAAGAAAGAACGTGGAAAGAAAATGAGAAAAGAAACATGGAAAAAGAAAAAAGAGAAAAAAAAAGGAAAAAAAATGAAAAAAAGAAGAAAGACGTGAAAACAGAAGGAGAAAAGAAAGAAAAGTTGAGTTAGTTTGAGAAAAAGAGACCGTTTCTGCTTAGTTTGATTTTGTGACGGTCTTATTCCTCCATTTTTATTTATATCTTTTTGAGGAGATTGTGTATTGGGTAGTGAGTTTTGTGCCAAAGAAGGGCACTTGTACTTAATTTTCTAGTCAGCTGAGAATTGGATGGTTTTATTTGGTCCTGTTTAGGAGCTAGCTTGACGCTTTACCTCCACTTTTCCATAATCTGTTTTGCCTTTCTCACCTGTAACCTCACTTTCTCATATCATTTGTAAGCCCTCGGCTGTGACGGACATTGTTGCTTGGAATGTATGTATAGTACTTGAATCGTCTATCATTTTTGATGCATGCATGTTATGTAGATCGCAGTTTAGGTGAGTGACTGTCTTCTCTTTCTCTCTTACACATATACTTTCACCCTTTGCTTCATGAGGGAAGAGTGACCCGTGAGAGTCCATCATTAAAGGTCTTGCAAGGTCGACGGTTCAGCTCTATTATAAACATCTTACAACTCGTTTGTATTAGACTATTTCGCTATAAGTGTTAGTTTGCTGCATTAAATCGGTTTAAGTGGGCATGTAACACCCCCATTTATATAGGAGCCTTTAGCAAGACATTCCCCTATAAATAGGATTGTTACCATCTCGGGTTACCGAGGTAGTGAATAACAAAGTAACAATACACGGTACTTTAAGTAGTTTAAATGAAACAATCTTTACAACTGTTTATAAAAATCCAAACCAAAACAAAGTAAGTCTAACAGCGGAATAAATCAAAGACAACACTAAATGTGATCTAGGACTCTAAGTCTCCGGTCCAAGCCTCACGTCCATCCAAGCCCATCCAGTCTCGTCACTAGCCTGTAAAATCTGCTGCCCAATATTTGGTTCATCACAGGTGTACACGAACACACAAGGTCAACCGCGAGGTTGAGTAGAGTAATACAGTGCAACAACAGTAATGATATGAATGCATCTCCGTCAATCCTCCTCCATCACAATCTCATCACATAACCCGGAACTCCCAGCCATACCGATCCCCGGCAGACTATCAATCGACCGTCGTCGATATACCAACTCGCAGCTGAGGACACCAGGGCAAGTCCTGCAGAACCAGCCTGGGCCTGACCCACTCCAAAACAACATCAGTATCACAACCACACCTGCCTCCAACACCACATGATATATATGCAATGCAATTGACAAACAACGATACAACAACATCTCACAAACATCACAATCATAACAATGTCAGTCCGAGTCACAATAGAGTAGATACTCTACCTGAAATATAAGCTGCAATAACAATCAAGCGTAAGCTCAGAAATGTTCCACCCGGAAATCACCACCTAATATTAATAGCATACGATTACTAAACCGACAAGAAACTTAACCCATTTTATCAATTAATCATGCACCTAATCAAGACTCATCATAACTCAATAGAAACCTTAACTTATAGGGCAAATTCGACTTTTCTTATTTCCAGAACCGGACAGACTTGCTATAAAATACATAACTAATTCTAGGAAAATTAAATCGATGCGAGGCCAATTGGGTTGGAACCATAACACTCTAATCTACAGTTCTTATTTCCTATACTTTTCCCAAATTCCAAACATATCGATGGTTTCCAGACTGATTTCCAAAGGCTGACATAATTCGTCGCATAAAAAGTAAAGACTCATAAAACGAGTTTGACAAATGATTTTTAAGTAAAACCAATGCCTAACTCATCTAAACTCTTTAAATTTAAATATATGAAAAAGACCCAGCACCAATTCAATATCTAAATTATGTTTTAGAAGTAATCTTTTAGCCTCTACTGATTCGCGGACTTTTTAGATAGACGTTCACAAATAATTTATTCAGGAAAAACTACACGGTGAAATGCTACCAAATTTCACAGGCATAAACTAGGCTTGGAATAAACATGAGTCTCTTCTTTAACTTTTTGCATCCGACGAATTTAAGATAGGTAAAACATTCAAATAACACAGACCAACGAATCTGTAAATTGCTGTAACTATTTTATTCATTTATCTTATACAATTTATAATCAAAAACCCCCAAACCAATTTCTAGGGTTACAAAAATTGTTCCAATACTACTATAATTATGCTAATAATTGAATAAAGAGGTAATAGGTTTACATATCTTTCGTTGTTATCATATCTTTGTTGTTAATCACTGCAATTAACTGTAACTAGCTACTTGAATCGATGCATTTAGCTTAATTAATTTTGGTAAGCCTTAACCTAGACCGGAAGGTTGGAAGGGGTGAGACCCGCAAGGAGATATTCGTTGCCCCTTAGACCGATAATTGACTGATCTGTGACCTTAGCTGCAATTATCTGACATTCATTGATGACCCGACAATCCTAGTTCTCTTTCCTTTATTGTTAATTTCTCAGACCCTTTCCTCTTACTTTAATCTCCCTTAGTTTAGTTCAAACAATTAAAAACCCCCAACTTTGACCGTAGACAGACCGAGTCTACAAGTAGATAGTGACCGCCTCCCTGTGGAGATCGACCCTACTTACCGCTGACTTCTGTTAGTAATACTTAGATATTTATTTTTGGTACCTGACGACGGTATCAAATTTTGGCGCCGTTGCCGGGGAGGCAACTATTTTATTTGTTTGTTTATTTTCGTCTGTCTTTCGCCTCAAGGAATTTATTTCTTGAGGCAGTTCTTATCTTTTTCCTTGAGTGTTGTTTTGATAGGTCCTACCTAGACATTCTAGGTAAAAGATCATTAAAGGGAAGGCTTGAGTACCTTTGATCTTCCACCTATGTTCCATCATATGGCGCAAAAGGTGGTTTACTGTGAGAGATGTGATGTTGCGGGGCACAATGCTGTCATCTGTTTAGCGAGAAACGACGTGTCAAAATTTGGCGCGACGAAGTCTATGCGTTTAGGAAGCGTAGACAAGCTAGTCATTCCATTACACATGTGCTGCCACATCCACTTCAGCAACGATGTTGTCAAAAGTCTCTGTTTAGCTGGCCCCCGCAACAACAAACCCTTCCTCCCGTTGAAGAGAATGAAGAGGTTGCTGAATTGAAATCCTTGGTGAAGGCACTTGCACTTCTAGTGCAAGAATTTGATAAAGCTAAGGAAGCTCGTGTCAAGTCATTTGAATCTGAAATAGCTCAATTAGCTGCCAAGATGGACAATTAGCATTCAGAGGAGGTATTTGTTATTTGTACCGAGAGCGGTCCTTCCTATGAAGGACCTGAGCTACCTATTTATGATGAAGATCTGTATGACTCGGAATTTAAAGTGCACGAAGCATTTCTCAAGCACTTCACCACGGTTCAGTATTAAACGCTCGATCGAACAGCCCATCATGTTCAATCGAGTGAATTCTATGAGGAAAATTCGATCGAGTAGAACTAACCACTCGATCGAACGGGTTGTATGAGGAAGACCTCGATCGAACACCACACATTGTTTGATCGAGTAATGCTGAAAAAGGGAACCTCGATCAAGCACCTTACTTTATTCGATCGAGTGAGCAGTGTGAAGAAACTCCTCGATCGAGCAATATGCATTCTCGATCGAGTGATATAGCCACGGAGAGCAATGATATGTCATCTTGGTTCGTTTTGGATGACGATTCTGATGAAGACAATGGTTATGGTGAATCCCCCATTTTCAAAGCCGAGCTCGAAGCCTTGGAGGCTGCGATATATGGGACAGAACCCACCAAGGAGGGGAATGAGAAGACAGTTGAGTCAGTGATTGTTCCTAGCACGGAGGAGCTAATATACTCTTTTGTCAATGATTCCGACGTTAGGAGCAACCAGCCTGAGGTAATTGACGATAATTATATTTTTATTGGTATAAATAGTACGCTACCTCATATGACTCTTGCTTTTGATTTTGATGCTCCACCCCCTCCCATTTGGACAAATAGGCTTATAATGTTTCACCGTATTTGTCATCGAAAATTTGTTAGGCTGAGACGGTATTTTAGATTTATTTCATATTCTTCTTCTTTATTTTGGTGCTACTTATGCTCTTGTGTAGCACATGCGCAGGTTTATGATCTCATTCTAAGAGCTTTGAGTTGCTTTGATTGTGACTAACTAGAGCAGCTGGATAAAGAAAAAAAGGTCGCGCTGGGACCTGTTTGAAACTAGCATTGTCCGGAAGGCAACCCGGAGTTTAAGCTTTTTAGTTGTTTTTCTAACATTTCAGTTTTTTTTGTGTGTTTAATAATTGGTCTTCTCGATCGAGTGCTCTACTTCCTTCGATCGAACACTTTGGCAGCGGATTGTACTCGATCGAGTATTCTATCTTCTCGATCGAAGTACCACGAGTAGGCTTGTTTCGTTTTGCTTCCTGTGACGCTGTTCTGGAGCTATTAGCGACCTCCCATGTTGTTGGCTGGTTTGGGGAGGTCCCTACTTCGCGTATTTTTGTGAGTTTTCCGTATCTCCACTCTCTCCTTTTTAGTTTGCATTTCCTTTCCTTATTTTTGGGTACAATGAGGGCATTGTACGGTTTGGTTTGGGGAGGTTGTGCATCCATATATGTGTCCGCATGTTATTTTTATTGCATTTTTGTTATCACGTTTAATTTTTGTATGCATTGTTGTTTATTTTTGTAAAAATCAAAAATTTCATAAAAATTGAAAAATTCAAAAAAATCAGAAAAATTTCACATTTATTTTAGCATATAGGTTGAGTCAGAATGGTAGATTTCAATGATGAAATTGCACTGCGATTGTCTTTTTGCTTAAGCCTTGCATAAACTAATTATCTTTTAGCTTTGTCTTATTGCATATCTACGAGTTAATGTTAAAATTTAGCTGAATATATAGACTTGACCTGAAAATTTTGGCAAGCTACTTATAATTTCTAAGATTTAGAGCCTTATAAACTACTGTCATTTATGACCAGTTCAAGTTGGAATTGAGAGTAGTACTCCTTGCATTACATGTTCATCACTTTTGCACTTTTATGAAATTCGATTGCTTGTCACTTGCATAAATTCGGGTTTGTGGTCGGTGTCACACGCAGGGAGGTGCTTATAATTTCCCTTTCTTTCATTTTCACCCATTTGGCTCCACTTTAGCCAAATATAGCATTTTCGACCCATTAGCTACACCCAAATTTAGCCAGCCAGTCAAGCTAGTTTAGTGTAATTCTTGTGGTATATCGTTCATTGATGCGAGTTTGGCTCATTCTTTATTCCTTATTTGTACGAAGTTGGTAGAAAAAGAAAGAACGTGGAAAGAAAATGAGAAAAGAAACGTGGAAAAAGAAAAAAGAGAAAAAAAATGAAAAAAAGAAGAAAGACGTGAAAACATAAGGAGAAAAAAAGAAAAAAAAAAAAAGAAAGAAAAGTTGACCTAGTTTGAGAAAAAGAGACCATTTGTGCTTAGTTTGATTTTGTGACGGTCTTATTCCTCCGTTTTTATTTATATGTTTTTGAGGAGATTGTGTATTGGGTAGTGAGTTTTGTGCCAAAGAAGGGCACTTGTACTTAATTTTCTAGTCAGCTGAGAATTGGATGGTTTTATTTGGTCCTATTTAGGAGCTAGCTTGACGCTTTACCTCCACTTTTCCATAATCTGTTTTGCCTTTTCTCACCTGTAACCTCACTTTCCCATATCATTTGTAAGCCCTCAGTTGTGACGGACATTGTTGGTTGGAATGTATGTATAGTACTTGAATCGTCTATCATTTTTGTTGCATGCATGTTATTTAGGTCGCAGTTTAGGTGAGTGACTGTCTTCTCTTTCTCTCTTACATATATACTTTCACCCTTTGCTTCATGAGAGAAGAGTGACCCGTAAGAGTCCATCATTAATGGTCTTGCATGGTCGATGGTTAAGCTCTATTATAAACATCTTACAACTCGTTTGTATTAGACTATTTCGCTATAAGTGTTAGTTTGCTGCATTAAATCGGTTTAAGTGGGCATTTGTAGCTAGCTCTAAGCTTTCTTTTTCCGTTCCATTAGTCTTGCATATAGTTTGCTTGGGGACAAGCAAAGGTTTGGTTTGGGGAGATTTGATGCGTGCATTTTATATAGGTATTTTATACTTCATTTCCACGCATTCCTATGCTTATTTAGTAGTGTTTCGCTACAAATGTCCCCTGAATTGTCTACTTTGGTTTCTCTTGTATTATTTGTAGGTATGAACCGGAAAGGAGCATAATCAAGCTTAAAACATGTCCCTATTCATGCATTTAGGAGATGATTTGAGTCGGAGCCTTAAGACTACTATTTTGAGATGCGCAAAGAAGTAAGGTAGCTAGGCGAGCAAAGGAAGAACTTCAAGTTACTAGTGCCTACTTTGAAGAGCCATATCTCTAGTTCCTCAACCGATTTTCAGGTGATTTTAACTCAATATGAAATCTTGTCCTCTTAGCTTTCCAACGCCACTGGAAACGCTCTGTTTGCCCAAGTAACGAAAAAATGGTAGCCGTTTGAATTTCAGTGCGCGAAGCAGGAATTATGTGCTGGAAACTACTCGATCGAGTAGATAGTGTTCGATCGAGTAGTTTAAAGTCCTCGATCGAATTGCTTATTTTAGATAGTGTTCGACCGAGTAGGTTTTCTACTCGATCGAGAGGTTTTGCTATATTTTGCTCGATCGAGAGGTTTTAAACCACTCGATTGAGTACTTTTCTATCTGCCGCAAGGTTTTAATATCGTTTAGGTTAATAATTGTCTTTCCTATAAATAGGAAAGGCGTCATTAGGTCTAAACTCTCTTCTTTTCTCTTTTTTCTCCCTTTTCTCTGCTGAAGGTTGCTTTGCTCTTCTTCGATGGATCTTAAACTTTTGTAATTTCTCCTTCTCCCTTATTCTAGTATCAATTTCTCTTCTTTTCATCTTTCTATTATGCTTGTTATTACTCTATCTTTCTCTACTGTTTTACTCTTCATTATGCTTAGCTAATTCTCCTGCTTGAATCACTGCAATTAACTGTAACTAGCTACTTGAATCGATGCATTTAGCTTTATTAATTTTGGTAAGCCTTATCCTAGACCGGAAGGTTGCAAGGGGTGAGACCCGCAGTGACCAATAGGACGCTTTAGTGAGGGCGGAGGCTAAGCTGTTAGTGTCTTAGGGCGAATTGAGACCGGAAGGAGATAATCATTGCCCCTTAGACCGATACAATTGACTGATCTGTGACCTTAGCTGCAATTATCTGACATTCATTGATGACCCGATAATCTTAGTCCTCTTTCCTTTATTGTTAATTTCTCAGACCCTTTCCTCTTACTTTAATCTCCCTTAGTTTAGTTCAAACAATTAAAAACCCCCAACTGTGACCATAGACAGACCGAGTTGACAAGTAGATCGTGACCGCCTCCCTATGGAGATCAACCCTACTTACCGCTGACTTCTGTTAGTAGTACTTAGATATTTATTTTTGGTACCTGACGACGGTATCAAGACGCTCGGATTGTGAAGGGAGGATATGAGCGTCTTCTGTACGGGACGCTCGGATCATGAGAGGAGGATCCGCTCGTCTTCTGCCTAAGCCGCTCGGATTGTTCCTCAGTGTAGTCCTTGCTTCACATCCTTTAGACTTTGCATACTCCTTATTCTTGCTTTGTTAGCCGTTGTTCTTGCCTATTCTTTCATACTTAGTCCATCTATGATTATCAACATGCTTCCGAATATGCGCGAGGGACGGGAATTCCGCCTCATTATCTCCTTTCCTATAAAACAAATAAAATGCACTAGGAAAGCAAAATAGTTTGCATTTGATGGATAAAATGGCCAGGAAATGTTATAATAGTATGCAAAATAGGCTCAATTAGGGAACTAAATGTATGCAAATATGAGTCACATCAGAATGCTATGTTTTCTTACGACTCGTCTCAATTTAATTGCACTGCAATGCAATTGAGAACGAACATGAGGAATTTAACTTGACTGACTGCCCACCTCAACTGATTAGGGAACTCGAGTAACGTGAACATAGAACACCCGTTATCAAGGACACCGAACCTATTAACGTATGGACTGACTGATGTATCACTTTTATATACACTTTTATAACTCCTTTCATGCTGTTTTATATACCGTTTTCGTGCCTATTATATCATTTATATGCCTTTATTAGTGAAATGTCGATATTGCCGCTTCTTTATGTTTGAATGCAAAAATGACGCATTACGAGGTGAATCAAGTTAAAATGAGCATTGTGGTTATGGCATAGTGGAATATACGAGGCATGACAGGAGAAACGAGGAGACTTGAAGACGAAAAGAGAAGTTACGATGAAATCAAGCATGCTGGACTTGATTCATCTATCGAGTAGAGGAAGGCTCGATCGAGCAACGGTCCTCGATCGAGTATGATGAGGCTCGATCGAGGATCCTTTCTGTTGGTCTTATTTCCGTATTTTCCTAAAACACGTCTTGTTTGTAATATATATTCAAAACCTGTAGGGTTATGTTTTTACACTTTTATTACTTTTCGACGGCTGGAAAAATACTTTGGCTTCCATACTTTGTTCTTTAATCGTTCCTCATTAATTACTAAGGTACTAATCGTTCTTCATTAATTAGTTAATCAAGTTTTATGCTTTTAATTCATTGTTGTTATTTCATGTCTTCAATTATGTTGTTATCCAACTTTATTATTGTTGTTCAATTCACTATAAGTAGCTAATTTATGTTGGAGTATGTGTCCTCGACAATAATGCGATCACATGTTTAAATCTCATGATAAGAATATATGAGGGAATGTAATATTTTATTGTCAACTGATCAACATTAATCAGTAATGGTTCGCTGACTAGAGTTTGACATTACTGTTGTACGACGGTGGTGATCAATTGATCCCTTAAGGTAATACCACTAGGGTAACACTCTTAATTGATAAATTATTTAATTGTATAATGATACAAGTTAATTAATCCTTTAAAATAGATGATGTTTTTATTATTGTTTATGAAACAATTATAATTAGAATGAATAATGTATTAGAATTACAAGGTATTGTGAATTATAACTAAATGGTCCATTTTAAGTATATGAAATCATGTATTGCTATTTGTTTATTGTATGTGATTTATTTTCAATGTAATGATTTTTAATAAGTTTAAAATGCATTACATGGTCACATGTCTAGTAACATGTCACATATGTCACTAAATACAATTGACAAAATACAAACTTAAAATGGAATCTCATTTTAAGCATGGAAACCGGTTTTCCATGGGTGGGAGACAATTATGCTTTTGTCTTAAATGTTTAAGACAACCTAATTAAGCTAGGGTTAGGCATGCTTAACCTATTTTTCTTGTGAAGAACATTTGATAGGAAAAATGAGCATGGATTGGCCTTGGGTAAACCAAGGCACCCGGCTCCTCTCTCTTCTTCTCTAAATGAGAATTGCTTTTCTCATTTACACATGCATTCTAATGTTTTCTAATACATCTCTTAACTATGTACTCCAAAATTGTTTAAAGATAGAAAAAATAAACATCATTTCAATATTAATATTAAGATCAAATTACTAGTAGTAGTAATAAAATTATATTAGTTATTTTAAAGGAACATTTATTAACTTAAAGGAACATTTACTAATTCAACATATTACATATACAAAATTAGTTTATGTATTAAGAGGGATTACCTTGGTACAATCTTTTAAGGAGTAGATCCTACCATTGGATCTAGGGTTTTCTCTTGGATCCCTTAGATTTTTCTTAAGAAGACTAATTTGGAAGGAGTCCAATTAGTATATCCATTTCGGCCACCAATGTAAGAATATTTGATTTCTTCTCTTTTATTCATTAGTTATGCATGCATAAGATCTAGATTAGTTTTTTGACTAAACTAATTTTTTTTAAGTTATTAGAATTGTCTAATAAGAGGTTAATGAATCTTACAATTGGTATCAGAGCAAGAGTTGTTGCATGCATAATCGGTTGTTGTTTTTCTGAGTTAAAATTTTAAAATATAAAACTTGTATTTTGTGATTTATGATGATAAAGACCACGAAATTTTTGCATGTTAAACATTCTGGTCCTAAATTGATTTTAGGTTATTTTTGATGATTTATGGTATTTTATTGCTCTTTAATATGATTTTAGCATTTTTATTACATTTTATTGAATAAAATGTCACTTAAATCTCTAAAATTAGTTAGACTTCATCTCTGCCCATGAAATTTTAGTATGTTATCACATGCAATATTTACACACTGTATGTAAATTTTGAAATAAAATGATTTTATTTTGCATGATTTATGATTTTTAGATGTAAAAATCACATAAATAGTGACTATTTTAACATAAATTAGCTAAAATGAATTTTATGGCATAAAATTTTTTATCAAAGTTGTATATATGATATGAACATCATATCTAAATTTGCATGTCAAATTTCGTTTGATTTGGATGTTTATTGATTTTTATATTGTAAAATTGATAAATAGCAACTTTAAATAGTCATAATTATAAATTCGATTTTTGGACCTACAAATTTGTATTTTTAGGTCATAGAAACTTATTTATAATATTCAAAATTTTAATTTTGATTTATTGTATAATTGTATGTTTAATTTAGAATTAAAGAGTTAAAATTATGTATTATGCGATTTATTTGTGAAATAAATTAAAGTATTCTATAAGTAAGTTTTATTCAAATTTTGGAATGTTGGGAATCTTCCAGAATATATAAAATTATGATTTTGAATTCTTTCGAATTTTTATGGCTTTTTGGGAATTATTCCTCTATTATTATGAATAATATTATTTAAAGAGCAATAATAAAATATCAAGTTGAATTATAGTCAAATATTTAGGATGACTAAATTTTTGAGTCCTAAGTAGGTTAGTTTAATTAAATTGGACATAGATTTGATTTATGTAATATTGTGTGATTTTAATAAGTTAATAGTCACAATTATCCATAAAACCGGACCGAATATACGATATTAGCTTAAAATAGGGCAATTTGGCACATCACATGGCATGTTTCATACATATATTAATGCTGCATTTTTATTATGATTGTCATATTTTCATTTAATATATAATTTTGAATTATGTAATTTGTACTTAGTATGGCCTTAGTTTTAATTGATATTTCCCGAATGAATAGGGATATCGATTCGGTTGTAATTAATGTGATCTCGTATCACTTTTATTTTTATTTTATTTTTCTTTTTATAATGTATAAAGTAGAAAAGCTATGTAATTTATTTATCCCGGAGATCCTTGAAGACGGTGCCATTCGAGAAGGTGTTCCGACAAAGACGGTGTTGTCTTGGAGTGCGTGCCGAATGAAGTTCAAGGGACCAAAGGAGTTGGTTTCCGAATTTGTATATAGTTTCTTAGATTTACTATTTTAGGAAGGCCATACTAGGATTTTATTGTTTTTGCTTTGCATTGTTTTATATGTTTGCATGCATAGCCAAATCGCCATAACTACACATGCATATCTTTTTATCGAGTCATCGACCGTGTCATTTATAATTATCGTAGTTCACCGCTTTAGTTCATTTAAAACGTGATAGATAATAAATTGAAAAGACCTCTCACTAAATAATAATTGAAAATTAGCCTTACCAAATAGTAGGACCATGAATCCCAATTTCATAAGGAAGTAGGCTCGGCTCACCGGGGTGCTAACTTGTTACGTTGGGTAAGTGGGTAGTAAATTGTTATTACGTCGAAATTTGGATTGAGCTCAACGGAAGTATTCGTGGCCGTAGTCGCATGTGTTCCGGGCTAAAGATCAATATTAAAGTAATTTTATCGACCGAGAGTTCTAAAAGTAGAATCGATTAAAAAGTTAATCCACCGAGTTATATTAATTAGGGATGAATCGGCTCACCGTGCCCGAATTGATATGAATTTGGATCTCGGGATCATTTATAATAGTTGGGTAGAGGTCACTATATAAATGCTTAAAACTTGTTTAAAGTGTTTACAAGTATGATTAAAATGACAAATGTTAATATTTCCTTTACCTCCATTTTGTAGTTTTTTCAATGGATCCTATCAATCCAACAATACCTATTACCATTGAGTCTTATCATAACTTATTTGACGATATTTGCTCCAACAACAACTTCGATACAACTAGAGAGCTTCATTTTGGGATCGGTTCCGACGGAAACCTTAATTTCATTACTTCCTCCATACCTCCTACTATTACTAGATATTTTGTGAATGTGTCTGGGGAAAACCATCTCGCTAAATCTATGGGATCCTTATCTTTAGAAGAAAGGGATGCCGAAACTAGTGGGAGTCCTAGCAAGCAAGCTCTTGCAACTAAAGGGAAATGGTTCAAAAGGAAGGGAAAGCATGGTAGAAAATTCAACAATGGAAACAAGATGGCTAGTGGGACTACCAAAGGAGCCAAAGTTGATGATGAATGCCATTATTTTCATGGCATGGGACATTGGATGAGGAATTGCCCCATATATTCGGGAAATATTAGGTATTGACTTGTTATTCCACTTGGTAAAATTCCTTCTGAAATTTATGTTATTGATGTAAATTTTACTTCCACCACAACGTGGGTATTAGATACAGGTTTTGGTTCTCACCATTGTAATCATTTACAGGGGCTAAGAAACGTGGAAAAGCTGAGCAAGGGCGATGTTGATCTCCGACTTGGGAATGGAGCTAGAGTAGCAGCCACATCCAAGGGAACTTATGTACTTGTTTTGGCAAATGTATTTGAGTTGTATTTGCATAATTGTTTTTATGTACCTTCTCTTTCTAAGAAAATTATTTCAATTGCTATGCTGGACATAGAGGGCTTTAATTTTGCCATTAAAAAAAATTGTTGTATTATTTATAGAAATGACTTGGTCATAGGCCGAGGCTCTTCTATAAATGGCATTTATGTTCTAGAGACTTCAAATCCAAGTAAAGACATCTATAACACACAATCCAAGAGACTCAAATCAAGTGATCCAAATGAATCGTACATTTGGCATTGTCGATTAGGTCATATTAACGAGAATCGCATTAAAAGATTAGT
Organism: Silene latifolia; assembly: GCF_048544455.1. Lineage (NCBI taxonomy): Eukaryota > Viridiplantae > Streptophyta > Magnoliopsida > Caryophyllales > Caryophyllaceae > Silene > Silene latifolia. The sequence goes on along the minus strand of NC_133528.1, from coordinate 48,597,360 downwards.
TTCAACTAATGTTATTAAACCATTTGATTTTCAATCCTATGGTATATGAGAATCTTGCCTCCTAGGCAAAATGACTCGTAATCCTTTTAGTGGTAAAGGGACTCGAGCTAGTGAACTATTGGGCCTTATACATACCGATGTATGTGGACCAATGACTATCACCGCTAGGGGTAATTATGACTACTTCATTACCTGCACCGGTGATTTAAGTAGATATGGGTATATCTACTTAATGAAGTACAAGAGTGAAGCTTTTGAGAAATTTAAAGAATTTCAAAATGAAGTAGAAAACCAATTGAACAAGAAGATAAAAGCACTACGATCCGATCGTTGTGGAGAGTATCTTAGTAATGAATTTGATTCACACTTGAAAGGTTGTGGCATTGTGTCACAACTCACTCCACCCGGTACACCACAACTTAATGGTGTTGCTGAGAGGAAAAATCGAACCCTACTAGATATGGTTCGATCTATGATGAGTCAAACTGAGTTACCCGACTCGTTTTGGGGATTTGCAATCCAAACCGCAATCGAATCATTGAACAATAGTCTGACCAAGGCAACAAAAAAGACTCCATATGAGATATGGAAAGTAAGGGTTCCTAATATATCCTATATAAAGATTTGGGAATGTGATGCTTACGTCAAGGTAAAGACAGACAACAAGCTAGCCCCACGATCTGAAAAGTGCATCTTTGTAGGTTACCCCAATACCTCCCGAGGCTATTACTTCTACAAACCTCATGAAAACAAAGTGTTTGTGTCTAGTGAGGCTATCTTTTTAGAAAATGAGTTTATTTCTAAAAGACAGAGTGGGAGAAATTTTGCACTTGATGAAGTTCAAGAGCCACAAAACGAAGTAGAGGCGCAAGAAGACGTTCCTTCATCATGTAATTCGGTTGTTATTCCTCAACCGAGGAGGTCGGGTCGATTTTCTCGCCATCCTGATAGATATGTTGGACTTATCCAAGGGGATGGGAGTCTTGATGTGTTGCTTCTAGAAAGTGACGAACCCGCCACCTACAAATCTGCAATCTCTAGTCCCAATTCAGCTTTATGGCTTGAAGCCATGAAATCCGAAATGAGTTCGATGCATGAAAATCAAGTTTGGAACTTGGTGGATTTGCCTGAAGGAGCAAGACCTCTTCAATGCAAATGGATCTTTAAGGTAAAGAATGGCATCGAAGGACATGATGATGTCTACAAGGCTAGGCTAGTGGCAAAAGGTTTTACCCAATTTCATGGTCTTCACTATGACGAAACCTTTGCCCCCGTAGCCATGCTGAGATCCATTCGGATACTGTTAGCGATCGCCGCATTTCATGACTATGAAATATGGCAAATGGATTTCAAGACCGCCTTTCTAAATGGGCATTTAGAAGAGGAGGTGTATATGATGCAACCTAAAGGTTTTGTAGATCCTAAAAATCCTAACAAAGTATGCAAGCTTAAGAGATCCATTTATGGTCTTAAGCAAGCATCAAGAAGTTGGAACCATCGATTTAATCATGTTATAAAAGAAAATGGTTTTACTCGAAGTGTTTAGGAACCATGTTTATACATGAAGTTCAGTGGGAGTAATGTTGTGTTCCTAATATTGTATGTGGATGACATACTACTTATTGGAAATGACATTCCAATGTTATCCTCCGTCAAGGAGTGGTTGGGAAATCATTTCCAAATGAAGGATTTAGGAGAAGCACAACGCATATTAGGTATCCGGATCTATAGAGATAGACCCAAAATGATATTGGCATTAAGTCAAGAATCTTATATTGACAAGGTTCTTCGACGCTTCAACATGGACCAGTCAAAGAGAGGCTTAATTTTTATGGGTAGTGGGATATTTTTTAGCAAGTCTCAATCACCCTCTAAACTCGAAGATGTTGAACGCATGAAGTTGATTCCTTATGCTTCCGTTGTTGGATCAATCATGTATGCCATGATATACACTCGTCCAGATGTCTCGTATGCTTTAAGCATGACAAGTAGATATCAAGATAATCCAGGTGAGAGTCATTGGATAGCTGTTAAGAACATCCTTAAGTACTTGCGAAAGACTAAGGATTCTATCTTAGTGTTTGGAGGAGATTTCGAGCTATGTGTTAAGGGTTACACAAACTCGAGCTTTCAAACAGATAGAGATGACATGAAATCACAAGGTGAATTTGTTTACATGCTCAATGGTGGTGCCGTAAGCTGGAGAAGCTTCAAGGAACCTGTGATTGCGGATTCTACTACGGAGGCTGAGTACGTTGCAGCATCAGAAGCTGCCAAGGAAGCTGTGTGGATTAGGCAATTCATAGAAGGGCTAAGGGTAGTTCCTACTGCCAAAGATCCCATTACTCTCTATTGTGACAACAATGGGACCATCTTCCAAGCTAGAGAGCCAAAGTCTAGTAATAAATCTAGACATGTACTCAGAAAATTTCATATTATTAGAGATTTTATTGAAAGAAAGGAAATTGCGATTTGTAAGGTTGGGACGGATGATAAGTTAGCTGATCCGCTCACGAAGCCTTTATCGCAGGCTAAACATGATGGACATGTTGTTTCCATGGGCCTTAAACGTATGCCACATTTGTACTAGATTATTTGATATGAAATAAAATGTTGTTTTATTTGTTCATATATGATAATCGCATTTGTCTTTTAATTTTTTTTTACTTTGTCATATCCAAATGGGTTGTTAAGACAATATTGAACCCCATTAAAGTGAACTAGATTGACATAGGAATCGCCCATAGTTACTTACATGAGGTGACATCTCGAAGTAATTAGAATGTGATGCAATTAATGGCAAGTTCCAAGTGCCATAGAGTCGTGAGAGATGACTAGTCGATCACATAGGCAGACTGTATAGGACACTCTGTCGGGCTTATAACCGCTTATAGAGTTCTGAAAATTTTTATAGCCTGGTCGTGGCGAGAGCTACTATAGTATTCTTATGAGTCGATTCTTTGACTAAAAACTATTCGCCTAAGATGGCACAACTTCAAAGTGACTTTGATTTGTGTTCAATGACCTTCGTAATGGGGGTCAAATGGGCACATTTTGGGTTATAATGAGTTGTGGCTATGCGAAGGGAAAAGTGCAATAGGAATTGTCCACCCCTAGTCAGGGTTATCTTATATCTCAAGGCCACTCGAGGAGTAATGAACTGGAAATGTGTGGCCACGCTCGGAAGGTATCTACGGTAGATAATTCTGGTCAAACAGTTATTCTCCAAATCGAGGAAACCAATCGCGATATGATCAAGTGCAAGTACGACATGCAAGACACCTTGCATTGAGTGGGAGATAGTAATAGGACAATAGAATTGGTGACGCACACTTTCCTCGGACAAGTGGGAGATTGTTGGAGTATGTGTCCTCGACAATAATGCGATCACATGTTTAAATCTCATGATAAGAATATATGAAGGAATGTAATATTTTATTGTCAACTAATCCACATTAATCACTAATGGTTGGCTGACTAGAGTTTGACATTACTGTCGTATGACGGTGGTGATTAGTTGATCCCTTAAGGTCATACCTCTAGGGTAACACTCTTAATTGATAAATTAATTAATTGTATAATGATATAACTTAATTAATCCTTTAAAATAGATAGTGTTTTTATTATTGTTTATGAAACAATTATAATTAGAATGAATAATGTATTATAATTACAAGGTGTTGTGAATTATAATTAAATGGTCCATTTTAAGTATATGTAATCATGTATTGTTATTTGTATTATTGTATGTGATTTATTTTGTATGTAATGATTTTTAAGTTAAAAATGCATTACATGGTCACATATCTAGTAACATGTCACATATGTCACTAAATAAAATTGACAAAATATAAACTTAAAATGGAATCCCATTTTAAGTATGGAAACCGGTTTTCCATGGGTGGGAGACAATTATGCTTTTATCTTAAATGTTTAAGACAACCTAATTAAGCTAGGGTTAGGCATGTTTAACCTATTTTTCTTGTGAAGAACATTTGATAGGAAAAATGAGCATGGATTGGCTTTGGGTAAACCAAGGCACCCGGCCCCTCTCTCCTCTTCTCTAATGAGAATTGCTTTTCTCATTTACACATTCATTATAATGTTTTCTAATACATCTCTTAAATATGTACTCCAAAATTGTTTAGAGATAGAAAATAAAAACATCATTTCAATACTAATATTAAGATTAAATTACTAGTAGTAGTAATAAAATTATAATAGTTATTTTAAAGGAACATTTACTAATTTCTAGTAACAAAATTAGTTTATGTATTAAGAGGGATTACCTTGGTACATAAGGAGTAGATCCTACCATTGGATCTAGGGTTTTCTCTTGGAGCACTTGGATTTTTCTTAATAAGACTAATTTGGAAGGAGTCCAATTAATGTATCCATTTCGGCCACCAATGTAAGAATATTTGATTTCTTCTCTTTTATTCATTAGTTATGCATGCATAAGATCTAGATTAGTTTTTTGACTAGACTAATTTTTATTAAGTTATTAGAAGTGTCTAATAAGAGGTTAATGAATCTTACAATTTATTCATCTAGGATGAAGGGGATCTAGGTTGATTAGAAAGGGGGATAATTAATTGATTGTAAGTAATATCGTTAAAACTATCGTTTGATTATTGTTCTTATTATAGTTATATGATTTAAGGCCTGAGTCTATAATTAGTATAGCGAATTCATGCTTTCACCGACAGGGTTAGAATTAATATAGGCTGCGATAATCAAATATATTGTGTTTAATATTAGCGATTGCATGTTAGACTTAATCTAAAGAACATAATAGAATTAATCAATCTTGTGACATTAGATAGTTTGATTGACCTAACAATTGATTAAGATAAACCCCATATAATTGACCTAGTGAACTGGAATCCTAGACTCTTTAATATTATTATTAATCACCTTTTAATTACTTGCTATTAGTTGATAGAAAAAAAACAAACCAAAAACCCCAGAAAATTGTTACCCTTAGGACACTTTAAATATTAGCAAAGTGGTTATTAACGCCTCCCTGTGGATTCGATACGTGTCTTACTGCTAGTTGTTTTGTTAGTACTGAGATGGATTTACTTTGATTAGGTGATACGACTTTAGCCTTATCAAATTTGGCGCTGGTGCCAGAGAGGCAACAATTTTCTTGTTTGTTTTTGTTTATTTTGTCTTTTTGTTTTAGGGAACCTAGTTCCTTGAGACCGTTTTCACACTTTTCTTGTTAGTTTCGTGTATGCCCAGGTCAACTAGGTCCGAGATTCTTCCCATAGATCCCGAGCCAGAGAAGACTTTTCGCTACAGACGAAAGTTTCAGCAAGAAGTGGGTCAAGTAAAAGACTGGAGTATACTTGACGTTGAGACGGAGCATTCTGATACTTCGGAAAATAAGTCCTTTGAAGAGGACGTTACTCCTGATCCTGAAATTCCAGTTCCTGAGATTACCATCATGCCTACTTTAGCAAGTTATTCCGAGCCTACTTTGGCTTCCACCCCAAAAGGATTCAGGCTCTGTACCACAGACAATGGATCTTTTGAAATTCGTCCATCTTACATCAATTTGGTGGAACGAAACTTATTTGGAGGGTTAGCTAGTGAAGACCTTGTTAAACAGATGGAGAAATTCGTTACTTATTATTGTTCCATCCCTTTAACTGCTGGGGTGACACAAGATCAGGCGAAGCGGGGGGTCTTTCCTTTTTCTCTAAAAGATGGTGCCGCGAAGTGGTTGCGATATTTGGATATGGAGGATCAAGGAGTTATTGACTGGAATACTTTAGCTCTTGCTTTCTACAAGAGGTACTTCCCACCACAGAAGACCAGTCCATTGAGAAATCAGATTACAGCTTCAAACAAACAGCTACTGAAGATTTGAATGAAGCATGGGTTCGTTTCAAAAGATTAGTGCGTTCGGTTCCCCATCATGGTTTTGAAAAGTGGTTTATTTGCACCCAATTTTATAATGGGTTGTATGATGATCATAGTTCTTTGCTAGATTCCTCAGCTAATGGGAGGTTTCACGACAATACTAATTCTGATGGTGCATGAAAGTTGATTGAGCAAATTTCTACCAATACTGCTAAGCATGGAAATCCTAGAGGAAGTACGCGTGGGAATGGTGGATATAGAAATCTTGCGGCATAGTTAGAAGCTATTTCTGCCCAAATTGCTGAGATGAAGACTACCCAATCTTTGGGTAGTAAGGAGATGGCTCACGCTATGACTCAACATGAGGAGTCTTGTGCTAGATGTGGTATGGATGGTCATAATACAGCTGAGTGTTTGAGCACATTGGAGCAAGTTAATGCCTATCAGTGTTTCAGACAAGGTACACCTTTCTCTAATTTTTATAATGAAAGAACGAAGGAGCATCCTTTCCTTCAATGGTCTAGTCATAATGTGAAAAATCCACAGCCGCAACAACCACAGAAGAATTCATATACTATTCCTCAAAACTGTGGTTATCAACCAGAATGAGGATATCAAAGGCAGAATCAAGGAGGTGAGCAGTTTAATAATCAATATCAACAAACTCCTCAACAAGCTCCAAATAATGAGATGTCAGAATTGAGAAATCTCTTGCAGCAAACTTAGGCTATGCAACAAAAGCAGACGGCTCAAATTTCTGAGATGATTGCCCATAATAAGATGTTGGATACCCAAGTAGCTCAGATGGCGGTTCATAATTCTTTAAAACAGCCCGGAAATCTTCCTCCTCAAGGTAAGCAAGCTCATAAGCAAGCTAATGTCATTTAATTGAGGAGCTGTACCACATATCAAAATCCGGAGTTGCCAAGTCATGAAGAAGAATTTCCCACTAATGAAGATGAGATACCTTATATGCATCCTAAAAGATTGGTTAATTTGGAGCTAAGTGACGATGAAAAAGAAGTTGAAGAAACCAAAACACGAGATGAGAATAAAAGTGAGAAAAAGAAAAAAGACGGAACACTGCTGGTTCCTCGATCGAGTAGCCCTGGGCTCGATCGAGTAACATCAAGGCTTGATCAAGGCACCCTCCTGGTTGATGACGGTGTTTCAAAAGTTGATTCTAAAGCAAAGGAAGCAGAGCCCATTACTATTGCACTCCCTTTTCCGCATCGTCAACAAAAGTCTAAGGGTAGTGAAGAACTTACAGGTAAGTGTTCCTTTTACTGAGTTGATTACCCAAGTGCCGGCTTATGCGAAGTTCATGAAAGAAATATTGACAAGGAAGAGGTCCTTTGATGAGGTGGAGACCGTTGCTTTTACTCAAACGTGCAGCGCCGTGTTGCAAGCTAATTCACCACCTAAGCTTAAGGATCCAGGGAGTTTTTCTATTCCTTGTCATATCGGTCATCTTGCTATTAGTAATGCTCTTTGTGATTTAGGAGCTAGCGTTAGTGTCATGCGTTATTCTATTTGTAAGAAATTTAACATCGGTCAAATGACTGTTACTAATATGACCTTGTAGATGGCCGATCGTTCTATTAAACACCAATTGGGTGTGTTGGAGGATGTTCCCGTTTGAGTTGGGAAATTCTTCATTCCCGTTGATTTTGTTGTCTTAGACATGGCTGAGGACAACCAAATTCCTATCATCTTGGGTAGACCATTCCTTCACACAGCAGGGGCGGTTATTGATGTTAGGAGCGAGAGACTGACTTTAGCTGTGGGGGATGAAACTATTGTTTTTAACTTAGAAAAAGCTTTAAAACATCCCATGATAGAAGAAATTTTGTCATAGTATTGATATTGTTCATTTTACTATTGATGAGTGTCTTGCTATGTGTTTCAGCAGGGATCCTCTAGAGATTGTCTTGGTTTCTGATCCAGCTGCTGAGACGGGTTCATGGAGTCAAGAAGTTGATGAGATTGAGAAGTTGCTAACTAGAGAATAATGCCCACATCAAAACGTATACATCTTAGGTATCCCATCTAAGGTTGCCAAGGTAAAGAAACCTGAGCTTAAACCCCTTCCCTCTCATCTTAAGTATTAATTTTTGGATGACTGTGAAATGAACCCAGTAATTGTCAATGCTAGCCTAACAAGGCCAACTTTCTGCTTTGTTGAATGTTTTGAAAACTCATAAAAAGGCTATTGGTTATAGCATTGATGATTTACAAGGTATTAGTCATGACTTTTGTATGCATCGTATTCAATTGGAAGAAGGCCACAAGTCTAGTGCACAGGGTCAGAGACGACTAAATCCTCCAATGCAGGAGGCGGTAAGGAAAGAGGTACAGAAATTACTTGATGTTGGCATTATTTACTCTATATCTGATTCTAAGTGGGTCAGTCCTATCCTGATTGTACCTAAGAAGGGAGGTACTACAGTAGTAAAGAATGATAAGAAGTAATTAATTGCTACTAGACTTGTTACAGGTTGGACAATGTGTATTGATTATAGGAAGTTGAACACAGCTACTAAGAAAGACCACTTCCTACTTCCTTATATTGATCAGATGTTAGAGAGACTAACATGTCATCATTATTTCTGTTACCTAGATGGCTACTCCGGTTTCTTTCAGATACCCATTCATCTTGACTATCAGGAAAAGACTACTTTTACATGTCCATATAGTGTATTTGCTTATAGGACAATGCCTTTTGGCTTATGTAATGCCCCAGTTACCTTTCAGCGTTGTATGATGGCCATATTTTCTGATTACATAGAGTCTATTATGGAAGTCTTTATGGATGATTTCAGTGTTTATGGTACTGATTTTGATGTTTGGTTGAGAAACTTGACTAAGGTTTTGCAGCGCTGTGAGGAGAGCAATCTTGTGCTCAACTGGGAGAAGTGCCACTTCATGGTTACTGAAGGGGTGGTACTTGCTCATTTGGTGTCAGGTAAAGTTATCCAAGTGGATAAAGCTATGATTGAGATAATTGAGCAACTCCCGTACCCAGTTAATGTTAAGAGTGTGCGTAGTTTTCTTGGTCATGCAGGGTTCTATCGCCGCTTTATTAAGGATTTTTCAAAAATTGCCCAACCTCTAACTCAGCTGCTTCATAAAGATACCCCTTTTGTGTTTACTGATGAGTGTGTTAAGTCTTTTGACAGGATTAAACAAGCTCTTATCTCAGCTGCTATAATCCTATCTCCGGATTGGAGTCTACCTTTTGAGATTATGTGTGATGCCAGTGACTATGTAGTTGGAGCTATTTTGGGGCAAAAAAAAAGATAAGGTGTTGCACGCTATTTACTATGCAAGTAAGACTCATGATTAAGCGCAGATCAACTATGCTACTACGGAGAAAGAGCTTCTTGCAGTTGTCTATTCTTTAGACAAATTTAGAGCTTATCTTATTGGTTCTAAAGTTATTGTTCATACTGACCATGCAACATTAAAGTATCTTTTAACTAAACAAGAAGCTAAACCACGACTTATTAGATGGATTTTATTATTGCAAGAATTTGATTTAGAAATTCGTAATAAGTCTGGTGCTGAGAATGTTGTTGCAGATCATTTGTCTCGTTTGAGACTTGCAGGAAGAGAGATTTTGCCTATAGATGACTCTTTTTCAGATGACCATCTTCTAGCTATTGCTGCGAGCACTCCGTGGTTTGCAGATTATGTTAACTACTTGGTTGGAGGTATTCTTCTTCTTGACTTGTCTTATCAACAGAGCAAGAGATTTATGCATGATGTGAAGCGGTATTTCTGGGATGATCCATACTTGTTTCGGGAGTGCGCCGACGGTATTTATAGACGATGTATTCCAGAGGGTGAGATACATGCCATCTCTCTCATTGTCACTCTTCTTCTTATGGTGATCATCATGGTCTTTCTAGGACATTTGCTAAGGTAATGCAATCGGGTTTCTTTTGGCCAACTATCTTGAAAGATGCTACTACTTTTGTCCGTTCTTGTCACGCATGTCAAGGAACAGGTAATATTTCGCAAAGGCACGAGATGCCTCAAACTGGAATCTTAGAGGTGAAGATTTTGATGTTTGGGGTATTGACTACCAAGGGCCATTCCCTACCTCTCATAGGAATTAATATATTTTAATAGCTACAGATTATGGTTCTAAATGGGTGGAGGCAATTGCCAGCCCCACTTGTGATGCTAAATCTGTTGTTAAGTTGTTTCAGAAAATCAACTTTCCACGGTTTGGAGTGCCTCGCGCGGTGATTAGTGATGGAGGAAAGAATTTCAATGAACGTCATCTCAATTCTTTATTGAAGAAATATGGCGTTACACATCGTAGAGGATTGGCATATCATCCTCAAAACAGTGGACAAGTGGAGGTTTCCAACAGAGAATTAAAACAAATCTTGGAGAAGGTAGTGAGCAAGAATAGAAAAGATTGGAGTCGGAAGCTTGATGACATCTTATGGGCTTACCGTACTGCATACAAGACGCCGATTGAAGCATCACCTTACCGATTAGTCTATAGAAAATCTTGCCATTTACCTATGGAGATTGAGTACAAGGCTATGTGGGCCATAAAGGGACTAAATATGGATCCCTCACTGGCGGGTGAGAAAAGATTGATGCAGTTCAATGAGCTTGATGAGTTTCGACTGCATGCTTATGATAGTGCTCAAGTGTACAAGGAACGAACAAAGAAGTGGCATGACAAGCATATTTTGCAAAGAGAATTCCATGTTAGTGAAAAGGTATTACTATTTAATTAACGTTTGCATTTGTTTCCAGGTATGCTAAGGAGTAGATGGTCTGGACCGTTCAGAGTTGCTGAGGTGAACAAATTTGGCTCAGTTACACTGCAAACTGATAAAGGTGAGACTTTTAAAGTGAGTGGGTAATGATTGAAAATCTACTCTGAAGGTGTCCATATTGGGGTAATAGAGGCCGTTGACCTTTTTGCCATTGATTCCTCATACTGATCAGGTATTATGGTCGTGCCGGGCCGCTTAAACCAGCGTTACCGAGAGGCAGCTCAGAATTTGCTTTGTAATATTTTGTAATTTAGTAATTTAAATTTCATTAATAATATTTTAATTAAGTTATTTCATTGTTTTGAGTGATGTGAGGGAGAGAATTTAATGTATTCCAAGGATTTTTGCAGCTTAAGACGGATTTCATGGCGACACGTTAACTTACGTGTGAGAAAAAAGATGAAATCTAATGCCTCGATAGAGTAAGTGAAGGCTCGATCGAGGAACTACCATGCTCGATCAACTGCATATTGGGCTCGATCAAGGAACCAAAAGATTAATTAAAACCTCAAATGTCGAAAGTTGGGCAAATTGAAAAGTGGTGCCTCGATTGAGTGGGGTAAGGCTCGATCGAGGAACCAAGTTGGATCGGGTTCCGTGTTTCTCAAACCGGCTATTTCGTACTCTCTTTCTCATATTTGTCCTATTCTCTTGTTTATTCCGTCATTCACCATTCCTTATTCTCTCATTGTTTCTCATATTCTCATCTCTATATCTTTATATCATCATCAAATCTTCATCCTATATTATGCTAAATTGCTTGCTAGTGATTTAAATCACTCCTCTTTGCTTGTTTGTGTAATTCATTGCTCTTAATTACTCAAGTAAGTCCCGATTTTTGCTATATTTGGTCCGGAAATTTGCTCTTTTATTGCTTAAATCTTGTGTTTATTGCCTTAAATCTTCTATTGCTTATATACAATTGCTATTTCCTTGCTTATTCACCCTCTTATTGATGAATTAAAGGCCTAATTTTAAAATTTGGGAATTAGGGTTACTAAAATCCGGGTTGATTTTTAGCATTAAATTGGTTAGAAATTGTATTTATTTGCTTGGAATCTTCACTTTTTGTTATCTAATTACAATTCCCTTGCGTTTTATATGGTGATGTGACTCATATTTGAGCATATTTAGTCCCCGAATTAGCCTCGTTCCTATGCTTTTTAGTGCATAATTAGGTCATTTACTACCTTTTGTTTCCCGTTTTGCATATTCTTTGAGGTTTCGATCCCTTGGTAGGAAAGGAGTGCAAACCTTGCATTTTCATGGAAAAATGGAGCTAAATAGATCGAATTCAATGACCAAGCATCAAAGGGAAGACAATACTAGAAGGCCTATGTAGATAATAAAGTAGATTGGGCAATGATGAAAGGATCCTTGCATCCCCAACAAGATCCCCGAGGATTGTTGAGGATATAAAAGAAGAGAAGTGACTGTGAAGGAATCCGAGCGTCCCATTGCCTAGGACGAGCGTCGCCCTGCTACAATCCGAGCGTCCCGATACCAAGACGCTCGTCTTGAGGCCAAATGATCCGAGCGTCCCTTCCACAATCCGCTCGGATCCCCATGCAGAACCAACCGTCCCTGCTGCCTAGACGCTTGGGACGAGCATATTCCTTGGAGACTACCAAAATGGAGATGAGCATCTCCTTGGAGAGGAGCACTTCCTCAACTTTTCTTAAGGGTCTTAATAGTCATTTAAGCCCTTGGTAACCCTAATCCTTATACCTAATCTCTAGTATAAATACCCCATTGTACTACCTAGATTAGCATATCATCTTAATCTTATCTTAATTAAGTCTTAATACTCTCTTAATCTTGTAATCAACCCTTAATTTAGCATTAATACAAATCTCATTCCTTAATCTTTCCTTGATTTCTCTATTGTTTATCATTTATTTTGGGTAATTAGAAGATTATTTGGGTTTATTTGGAGGATTGACAACCTTCCATCAATCATCAAGTACTTCTATTATTCTTTGCTTTATCATTTGGAATCATCTTTATAGGTATAATTCTCTCTTAATCCTTTTTAATTAGGGTTATTTCATGTGAATAATCCAACCTAAGGGACCTCTTCTCATATTAATCCATCCTAGTGTTTAACTGAGAATAATCTTACCTATTGCATCATTTAACTTACACTGAACCCAACTCTTATTTGACCTGTTAAAACCGGTTTTCCAACAGGTCACATGTGGATCCCCACTTCTTTTTTTTCCTGACCCTTTCTCATTTCTTATACCTTCTTAAATTATTCCTCCTCTTACCAATTTTTTTTAGTTCTTCTTCTTCCTTATTGCTGCTGAAACTCCCAGATCTGAAGTAAAAAAGAAAGAAAAAGATGAACATTCATCCCCAAATTCATCAAAAATCCAGTAAACTAACAGGTGATCCCATTTTTTTTGTATGAGCCTCTTTCTTCATCCTCCATTAACAACCCTTATCATCACCCACCACTACTCCGGCCAGCACCCTTAACCCCGCCAACCACCAGTCAGAATCCAGAAAATTAAATGAGATTGATATAAAAATGGAGAAAGGGGTTTTAAGAAGAAGAAGATATGAAATTAAAAATGGATGTGACTCTAGTGAAACCGAGGACTGTGAACCTGCGATAAGAGGCTTGTTTTGGATTTAAATGAAATTGAAAATTGATGGTGTTTTTTTGCTTTGGATTCAGATGAATATTTGCATATTCAAAGTACCTGCCACAATCAAAGTATGGGTTTACTCAAATGAAGCTTGTACACGGCACAATCAAAGTACAATAATTGGTTGCTTTACTTGATTTTTTTGGCATTATGTAGTCCTAATTTATGGTAGTTTTTTAGATGCAAGGCTCATAATATCTTGTTTGATAATCCCTTCACATTACCATCATCTGGGTTTGTTTAATTTATTATTTTGAAAAGGGACTTTGAAAAAGAAGAAAGAGGGAAATGAATTTACAAATGGTGGTATGTGTGGCCGTGGGTTCAGTTGTGGGTGGTGGTTGGCGATTGGCATGGGGTTGGCGATTGCAGTATGGTGGTGGTTAGAGGACAGTCTGTTGGAGACTTAGGAGGAGTGTAATGTTGACTAATTAGGGTTAAATAGTCAAGGAAACCGGTTCTTTAGGTTTCCCTTCCATGGGTTCAATAAAAGTTAAATGATGTAATAGGTAAGATTATTCTCAGTTAAACACTAGTATGGATTAATATGAGAAGAAGAGGCTTAGGTTGGATTATTGTCATGAAATAACCCTTTTAATTATTGTTAATCATCTTCATTTATTCATCATGTTTTGCCTTGCTAGTATGATTGACAACCTTAAAAACTTGTTAAACTTGATAATGAGTAGTTAGTTACCTTAACTAAGGTTAATGGGGAATTAGAGGAAACCAACATAGGGATTGATTCATGCTTAATCTAATATATTTTCATAATTAATTTGCTTGCTTGTTGTGATTTCAACTTATGCACATGTTATGTTTGATGAAATGCGAGCCTATGAATCCTTGCATTTTTTACCCATCACTTACCTTTTAAATGAGACTTGTAAGACATAAACAAACTCGAGTCTCATTAGACCATGCATATAGTTGGATAGGGACGATTAAGTCGACTTGTAGGTGTTGTACAATCTAATCGATTCGGCTCCCGGACCCAAACCTTCCTAGGGATTGTAAGATATACACTAACTCGATCCCATCACAACAATAATTGCTTGCATCTAGTAGGAAACATGTTTGTATGATCAAATCCCATGTATCCCCTATGAACCCATGACACCCTAGTGCCTTTAATCAATTGTTTACATCTCATTTTAATCATCTTGTTTGCTTTCATTACTTTGTTTACATTGTTATTTAGTTTAGTTGATCTCCTACCTCAACCCAAATTGTGACACCCTTAGACACGACCATTTGCAATCGAAAATCCTACATCAATACCCGTCCCTTGGGATCCGACCTTTACTTACCTCTTTACTAAAAGTAGAGTAGTTTGTGAAGTTATAAATATTGTTTTGGTCTAGGTAACGCGTAACGACAAGTAACCGAAATCCAACATACCCGACCACATGGTTTATGTGTGATTTTCGGTCTCAAAATCGAATTTTCCGACTAATGTGGTCTTAAAAACGTGGACTGTTTTGGCAATTAAATTGGTTTGTGATTATATACTTGTCTTCTTACAGATATGTCGACTAGTGGACAAGGTAGGAAGAGGCCATGGGAGAGGCGCGCTCCCGTTCCTCAACCGGTGGTAGTAGAGTCTTCCGAGGAGGAAGAGGAGGAGCTTCTACCTATAGACGAATTTCCTTTTGTTGAGTTTCGGGACAAGGAGCAAAGGGACAAATTTGTGGAATTAATGACTACTAAAACAATGCTTCCAACTCGGTGTGTAGACCGTAAGATTTTGCGCACTTTCAAAATTGACGATACCATGTATGGTATGTTCTTTGAGCTTGGGTTGCAGGGTCTCTTTCTTATGCATGAACTATCTTATCTTGCCTTGACTCTTCAATTTCTTAGCTCGTATGTCTATCTCCCAAAGCAACACTTGATTTGTTTTAGATTGCTAAATGTTGAACGGTCTTTGACTTTTGATCGACTTTCGGAGATCCTAGGCATAGATAAGCATACTGATGGGGATTTATATAATGTTGTTGGCTTGTCTGTTGTTCGATATTTTCCTTTGTTTAATGGTTTTTCGGATGCAGATTTAAGCTCTATGGCGTTGCTTGATGTGCAGAATGTCTGCCTTAGGCTCTTTTTGCGGTACTTCAGTTATTTGTTGTATGGGAGACATGAGAGGAGTAAGGCCTCATCCTTAGAGGTTTTGATTTTGGCTAGTTACTTGAACCCCTATTAGAAGGAGCCCTTCCAGTTCTCTCTACCAGCCCTTATTTGCCAAGCCTTAGACCGCATGACTGGGAAGTATACGAATTTAGATTGCGGGGCCATTGTTACTAGGATTGCACGCCTTTTGTGTGATTTTGAGGGAGATGCTCCTTATGAGCCTATGGAGGACCCTGAGCCTTTGGTAGATGATGATTATCTACATTATGGCATCTCTTATATTGATATTATTGGTGGTAAGAACCATTATTGGAAGGTGAGGGATCACTATTACATGTTATTACCTAACCCTCAATTGCCAGAAATCGCACCTCTTGAGGTGAATGAGTCTAGGCAGAGACCTGCACCCGTCACTTATTTGATTCCAGATGAGCTTTTGGTTACTTTACCTGGTTCTAGCACTACAGCTACCACTGGAGGGTGCCGTAGGCAACGCCGTAGACCTCCTACCCACTTGCCTGACTCCTACCAGCCTCAGCCTTCTACTTCTTCTGTTGCATCCACTTCCCACTATGGTTATCATTTCGACCCAGTTATTGAGAGGGAAGTGAAGGTTCATAAGGGTATTAACACCGCCTTGACATAGCGGCGTTTATGGGAGCATATGGAGGCTACTACTATTCCTGGGGGAGGTCCGTATACGGGTACTACTCCGAGCTTTTACACTACACCTGGTGATGATAGTCGTGTTTTCCATCTCTATGGTGTTACTCCTGCTGAGTACGAGCAGTTTAGTAGGGAGTATGGTGCTCTGGGTTGACCATTCTACACTCCTATTCATCCTCACCAGCCCACCAGTGTGTTTCTAGAGGATGTTGGTGTACCACTTTCTCAGAGAGGGCCATTTGGTCAGTTTGCAGCTTTTTCTTCTTCTGCAGCAGCTGTTCCTAGAGGTGGTCGTGCTAGAGGTCGTGATCGACGAAGTGGCCGTGCTAGAGGTCGTGGTGGCCGTGCTCCTGATCCTGAGCTGGACGCTATGTTTATAGAGATTGATGGGTTTGATGAGGCCACCCATGGTGGCAATGATGATGATGATGATGGCGCGCAGTAGGGACAGATGGTCACTACATCCTTCACTTTCCAGCTAGTTTGGAGGAGCCTTTTGCTACACAGCTGGTACTATCTTTCCTTGTATTTATTTTCTTGTATTTCTTATTTCCCTCTTCCCTTTGTTAGTAGTGTCCTTTAGGTTGCTGGATTTTTGTGTGATTGCTATGCTGTAGGCGTCACAATGAGGACACTATGATATTTAGGTTTGGGGGAGAGTATTTATTTATATTGTGTGATTTACTTTCAGTTGTGTGTTTTATTTATCTTGTGTGTTTGAAATTAAAAAATCCATAAAAATTGAAAAATTTATAAAATACAAAAACATGTTTTTATTTATTTTAGGTCGAGTCTTGGTGAATTATTTAGCAATGATGATATTTTGCTTTGTCTTTGCATTTGAATCCCACTTAAGTTGTCCATGTACATTGTTTTGACATGTTAGCTATGAAAAACAAAGCTCATAAATCAAGTCTTGACCGTCACAATATGCCTTATGCTACGTAAATTTGACTATATTATGTTGGTAAACCACTTAAATTTCTGAGGTCTTTAGAGCTTCCTAGGCCATGAACATTAATAAACTGGTCTCGTTTGTTATTTAGGCTAAAGAGTGTGGTCTCCTTGTGGAATATGTAATATCAAATTGCATAAGTGTGACATTAATTTCTTACTTTTTGCGCGTTCATATAATTGAGTACATGAGGAAAGGCGGTTCATACCATTCAAATAAGCCATACATTACCTTGTTTTATTAGCCCGTTTGAACCTTGTAGCCATTTCATATCCTATTTCATAGCTACAATCTAGAATTTGCCTATCTTTTCGGGACAGTCGCAGTTGCTTGAGTATCTTATTATTTTAGTTGTTTTGGTTGGGATTGGGACTAAAGTCATGTGGGTAGTAGCTTTAATTTTGTTAGCAATTGTGTTGATCTCCTATGTTGGAAAAAGAAGATAATTATGGAGCAAAGAAAAGAAAGAAAGAAAATAAAAGAAAAAAAAAAGAAAATATGAAAATTCCGAAAAAGAGGAGAAAAAAAAGAAAAAGAATTGCTTCATTCGGTTTTGTTAGGAGATCATAAGTGGTGTTTAGTAGAGTCTAATGCATTTTTGGAGAGTCTTTCTTATTCTCTCATATATTGTCAAAGTTGAGATGATTTCTCTAATTGGGATGGTTATGATTATTTTTATTAGAATTGGTTATTGGTTTAGCGCTGCGACTACCGTCTTAGCCTCACATATCCATACGTGTTTCAGCACAAACCACTTCTATACCTTTGCCCATTTGCCACCCTATTGTCCTTGATACGTGTACTTAGTCTTTATTGCGAATGTGTACTAGTTGGAGAAATTTTTATCACATTAGATTGCATGCATGTTTCGTAAGTTGAGTGAGTGTCTTTATTCTTTCTATCTTACATATATCTCACCTCTTATGAGTGCATGAGTAAAACCGCGAGAATCCAACTAATTTGTCTTGCAAGATTGAAAAGTGTTTGGTTGAGTCTCGGTATCATGTCACATCTTGAGTTGAGCTGCGTTATTCTATTTCCCGTGCCTTTGAATTTGTTTTATTGGCACAGTTTTTGGTCATTACTTTGTTATAGATATGGATAGCTGGGATTTGTTTGTGCTTTGACATTTGCTCTGAATAATTCATTCACCATTTGTATGTTTGTCTTTTGTATGGTTTGATAGCTTTGCTTGGGGACAAGCAAAGGTTTGGTTTAGGGGAGTGATGTATCACTTTTATACACACTTTTATAACTTCTTTCATGTTGTTTTATATACCGTTTTCGTGCCTATTATATCATTTATATGCCTTTATTAGTGAAATGTCGATACTACGCTTCTTTATGTTTTAATGCAGAAATGACGCATTACGAGGTGAATCAAGTTAAGATGAGCATTGCGGTTATGGCATAGTGGAATACACGAGGCATGGCAGGAGAAATGAGGAGACTTGAAGAAGGAAAAGAGAAGTTAAGACGAAATCAAGCATGTTGGACTTGATTCATCGATCGAGTAGAGGAAGGCTCGATCAAGCAACGGTCCTCGATCGAGTATGATGAGGCTCAATCGAGGATCCTTTCTGTTGGTCTTATTTCCGTATTTTCCTAAAACACGTCTTGTTTGTAATATAAATTCAAAACTCGTAGGGTTTATCTTTTTACGCTTTAAGTACTTTTCGACGGCTGGAAAAATACCTTAGCTTTCATACTTTGTTCTTTAATCTTTCCTCGCTAATTACTAAGGTACTAATCGTTCTTCATTAATTAATTATTAAAGTTTTATGCTTTTAATTCATTGTTGTTATTTCATGTCTTTATTTATATTGTTATCCATCTTTATTGTTGTTGTTCAATTCACTATGAGTAGCTAATTTATTCATCTAGGATGAAGGGGATATAGGTTGATTATAAAGGAGGATTATTAATTGATTGTTATTAATATCGTTAAAACTATCGTTTGATTATTGTTCTTATTCTAGTTATATGATTTAAGGCCTGAGTCTATAATTAGTATAGCAAATTAATGCTTTCACCGACAGGGTTAGAATTAATATAGGCTGCGATAATCAAATAGATTGTGTTTAATATTAGCGATTGCATGTTAGACTTAATCTAAAGGACATAATAGAATTAATCAATCTTGTGACCTTAGATAGTTTGATTGACCTAACAATTGATTAAGATAAACCCCATATAATTAACCTAGTGAACCGGAATCCTAGACTCTTTAATATTATTGTTAATCACCTTTTAATTACTTGCTATTAGTTGATAGAAAACAAACAAACCAAAACTCCCAGAAAATTGTTACCCTTAGGACACTTTAAATATTAGCAAACTGATTATTACCGCCTCCCTGTGGATTTGATACCTGTCTTATCGCTAGCTATTTTGTTAGTACTGAGATAGATTTACTTTGATTAGGTGATACAACTTTAGCCTTATCACTGACCAAACCCCTCAAGAACTTAAGATATGGACCACCCTCGACCCCTCGGAAGAACAACAATTCATCAACCTCCTGCTCGAATACAAGAACGTGTTCGCTTGGTTCTACAAAGACATGCCTGGGATTAATAGGGAGATCGCCGAGCACATGATACCTCTTCGGCCTGGAGCCCGACCAGTGAAGCAAAAGTTATGTCGCATGCGCCTCGAATGATCCTTAAGGATCAAAGAAGAGGTTGACAAACAATTCAAAGCCGGTTTTATCAAAGGTTCCGATTATTTTAACTGGGTGTCTAACATTTTCCCCGTACCCAAATAGGATGTGAGAATCCGGGCTTGTGTTAACTTCAGAGACATGAACAAGGAAAGTCCGAAAGGCGACTTCCCTCTGCCACACGTTGACATTTTTATAGACAATACTACCGAGCACTCCCTTTTATCATTCATGGACGGGAATGCCGGTCATAATCGGATCAAAATGGCAAAAGAAGACTTGCACAAAACTGCATTCACTACCCAATGGGGCACATATTGCTACACTATTATGCCCTTCGGCAACCTACCAACGGACCACCACCACTCTCCTACACATCATGATGCACAAAGTAGTGGAATTATACGTTGATGAAATGATCGTCAAATCAAAAGAACGGGACGGCCACATCACAGCCCTTGGGAAGTTCTTCGCCCGTCTCAGGAAATACAACATGCGACTAAATCCTCAAAAGTGCGCATTCGGGGTCACCTCCGGAAAACTACTAGGACACGTCGACAGCAAAAGAAGAATAGAAATCGATTCGACCAAGATCTATGCTCTTCAAGAAATGCCTCGATCTAAGAACGAGAAAGAGATTTGAGGATTCCTAGGCCAAGTCTAACACATCAGCTGTTTCATAGCCAAGCTTATAATGATTTGCGAGCCTATCTTCAAGAAGCTCTGCGTCACCAATCACACCGATTGGGACGATGATTTCCAAAAGGCTTTTGACAAGATAAAGGAGATACCATCCAAACCGCTTATGTAACACCCCGTAATTTCGGACCGTTATTATTTTGCGAAAATAATTTATTAATCAAGTTGAATTTAATATTAATGTATTTGAAGTAATAATAATTCAACGAAATGTAATTCTATTATATTTTGAAGTAAATTATTTAATTTGATAGTTTCGAAATGTTTAAAAATAGTTTAAACCATTTAAAAACCTTTTATTTCGAAATAAGGGTATATCGGGGAAAAATGGCAATTCTTTTGAAAATTGGGCAAACGATTTTGGAAATGGGTCATATGAGTACTCGATCTTCTTTTAAACTCGTGTTTAAGAATTTTGGCAATGTCGGAATTTGCATTTGACAAACGGTTCTAATTATTGTCAAAACGAGCCAAAGCCGACTAATAAAATTTCGCGGGAAAAATCCCGTCTTCTCCCCTTCCTCACGGCACACCTCCCTTCCTCTTTCCCTTTTGATTTTTCTTTTGCCACTTCATCTCCCTTGAATGTTCTAACATATTCTAAAACTAAAAACACCATTGTTACACCAAAAACCTAAGCTTTTCCCGCTAATTTTCATCGTAATTTACTCGTTTCTACTCCAAATTTCATAAGGATTACATATTTGGAATCCTCTCTTCATTTCCAACGTCCTAGTATGTATTAAATTCATTTGCCCTAAATTTATTTTGTCCATCATTTTTAGGGCTTTGATTATTAGTACTTATAATTGTGTTTTTATTGTTTATTTAGATGAAGATTTGGAAGATGATTTTGGAGACTCATATATAGTTGAAGATAGTGGCTAGTTGTATATTAGGGTTTGGTGTTCAAGGTGCTAATTGCTCATTTTGTTGCTAAAGGTAACATATTTCGAGTTACTCGACGAATTAATGTCACATTCTTTGCTTTTTGTGTGATTTTGTGCATGTTATTTGAGTGGTTTACTTCATATGATAAAATGGGTTAAATTCATGTCTAATTCATGTCTTTTGTATGTTTAAGTTCACATATTAGTATGGGAATGAATTGGGAATGACTAATTGATGCTTCAGACGATGTTAAACTGAACAAAAATGGAGAAATGGAGGGTTTGGGGTGGCGGCCCACTAGGCCCAGCAGGCCTGGCAGGCCCAGGCAGGCCCACGGCTGCCTTGGGGTTGGCCCGGGTTGGCCCGTTGCTTGTTTCGTGGTTTTTCATGCGTTGTTTGTCATTTCGGGTGCATTAATGTTATAATTAGTATAAGTAACATATGGGTAATCTTTTGAAACGGATTATGTTAGTAGTAAATATAATGTTAATGGTAAAATTATGCTTATTTGGTAGTTGGCACATGTTAGGATAGGTTATAAAATGAAATTGTAATGAATAGGCTCAAAATGAATTTTATAGCGATAATTGTAATGATTGGATGATTATGCCGAAAACTGAGCCTTGGTCCCTTTGACTGAATCGATGTCAGTCAATTGTGTGATTGGTCAGCCGCGATTTAACCCGTGCACTGCCGCAGGGATCGGGGTTGCGGGTAAAAATTCGGTTGGATGAATTATTGTGAAAAATGGGTAATTGGCCTTATTCTTGTTTTAGGCCATTAACTATGTTTTTATTTCACATATATTGTTGGTTGATTTGAATGGGTTCTTATGTTGTAGAAACGGCCTTAGATTCCCCGAAACCTTTAATATTGTTAATATTGCTGGAAATGGAATTGGTATTGAATACTTCTTGCAGGTTGTTGTGTTTGTCATAGATAGGCCTTTATAGTCTTTGACGAGTATATATTCACTGCTTAATAGCCTTTGTGTTCCTGTCTTGGTGGGATTATATCCAAGTAGGGGCATGACCTTGTTACTTATTTTGATAGTAAGTGGTCAGCTTAAGTACTAGCCAACCCTTTGGTGGACTCCTTAGGGTACTCACTTTGTTTTAGAAAAATTGTGGGTCTTGGGTGCGGTGGTGTTTATCCGCATGTCTAGGTCTGCGCATATTTTAGGCTAGGGTTGTGTTGTGTCTTGGCCATGTTTTGATAGAACCTCTGAGCCAAGATACCGGTTCGATTACCTTCCCTACCTCGTGGTATAGACTCGAGTTACAGAGTGACTATTGACGGTGCTAAGAACTTATGCCTGTCTTTGATATATTGCCCTTTCTTGTATGGTGATTTTATGAATTGTAATAGGTGAGATGTAAGCCGGTTGTAATTGATAAAGTTTGGATTACTGTTTGTTATATGTTTCACATGATAGCTTAAATTGGTCAGTTTAGTGTTCATAGGTTAGAATACTTGATAATTAAATTATTTATCATGTTGTTTACATGTTACATTAAAAATGACATTTCGTGGCTGGGAGGACTCGAAGTTACTCCCCACTGAATTGTGGCTTTCGTGTTTGTATAAAATGTGATTGACAGGTTGATGATGCTTAGATGGGGTACACGGACGAGCTAGTGAGCAAAAGAACCTTGGACTTAATTTGGTTATATTTTGTAGTACACCTTTAACATATGGTTGTATTTATATTTTGGAGGGACATATGTCTCCCTCTTTTACTTTGGTTTGTATCACTATATTTTCTTGTCTTTAGCTTTGTTATGTAAATTAGTTTGTTAGCATTTGCAGGTTTTGGCACCCTCTTTTGGGAAATGTTTGTGAATGGTTTAGAAAAGTTTTAAAAATTACAGGTTTTAATTAGTTGAACCAATTACAAACATATCCTGTCAGTTTTTCTGTAGAATTTATGTGTTTATTTAACTCTAAGTATGAGGGTGTCACAGTTGGTATCAGAGCTTGTTGCTCCCGACGCACGTTTGTGCACCCACTTAAAATCACTTGACCTTTAAATAATAAACTTGAGAGATGGGTAGGATGGGTAGATTTAGGATTTTATGTGGTAGTCTGTTTGTGATTGCTAATTGATAGGTACTAATTAAATTTTCTCTTTTGTAAGATGGCTCCGCCAAGAAGAGTTGATGATGCTATTTTACTAGTTCTTACTCAAATTCTCCAAAACCAACAAAATCAGCAGAATTAACAAGCTCCTCCTCCTCCCCCGCCTCCTGAGGGTACTCCAGGCACCTATACTTGGGTGGCTAACCAATTAACCCGAATCAACACCCCCACTTATGGTGGAGAGATTGATCCAGTTGCTCTTACGGGGTGGTTTCGGGAGTTAGAGAAAAGCTTTACGTTGTATGATGTTAAGAAAGAACATAAAGTGAAGCTGGCATCTCACTTCCTAGTACGAGAAGCAGATCGATGGTGGTCCATGACTGGGCCTACCGTTTCATCTGAACCGGGATTTGACTGGGAACGTTTCAAGGAATTAGTGGAGGCCCGATTCTATCCGCAAGAACTTAAACAGCAGAAGTTGAAGGGATTCATGGAATTAAAGCAAGGAAGCCTTCCTGTTCAGGCCTTCACTGATAAATTAAACGAGTTGGCTCATTATGCTACTAGATTGGTGAAGGATGACAATGAAAAAGCTTTCTTTTATCTTGAAAAGCTCTCTCCTAAAATCAAAAGCATGGTCCGTCGGGACTCCACCAGCTTTGTTTCAATTTAAAATGATGCTTCATGGGCTGAGAATGCACTGAAAGACATTGAAAATGAAGCTCGTGCAACCAGTTCCAATCTTGGCAAGAGGCCTTTATATCCATCTTCTAGGCCCTATACTCCTTCACCCAGGTTCACCTCTTCTCCCTCTGACCCAAACAAGAGGAGATTTGATCCTACTATGCAAGTTAACCGGGGTGGTCAATCTTTGGCTTTAAACAACAATAAAGGTGCTAAAGACCGAGTGTGCTATAACTGCAAGAAACCAGCACATCCTGGTAAATGCTTCGTTGATCCTATCATATGCTTTTCTTGCAACAAACCGGGCCACAAGGCTAATGTTTGCCCGGAGAAGAAGGTGACGGCTCCTACTACTCCTGCTGCCCCAGAAAGGCCGAAAGGCCGGATTTTTGTCATGAGCCGAGCTGAAGCTGAGGCACACCCTGATATTATCACCGGTACATTTTCTTTTTTTTGATGTTCCTTGTTTGGTACTATTTGATACGGGTGCCTCTTTATCTTTTATTTCAATGAAACTCTCCGATAAGTTATCACTTGAATCATCACATGAAGAAAGCACATCTATATCCTTACCCTCTGGTGATGTCTTTTCCTGTTCTAAAATCTATCCGAGAGTTCCTATTTCTATCGCGGGATCTATATTTCCAGCAAATCTCTTCCGATTTCCGCTTGAAGAATTTGATGTCATTTTGGGTATGGATTGGTTACATACTTATCATGCTCGATTTGAATGTCGGGACCAGAAAATAATTCTTACAAGCCCTTCAGGTCACCGTGTGTCTTATCAAATGGTTAAAAGACAAACCGGTACTAAATTAGTTTCTGCTATGAAGTTTGTCAATGCGATGAAAAAGGGTCATCAAGCCTTCTTGTGTATGGTGACTCCTTCTGATTCTTCCTCTCTGCCTCCTAAAGAGAACGTTCCTGTAGTATGTGAATTTCCCGATGTTTTTCCTGATGAGATACCGGGAATTCCTCCTGAAAGGGAAGTTGAATTTACTATTGATCTTAATCCTGGTACCGGCGCTATTGCTAAAGCTCCTTATAGACTGGCACCGTCTGAAATGAAAGAGCTGAAGGCTCAGCTGGATGATTTGATTGCCAAAGGTTTTATCCGACCTAGCTCTTCACCTTGGGGTGCTCCTGTTCTCTTTGTAAGGAAGAAGGATGGATCTATGCGGTTATGCATAGATTATCGTGAACTTTACCGGGTTACTATCAAGAATAAATATCCTCTTCCTAGAATTGATGATCTTTTCGACCAACTCCGAGGTGCTTCCACTTTTTCTAAAATTGACCTTCGTTCGGGCTATCATCAAATTCCAGTCCGAGAAGCTGACATTCCTAAAACCGCCTTCCGTACGAGATATGGTCATTTCGAGTTTACAGTGATGCCATTCGGATTGACCAATGCTCCAGCAGTATTTATGGATCAGATGAAACGTACTTTCAGAGAACACCTTGACAAATGCGTTGTAGTGTTCATTGATGACATCCTGATCTATTCTAAATCTGAAAAAGAACATGCCAAACACCTTCGTGTTATTTTAGAGATTCTGCGCCGTGAAAAATGGTATGCTAAATTCTCTAAATGTGAATTCTGGTTATCTAAAGTGACCTTCCTTGGGCACGTCATTTCGAAAGAGGGCGTTATGGTAGATCCTGCCAAAATCGAAGCCGTTGTTAGTTGGAAAAGTCCGACCAATGTTTCTGAAATCCGTAGTTTCCTTGGCTTGGCAGGTTACTATCGGCGGTTTGTGAAGGATTTTTCAAAGATTGCTAGGCCGATGACTCAGTTGCTGAAGAAGGAGTCTAAATTTGTGTGGTCTGAGGAGTGTGAAAATGCCTTCCAGGAATTGAAAAAGAGGTTGACTACCGCTCCGGTGTTGACCTTACCTGAAGAAGGAGTGGACTTTGATGTTTACTGTGATGCTTCTAAGCATGGTATAGGTTGTGTCTTGATGCAAAAAGGTAGAGTCATTGCGTATGCCTCTCGACAGCTTAGAGTTCATGAAGTTAACTACCCGACTCATGATCTTGAATTAGCTGCGGTGGTGCATGCTTTGAAGATTTGGAGACACTATCTCATTGGAGTTCATTGCAACATCTACACCGACCACAAAAGTCTAAAATACCTCTTTACCCAAAAGGATCTGAACATGAGGCAAAGAAGATGGTTAGAATTGGTGAATGACTATGATGCCGATCTAATTTATCACGAAGGAAAAGCTAATGTGGTGGCTGATGCTCTTAGCAGAAAATCCTGTCATTCTTTGAATTCTTTTCGGGAACTACCTCCTGAACTTGCTTTAGAACTTCAAAAATTTGGAATAAGCCTTGTAAAAAGGGGCTCTAATCATCTTAATGCCATGCAGCCGAACCTGACTTCTACCGTGAGATCCGTGTTTGCCTTTCCGATGATCCTACTTTCAAATCTATTCAAGCTAAAATTCAACTTGGGCAAGCTAAGGATTGTAAGATTGATGATGATGGGTATCTTCGCTATCAGGGTAGAATCTATGTTCCGAAGGCAGCTGATTTGAGAAAAAGAATTCTTGATGAAGCACACCTCTCTCCTTACTCCGTTCATCCGGGAAGTACCAAAATTTACAAAGATTTGAGATTACAATTCTGGTGGCCTAGGATGAAGATTGAAGTTATGGAGTATGTCAGTAAATGCCTCACCTGCCAGAAAGTAAAGATAGAGCATCAAAAGCCCGGGAGTTTGCTTCAACCTTTGGATGTTCCTCTTTGGAAATGGGAGTCTATTTCCATGGATTTTGTGATGGCTTTACCCAGGACTTCCACTGGGAAGAATGCTGTTTGGGTGGTGTTGGAATATGTGTCCTCCGACAATAATGCGATCACGACTGTTGATCATGATGATCACATGTTTAAATCTCATTATATAGAATACAATTGGGAAGTAATTTTGTTCTTGTCAAACCGGTCAACATATATCGGTAATGATTGGTGACTAGGGTTTGACATTACTTGTCGTGTGACGGTGGTGATCGATTGACCCCTAGGTCATACCTATAGGGCAACACTCTTAATTGATTATTTAATTAATCGTATAATGTTGCGAGTTAATTAAATTACTTGAAAATTGACGGACGATTTTGGAAGTAAAATTTTACGTATCATATTGAAATGTGATTAAATAAGATACGGTCTGAGTAATCGAATTGTATCATTACTCGGATGAAATAATTGTTTAATGTAACAATTAAATTGAATGAATTGTTATAAATACAATCAGTTGTAATTTATAAATGGTAAAATATTTTGGCACAAGTAATTATAAAATTACTAAGTCGATTTTTGTATGTGACGTATTTTTATTAATACGTTGATTTTTAATATGTTAAAAATTACATAACAAATTTATATCACATATGACATGTGACATATTGACAATTGACAAAAATAATATGGAATCCATATTATTAAGTGGGCCGAAAATTAGAGGGTTGTTGAGCTAATTATATGTTGATTGTAATTAGTGGAAGGCATGATGATTGCACTAGTCACTAGCCATGCAAGCCTATTGTTCATTGTGAAGAACAATTTTTCCATGCATTGGCCCCCCTAAAGCTCTCCTCTTACACGGTTTTGGGGAAGAAAAACCATCATTGTTTTTCCTATATTTTTACCTAATAATATACTAAGTGTAGTGTATTATTCATTCATTCCATCCATCATCAAAAATACAATTTTAGAGAGAATAAAAATCCTCCTCTCTTTCTCTCTAAAAACCGAAATATTCAAAGTGTTAAAAATATTTTGGTTCAATTTTCTACTTGATTAATATTATACTAGTATTTGTAATATTAATTTATTTAAGAGAAAGCCTTGGGTATAAAGCTTAGGGAGAGATCCTAAACTTGGATCTTTGTTCTTCCATAAGGAAAAGCTCAAGAACAAGAGAGAAAGGTGATCTCTCTTGTACCCATTAAACCGAAATCATCAAAGTAAGGACATGATTTCTCCTCTATTTTATTATTGTTTGCATGCATAAAATCCGTATTTAATTTTATGACAAATTTATTATGACATATATGAGTATTTTAATATGTATATGAATCTACATTTCCATCAATCGGTATCAAGAGCCACGGTTGTTTGCATGCAAATTGGTTAAAAGTTTTTCCGAGTTATAAGAATAACAAATAAAACTTGTAAAATTTGTATTATTATGAGATATCACGAAATTAATCCATGCATGTTAATATTTCTGGTCCTAAAATGTTTTAGGATATTTTGGTTAATTTTTCGGATTTTTATTGTTCATAATTTACAATAATGGCATTTAAATGTGATTTTATGAGTAAAAATGTCATTTTTGGTCTAAAATTAGCTATACTTCGAATTTTCACTTGGTTTTTGGATATGTTGTCACATATATTATTTTGAGATAACCTGTAAATTTTCATAATTTTTGGACTTGTTATGCTCGAAAAATGAATTTTTCATTATTAAATTCGGATTTAAGTGAAAAATAGGTTAATATGAGTTAAATTTCGAATCTGGTCATAGAAAATTAATATGTTGTCACATGCAATTTTACAAGATGTGTGTAAAATAATTGGCTATAAAGAAGTCTTTTTGCATGATTTATGATTTTTTTGAAGAAAAATAGCATAAATAGTGACATTATTAGTGGAAAATTAATAAAACATAATCTATGACTTAGGAAAAACGTCTAATGTTGCATTTTATTATATTTTTCAGATCTAAAATTGAAAAGTTAATGAAAATAATTTTTCCATGTTTTTATGATTATTTTATTATAAATCGATAAACCGCAACATTGTTTTTCCGGTAAATTTTCGAAATTTTTAGCCTAAGATTTTGAACATTATGAGTGTCATGGAATTTTTTCAGAATGTTCATGAGTTTAAATTTCAAATTTTTAATTTATTTGAAATTTTGTGATTTATTTGAAGTTTAATGGTTTATTTTTGTAATTTTTGGTCCATTTATGAACAATTTTGTAAATATGGGTTAATTATGGTCAAATTATTAGTGAAGACTATATTTTGAGTCCTAAGAGGTTAGGGTAATTAACTTATGCATAAATATGAGTTTATGCATTTTTGTGATTATAAAATGTTGAAATCACGCAAATCCGTAAAAACCGAGTAATATACGATATTGGCTAATGAAAGGCGATTTAGCATAAAAATTGAGCATGTTCATACATATTATAATGCTGCATTTTCTTTATGATTGTCATAATTTTAATTTATGTAATTTTTGAATTATGTAATTTTACTTAGTATGGCCTTAGATTTAATTGGTATTTCCCGAAATGTATGGGAATATCGATTCGGTTGTAATTTTTATTGTGATCTCGTATCACCGTTTTGTAATTTAATAGATTTATTTTATTTTAGTTACAAATGTATAATAGGAAATTATGTAATTTATTATGTAATTGTATTCATTCCGGAGTTCCCAAAGACGGATTTCTTCAAGAATGGCGATACATAAAGACGGTGTTACCTCGAGATGCGTGCCACAACCGAAGTTCAAGGGACCAATGGAGTTGGTTTCCGAATATGTAATAGTTAAATAGTTTTTCTATTTTAGGAAAGGCCATACTAGGATTTATTTATTTATTTTATGCTTGCATTTTATTTTATGTCACATGCATCGCTAAATCGCCATAACTAAAACATGCATTCTTATTTTATCGAGTTTATCGACCGTGTCAATAAAAATTATCGTAGTTCACCGCTTTAGTTCACTTAAAACGTGATAGATAATAAATTGACATGACCTCTCGCTAAAACAAACAATTGAGACATAGCCTTACCAAATAGTAGAAACCATGAAAACCTATTTCGCGAGGGAGTGCACTCGGCTACCCCGGGGTACAAACCTTGTTACGTAGGGGAAGTGGGTGATTAATGTTAATCCACCGAATTCATGTTGATAAGGGATGTATCGGCTACCCCGTGCCCAAGTTGATGTGGGTTTGGATAATGGACACATTTATTCGAAATTTGGATTGAACTCAACAAAAGTTATTAATAAGGGTTGCATCGGCTACCCCGTGCCCTTGTTGATGTGTTTTGGGCTATAGATAAATATTAGAGTAATTTTATCGACCAAGAGTTCTAAAAGTAGAATCGATTAAAAGGTTAATCCACCGAGTTATATTGATAAAGGTTGCATCGGCTACCCCGTGCCTAAGTCGATATGAATTTGGGTCTTGGAATCATTTATCTAGTTGGGTAGAGGTCACTAGAAAATGCATAAAACTTGTTTAAATCATACATTTTTACGAGTAATATTAAAACGACAATTGTTTTACTCCTTATATTTTGTTTTGTAGACCACTTCTTTTTCATAACAAATGGCAACACCAACACCAACTCCTAATGCTACACCACTCGCTACTTCATCTTGGCTCCGATCCTTTATGGATCGATGTAAACTCGAAAAGAATGGGTCAAATTTCTCCGATTGGGATGCCCAACTCAAATTAGCCGCCGAAGGTGACGACAAGCTTCGTTACCTTACCGAGGCCTCTCCACCCGAACCCTCCACTAGGTCCACCGCGGCCACTAGGGAAGCATATGAGGCTTACCAAAAGGAGTCCGCCGCAATGAAAAATGTCTTAATATTTGCGATGGAGGCGGAGCTCCAAAGGAGAGCCTTTAAAATGGGCAATGCTAATGAGATTTACTCCAAACTTGTAACCACGTTTTCACAAACTCCGCGGATCGTCCAATATGAGGCGGCCGCGACATTCTTTGATCTCGACTTCAAAGAGGGCCAAAAGGATAGCCCTCATGTGCTCAAACTCATGGAGCTTGTCGAGACCTTGAAAATTCAAAAGGTTGAAATCCCCAAAGAACTCATCGTAGATAGGATTCTACACTCCTTGTCCAAAGTCAAGGCATATGTGCAATTCCGGGTGAATTTCAACATGCAAGACAAGGATGTGTCTCTTGAGGAGTTGCACAAGTTACTTGTGCAAGCCGAGAGGGACATGGGGTTAAATGTGAACCCTCCCAAGGATGTGCTTAACATAAGCACTAAAAGTAAGGGGAAATTCAAGAAGAATGGGAGAAAGGGCAAGAAGCAAGCTCCCACATTCACCAAAGCTAAGTCTTGTGAAGCTAGCACATCCAAAGTCAAGAAGGGTCCTCTTGATAAATGCCATTATTGTAATGGCATGGGACATTGGAAAAGAAATTGTTCCAAATACCTTGGTGATATCAAAGCTGGAAAGATCACTCCAGTAGGTAAATGACTAACCTTCTTTTATGTTTCTAATTCAACTATGGTATTATGATGCAAAGTTGTGATAATGTATCTCCCTTTTTATTGTAAATAGGGCCTCCACCAAGTAAAGACAAGGGAAAAGAAAAACAAGCATGAGAAACCATGGAGAAGCTAAGGATAGCTTTTATGGAGCTTTGTTTTTCATTGTCTTATTTTAAGTAATGTTTTGGATTTTAGAACTTTAAGTTTCCGTGTTCGACATGGAAAAGTATTTTGGATAATGAATTGTATTTTGGATGATGGTGACTTGGTTTGCAACCCGAGTCACCCGTTTTATCATTTATCCTTTTAATGTTCTAAATTTCATCTTTAAAATGCTTGCGTTTTGAAACATAAGATCATTCACTTAAAGTGATCTAATAGACAAATATAATGACGGGTTTCATTATATGTCCACATGCATAAGGCGTGTGTATGATCATTTATAAAGTGATTTTGAGTCTATGAACTCTCCTAAAGGTATGTCAATCACCAAGTACACATATGAAAACAATAACTATTAGTCTATCTATGAGATAGTTCTCCTTATACTTCAACATCATTAATTTGTGTCTCATATGCTATCTTTGAATCTATAGTGTATTTATTCTAAAGATAGAGTGGGAGAAAAATGAGGACACAACACACAAGGCAAGATAAAATTGTGTACTTGTGTATATGAAGATCTACGCAAGAGAGAATGATTTGAATAAAGGTATATCTATTTACATAGTATACCGAATAGATGAGATCTATGGTCTCAAGTTAGTTCTATATGACTAAAGAGACCAAGTGTAGTAATCATAAGAGTATATTCTCAAGATAACTACACGAGGAGACCAAAAGAAGGTTTTGGAAGAAAATGACTAATGTAAAGTCTCAACAAGTTTTTGACTAAGTTTATGAAATAATTTGACCAATAGTTTCAACCTTGAGATTTACTTAAGAGCCTAAATGAATCACAGTAACATACTAGTTATGATCGAGTTGCAAAGATTGATATACCGATATCTTCAATAGCCAAAGTTTTAATTACGCAAATGTCATTGCTTAACCTCCCTATGAAATGGTTAAATCTCCTTCCAAAAGGGTATTTGCGAAGGACGTATTCTAGATATTGTTTATACTTGAATAATGACATTGCTACACATCATTATGACATGAGTGTGTTGGAGATTTAAAATCTCTTTCCGTAAGGTTAAGATGAGACCACTTCAAAATAGGTATTTTGAAGGGATATGATGGGAACATATATGGTTCTATCTTAATAATTTGGCAATGCAATTTTATATTTCAATTCTTGAATAAATTTCGATCGAGAAGTCAATTTCGAAATATGTAGAATTGAGTGGGAGTTAGGAAATTCTCATGTGAAGACATGGAATTTAGTGGGAGTTATCATCTTTTGAATATTTACGACTCATCACTCATTAAAGAATGACGAGCTAATACCTTCTTTCATAAAGAAGCTTTTGAGTTTTCAATTCTGGATGAAAATGGACAATGATGAATCCAATTACATCAAGGGATGTTGGATTAGTATTAAGGGATACACATCGTATCAACATTCACATAGGTTATTCATATAGATGAAAATGGAATTACCATTAGCAGTCATGGTCGTTCATTGAATCTATGAACAGTTGATCTCATGATTATTAGTAACTAATGTTTCCGCCATTAGAATAATCATGTACATGTCCAATTATGAATCATATGCATAAGAGCATGATGATTGATTGGTGAGCCATAATAGAAACGTCATGCATTCTCAAGTAGAACCCGATGAGCGATTTCAGTGTTTGACGGAATGTTCTATTGTGTATCAAGAGATTGCACATATTATAGAAAATCCGAGCACATATGAGGATTTATGAGAATCCCAATTCTTTCAAGCCTAGAAAGAGAAATGAGAAGTTTTGGAAATATGCTTGGTTGAATAAGAGGTTATTCAAAAATAATCTTTCCTAGTTAAGCTAGAACTTGTGAGAAGTGCTAAGCTAAATAATCTTGTCAATTGTTACAAGATTCTACAAAACATATACCTAGTGCATTGTATGTGGATGGAGTACTTGATCAGTACAAGTTGTATCATTCATCACAAATTCGTTCGTTATGAGATAATCGATAAGAAAGTTCTTTCAAGTTAAAAAACCAAAACCAAGGTTGGGAACCTTGATGTGTACTTGGTAAGATTCATGCTATGAGAGAGAACATGAATGTGAGGGAAATTGCAAGTGTAAGAAGTTTGAACACATGGACACATGAGATGTTAAACTTCTATTGCAATCAATAAGTGTTTACACTGACGATATACATCACAAGGTTGTAATATGATATTGACTACCCGAGTGTGATGTCGACATTTGTCGTTTGAGTTATTATTAACTCACCTTGTACATTGTTATATCCAAACGGGTTGTAGAGACAATTGAACCCCGTTAAAGTGAACATGGATTAACATTGTTTTTGCCCATAGTTACTTATATGAGGTGACGTCTCGAAGTGACTAGAGTGTGATGCGATTGATGGCAAGTTCAAGTGCCATAGAGTCATGTGAGATGACTAGTCGATCACATAGGCAGACTGTTAGGAACATTTTGTCGGGCCTAATGACCGCTTATAGAGTTCTGGAAAATTTATATAGCCTGGTCGTGGCGAGAGCTACTATAGTATTCAAATGAGTCGATTCTTTTGACTAAAGACTATTCGCCTAAGATGGCACAGTTTCAGATTAACTTTGATTTGTGTTACTACGACCTTCGTAAATGGGGTCAAATGGGCATATTTTGGGTTATGATGGCTGTGGCTAGTCGAAGGGAATGAGTGCGATAGGAATTGTCCACCCCTAGTCAGGGTTATAACAATATCTCAGGGCCACTCGAGGAGTAATGAACTGGAAATGCGTGGCCACGCTCGGAAAGTATCTATGATAGATAAGTCCGGTCAATCGCTTATTCTCCGGATCGAGGAAACCACTCTCGATATGATCACTTGCAAGTACGACCTGAAAGACACCTTGCATTGAGTGAGAGATAGTAATAGGACAAGAGAATTGGTGACGCACACTTGTCGAGGACAAGTGGGAGATTGTTGGAATATGTGTCCTCCGACAATAATGCGATCACGACTGTTGATCATGATGATCACATGTTTAAATCTCATTATATAGAATACAATTGGGAAGTAATTTTGTTATCACAACTCGGTCAACATATATCGGTAATGATTAGGTGACTAGAGTTTGACATTACTGTCGTGTGACGGTGGTGATCAGTTGACCCCCTAGGTCATACCTATAGGGCAACACTCTTAATTGATTATTTAATTAATCGTATAATGTTGCGAGTTAATTAAATTACTTGAAAATTGACGGACGATTTTGGAAGTAAAATTTTACGTATCATATTGAAATGTGATTAAATAAGATACGGTCTGAGTAATCGAATTGTATCATTACTCGGATGAAATAATTGTTTAATGTAACAATTAAATTGAATGAATTGTTATAAATACAATCAGTTGTAATTTATAAATGGTAAAATATTTTGGCACAAGTAATTATAAAATTACTAAGTCAATTTTTGTATGTGACGTATTTTTATTAATACGTTGATTTTTAATATGTTAAAAATTACATAACAAATTTATATCACATATGACATGTGACATATTGACAATTGACAAAAATAATATGGAATCCATATTATTAAGTGGGCCGAAAATTAGAGGGTTGTTGAGCTAATTATATGTTGATTGTAATTAGTGGAAGGCATGATGATTGCACTAGTCACTAGCCATGCAAGCCTATTGTTCATTGTGAAGAACAATTTTTCCATGCATTGGCCCCCCTAAAGCTCTCCTCTTACACGGTTTTGGGGAAGAAAAACCATCATTGTTTTTCCTATATTTTTACCTAATAATATACTAAGTGTAGTGTATTATTCATTCATTCCATCCATCATCAAAAATACAATTTTAGAGAGAATAAAAATCCTCCTCTCTTTCTCTCTAAAAACCGAAATATTCAAAGTGTTAAAAATATTTTGGTTCAATTTTCTACTTGATTAATATTATACTAGTATTTGTAATATTAATTTATTTAAGAGAAAGCCTTGGGTATAAAGCTTAGGGAGAGATCCTAAACTTGGATCTTTGTTCTTCCATAAGGAAAAGCTCAAGAACAAGAGAGAAAGGTGATCTCTCTTGTGCCCATTAAACCGAAATCATCAAAGTAAGGACATGATTTCTCCTCTATTTTATTATTGTTTGCATGCATAAAATCCGTATTTAATTTTATGACAAATTTATTATGACATATATGAGTATTTTAATATGTATATGAATCTACATTTCCATCAGGTGGTTGTGGACCGATTGACTAAGTGTGCTCGGTTTATTCCTATCAAAGAGACTTGGAGATTAGAAGTTCTAGCTGGTGCCTATGTGAATGAAGTAGTGCGCTATCATGGGGTTCCAAAAGATATAGTTTCAGATCGAGACCCTCGATTTTGTTCTCGTTTCTGGACTGCATTACAGGAGGCCTTGGGTAGTAAACTATTGATGAGCACTGCTTTTCACGCCGCCACTAATGGTCAAACCGAGAGAACAATTCAAACTTTAGAGGATCTTCTTCGTGCCTGTGCCTTAGATTTCCAAACTTCTTCGGAGAAATGTTTACCTCTGGTTGAGTTCTCTTACAACAACAGCTATCAAGCCTCCATTAAAATGGCACCATATGAAGCTCTGTACGGTAGAAAATGCCGTACTCCAGTCTGTTGGGATCAAACCCAAAATGTTCCAATGCTAGGACCTGATTTGGTGACCGAGTCCATTGAACAAGTTAAAATCATTCGGGAGCGGATGAAAGCCGCTCAGGACCGTCAAAAATCATATGCTGATGTCCGTCGTCGACCACTTTCTTTTGAGGTTGATGATCAAGTATTCCTTAAAGTGTCACCTATGAAAGGGGTGAAACGGTTTGGCGTAAAATGGAAGCTGAGCCCTAAATATATTGGACCTTTCCGGGTGATTGAAAGGATTGGTCCTGCTGCTT
This sequence comes from Silene latifolia, assembly GCF_048544455.1. NCBI lineage: Eukaryota > Viridiplantae > Streptophyta > Magnoliopsida > Caryophyllales > Caryophyllaceae > Silene > Silene latifolia. Next base: position 48,560,933 of record NC_133528.1, on the reverse strand, counting down.
ACCGTTTAGAATTGCCTCCAAATCTGAGCAAGGTTCACAATGTCTTCCATGCTTCTAAGTTGAGGAAGTAAATTAGTGACCCTAGCCATATCATCCAAGAAGAGATTCTTGAATTGGAGCCTAACTTGGCGGTTGAAGAAAGGCCAATTCGGATTCTTGAAAAAGCCAACAAGCAACTTAGGAGCAAAGTTGTTCCTCTAGTCCGAGTTCTTTGGCGTTGTGGAAATGTCGAAGAAGAGACTTGGGAGACTGAAGCTTCTATGTTAGCTAAATATCCTGAATTATTCTCGTACGGTATTCCTTTTTCTTACTCTTTTTCCGCGTTACTAAGCCGTATTTGGTCATAATTAGTAAAGATATTATTCTTATTATAGAATTTTAAACTAAAATTTTGAAAGGTTTTTATGATTTTTTTTAATGGTTTTAACATTAATGAGTGTTAAATCTTGTTATTGGTGACGTCCCAATAATGGGTTTTCTCATTTATTAGTGTAGAAATATTTTTATATCTTGATATGAAAGTGGATGTTCTTGTCTGATCAACAAGAGTATCACCGTTTCATTGAAAAGATACCTATATTTTTCTTATGATTATATTATTAAGATGTTGTTTACTATAATTTCTCCTTCTAAGTTTCGAGGACGAAACTTTTTAAAAGGAGGGGTGATTGTAACACCCGTAATTTTTACCGTTATTATTTTGCGAAAATAATTTATTAATCAAGTTGAATTTAATATTAATGTATTTGAAGTAATAATAATTCAACAAAATGTAATTCTATTATATTTTGAAGTAAATTATTTAATTTGATAGTTTCGAAATGTTTAAAAATAGTTTAAACCATTTAAAAACCTTTTATTTCGAAATAAGGGTATATCGGGGAAAAATGGCAATTCTTTTGAAAATTGGGCAAACGATTTTGGAAATGGGTCATATGAGTACTCGATCTTCTTGTAAACTCGTGTTTAAGAATTTTGGCAATGTCGGAATTTGCATTTGACAAACGGTTCTAATTATTGTCAAAATGAGCCAAAGCCGACTAATAAAATTTCGCGGGAAAAATCCCGTCTTCTCCCCTTCCTCACGGCACACCTCCCTTCCTCCTTCCCTTTTGATTTTTCTTTTGCCACTTCATCTCCCTTGAATGTTCTAACATATTCTAAAACTAAAAACACCATTGTTACACCTAAAACCTAAGCTTTTCCCGCTAATTTTCATCGTAATTTACTCGTTTCTACTCCAAATTTCATAAGAATTACATATTTGGAATCCTCTCTTCATTTCCAACGTCCTAGTATGTATTAAATTCATTTGCCCTAAATTTATTTTGTCCATCATTTTTAGGGCTTTGATTATTAGTACTTATAATTGTGTTTTTATTGTTTATTTAGGTGAAGATTTGGAAGATGAGTTTGGAGACTCATATATAGTTGAAGATAGTGGCTAGTTGTATATTAGGGTTTGGTGTTCAAGGTGCTAATTGCTCATTTTGTTGCTAAAGGTAACATATTTCGAGTTACTCGACGAATTAATGTCACATTCTTTGCTTTTTGTGTGATTTTGTGCATGTTATTTGAGTGGTTTACTTCATATGATAAAATGGGTTAAATTCATGTCTAATTCATGTCTTTTGTATGTTTAAGTTCACATATTAGTATGGGAATGAATTGGGAATGACTAATTGATGCTTCAGACGATGTTAAACTGAACAAAAATGGAAAAATGGAGGGTTTGGGGTGGCGGCCCACTAGGCCCAGCAGGCCCAGGCAGGCCCACGGCTGCCTTGGGGTTGGTCCGGGTCGGCCCGTTGCTTGTTTCGTGGTTTTTCATGCGTTGTTTGTCATTTCGGGTGCATTAATGTTATAATTAGTATAAGTAACATATGGGTAATCTTTTGAAACGGATTATGTTAGTAGTAAATATAATGTTAATGGGTAAATTATGCTTATTTGGTAGTTGGCACATGTTAGGATAGGTTATAAAATGAAATTGTAATGAATAGGCTCAAAATGAATTTTATAGCGATAATTGTAATGATTGGATGATTATGCCGAAAACTGAGCCTTGGTCCCTTTGACTGAATCGATGTCAGTCAATTGTGTGATTGGTCAGCCACGATTTAACCCGTACCTGTCGCAGGACTGGGGTTGCGGGTAAAAATTCGGTTGGATGAATTATTGTGAAAAATGGGTAATTGGCCTTATTCTTGTTTTAGGCCATTAACTATGTTTTTATTTCACATATATTGTTGGTTGATTTGAATGGGTTCTTATGTTGTAGAAACGGCCTTAGATTCCCCGAAACCTTTAATATTGTTAATATTGCTGGAAATGGAATTGGTATTGAATACTTCTTGCAAGTTGTTGTGTTTGTCATAGATAGGCCTTTATAGTCTTTGACGAGTATATGTTCACTGCTTAATAGCCTTTGTGTTCCTGTCTTGGTGGGATTATATCCAAGTAGGGGCATGACCTCGTTACTTATTTTGATAGTAAGTGGTCAGCTTAAGTACTAGCCAACCCTTTGGTGGACTCCTTAGGGTACTCACTTTGTTTTAGAAAAATTGTGGGTCTTGGGTGCGGTGGTGTGTATCCGCATGTCTAGGTCTGCGCAGATTTTAGGCTAGAGTTGTGTTGTGTCTTGGCCATGTTTTGATAGAACCTCTGAGCCAAGATACCGGTTCGATTACCTTCCCTACCTCGTGGTATAGACTCGAGTTACAGAGTGACTATTGACGGTGCTAAGAACTTATGCCTGTCTTTGATATATTGCCCTTTCTTGTATGGTGATTTTATGAATTGTAATAGGTGAGATGTAAGCCGGTTACAATTGATAAAGTTTGGATTACTGTTTGTTATATGTTTCACATGATAGCTTAAATTGGTCAGTTTAGTGTTCATAGGTTAGAATACTTGATAATTAAATTATTTATCATGTTGTTTACATGTTACATTAAAAATGACATTTCGTGGCTGGGAGGACTCGAAGTTACTCCCCACTGAATTGTGGCTTTCGTGTTTGTATAAAATGCGATTGACAGGTTGATGATGCTTAGATGGGGTACACGGACGAGCTAGTGAGCAAAAAAACCTTGGACTTAATTTGGTTATATTTTGTAGTACACCTTTAACATATGGTTGTATTTATATTTTGGAGGGACATATGTCTCCCTCTTTTACTTTGGTTTGTATCACTATATTTTCTTGTCTTTAGCTTTGTTATGTAAATTAGTTTGTTAGCATTTGCAGGTTTTGGCACCCTCCTTTGGGAAATGTTTGTGAATGGTTTAGAAAAGTTTTAAAAATTACAGGTTTTAATTAGTTGAACCAATTACAAACATATCCTGTCAGTTTTTCTGTAGAATTTACGTGTTTATTTAACGCTAAGTATGAGGGTTAAACAGCTTATACTCATGCCATCAATAGAGGGTACTCCTCTATCATTATACTTGACCATCACTGACACCGCCATGGGAGCCATGCTAGCACAGATAGTCAACGGCGAGGAGCGAGCTATTTACTATATTAGTAAAAAGTTCATAGAATATGAGATCAAATACACGTAACTGGAGAAAACGTGTCTCGCTTTGGTGTGGGCCGCGAAGAAGCTACGACATTACATCATTTGCCGATATGAGGTACGCCACGAGATCATCAGTGACCAAGGCTCTCACTTCCGGGCCGAGACACAAACCTTACTGGACAAATACAAGTGACTGGATGTTTGTTTCCATGGACTTATGTGAGATCAGTCAACTCTTCCAAGTCTTAAAATTAGCTTTTTACTAATTTTTATTATTATTTTGTTATTTAGATTTACCTTAGATATATCTCAAACTTTATACATTATTCCGCAAACTCATCTCAAACTCTACTTTTCCACTACACTTTTCTTATAGGGTTTTAAATAAACAGGAAAACAATAATACTTTAACACATTGTAGCCATTTATTGGCTGTCATTATAAAAAGTGGGGTCAAGACTCTTGTAGAGTCTTAAGTTGAGTATTGAATTTTCAAGACTTAACTTAAGACTTTGTCAAGACTTGAGTAGATTATTGGTAGTCTTGAGTGAGTCTTGTCTTAAGACTTACCAAAGTCTTGTCTTAAGACTACCAATAATCTTACCCTTATGCAGAAATTAACAGTTAAGGAGGTTTAACGCGTTTTTTTTTTTAAAATGAACTAAACTAAAGAAACTCGTTATAGATTCCTGTCATCCCCTATTTACTAAAAGAATAAGCATTCTGAAAACATTTCCCGCCAAAGTGCACTAACACAAATAAGGAGATAAATGTTTGGTTAAATCTTTCATTTGTGCTATTAACAACGAAAAAATTTGAAGATTTGGCGCATACATATTATGTACAAAACTAAACTATAAACGGTTATTATTAATTTTGCGACAAAAAAAAGAATTTATTATAGTAATTTGATAAAATCGATAAAATGAAATCATTGAATTTGAGGTATAGAAAATATTTTCATAAAATATATTAAGGTGAAATATGAAAATTAATGAATTGTCAATTTGAATTTTAAAAGTAACACATTAAAATTTAACTTCTATATATACCGCGCTTTATTGAGCGGGATCTAGACTAGTTTCTTATGTTTTAATTAATTTTTAATCCGAATTTAAGAAACCAGTTTTTATCACAAAACAAGTTTCTTATGTTTAGAAACCGGTTTAAAAACCTAACAAGTAGGTCTCTTATAAATGATTCTTTAGAGGTTTTTGTAGTAGTTTTGGTTTTAATATTTTAAAAAAATAAATTGGAGGGTAAATCATACCCAAAACAGAAACATAAATTATTGACTGAAATACCAAGAAAAGATAAGTATAAACTATTGACGAAACGGAGGGAGTATTATATAATATCAAGTATTCCATGATACATAATTGACATTTTTTTAATTGCAACGTATCAAAGCAGCTTTTTATTTATTTCTCGAACGTTTCTCACACATTACTTTAGACTTCAAAAGTATTTTGAAAACAGTTCAAATAAAGGCAATTTTAATCCTCTTAACCTCGATGTGATCGAAAACTAATTTTTAACACATTTTAATTTAATTGATCCACTTGTTAATTCGAGAAAATTATATAAATTTTTGTATTCAACAAGCCATATCATATATTTATTATCTTTTGATACCAATTTATTGGCAAATATTGATATGAATAATTTAATAATACATCTATCTTCATTCAAATTTATCTCATTTAAAATTTCCACTATCCTAATTCTACCTTACCAAATTTCAAGGTTAGTAGTATCGCCATTCCGTGTAATTTATTAGTGATTTGGGGTACAACGTGTTTTTTCCGAAGTTTTCAACCAATTGTTAAGTTTCATGGTTAGTAATTTACATGAGTCGTGGCGCTTTAGCTTTTTTTGTTATTTGCTAATTTACCAGAGTTCAACTACGAAGAGAAGCTGACACCCTGGTTGAAAGAATTAATTAGGATTTTGATTTCGTATTTGATTACGATACATTACTACTTTAACTTGTCTATATTGGTTTATTTTTTTATTTTTTTTTGGTGCATAAGAGGGGCCAAGCCCCAGATACAAAACAAATTTAAACACGAACTATTCGGGGGATAGCTACCCCGAGTACATCTTCACGGATAATATTGCGCAAGCCATCAGGAGGGGCATCGTAGTAGTTCACGGAAATACTCGAGTTAACCCCGGCGTTTGCAAGCCAATCTGCTGCTCTGTTAGCTTCACGAAACACGTGATCGATCTTAACGGTCCATCCTTCTAGCTTAGTGAGTTCGATGCATCTTTGGACTAGTGGTCGAAGACTATTGCTGAGGAGCTGCTCCTTTTGGATAAAACTCACGCATTGTGAGTTATCCATATAAACCAACAACTTACGTACCCGTAATGATCTAGCAAGTTCCAACCCGATAACCAAAGCTTTCATCTCCACCCTCATGGAATTACAGATGCCACACGAAACATGAAATGCCCTAACAAAGTTACCCGCCTCATCTCTTAGGATACCTCCGCTTCCAGCCGGTCCCGGGTTTCCTTTGGATGCACCATCAGTATTAAGCATTAACCAATCGTGTGGAGGAGGAGACCATCTCTATATTGGTTTATTAAGATGCAAATCAATAGGCATACATAACATATAAGTGGGCAAATATATATATATATATATATATATATATATATATATATATATATATATATATATATATATATATATATATATAGGGTCAAGGTCCCGTACGAACTAAAGTTCAATACGAACTGTACGAACTAATTAAAAAACAAAAAAGCAAAACCAAACCCATCGCATATCTAGCGTCTCCCTTATCCTTTATGTTCATCTACACCCCCAGCTAACTTTCCCATCTCCCTCATCCACCACCCGCCGTAGATGGTGTTATCCTTCGCCGGCCACGCTGACCAAGCTAGCAAGCCGCCGTTCTTTTGTCGCTTCTATTGCCAGCAACCAAGTTATGGATTTTCTGAGAACTTCTATTAATGGTAGTTTTCGGCTCTAAATTAGCCATGGGATCGATTGGTACAAAAAGGAAAGTGGCGATGACGATAAACATGGCTGCATTTCCGTTTCAAGTAAGATCTTCTATTTGGATTAATTGTAATTTCTTGCATTATTTTGTTAACTTGATTAGAATTGGGGGTTTTCTTTGTTTGCTTTGATTGATTCAATCAAGCTATATATCTGATATGCTATTTGTTTGTTCTTGTTCTCTGTTGATGCAATCGTGTCATTTTTATCCAAAATGCTTGGATTTTGTTTCTTAGTTAATGGTATAACAAAGGTTTCATATTGCAATAGTTCATCATCAATTTTTCTATTGAATTGTATGATTTTAGTTATTTAAACCAGTTTGTTTATTGATATTCGTGTTAGATTAGTGCTTCGGGTCGTTGAATGAACTTATTGATGTCGTTTGATGATAAATAGGACATAATTGCTATTGTGCTTTATGTGTGATTCTAAATAGATTAGATTTGATAAATACGATAACTGTAATTGAGGTTTATTAATTTTGAGTAAGACTTGTTGTGAACTGATAAGTTCCGGTCTTTGATATGGGTTATCTCTAGAAATCTCGTTCATTTGTAATTCTATCTTATTTCACAGAAAAAGTTGGTCCATCCAATCTTTACCAAAGTCGTTCCATTCATCTGACTAGTTGTAGTAGTAGCAAAAGATTCCCATTTGTTCGTTTGTTCCCTTTGATTCTAGGTAGGAATTTCTTAGGATTTGGCACAAGTAAGTTTTAACTAACCGAGGAGCTCGTAGGAGATTTGTATAAAATAATCATCTTCATAAGGGAGAGTTCTCTGATTGTGTCGATAACTGCACATACAAGGATCTTTTCGATTGACTTTTTTTTAGGATAAGGGTATAAGCAAACCAAAGTAGATTGAATTACAGTTATGTCATTATGTGTACTTGTATTTATCGCTGACTCGTGTCACGGACTAAAGGTATAAGTTATGTCATTATGAGTGTATCTAGCTAGTTAAAGGTATGTATCTAGTAATTTAAAAAAGTGTATCTAGCAACTTAAAGTAACGTATCTACTAACTGAAAATAGTGTATCTAGTTAGCCAAAGATATGTATCTAGTAATTTAAAGAAGTGTATCTAGCTACCCAAAGATATGTATCTAGTAATTTAAAGAAGTGTATCTAGCCACTTAAGGAATGTATCTAGTAACATAAAGGAGTGTATCTAGCTAGTTAAGGATATGTATCTAGTAATTTAAAGAAGTGTATCTAGCTACCCAAAGATATGTATCTAGTAATTTAAAGAAGTGTATCTAGCTACCCAAAGATATGTATCTAGTAATTTAAAGAAGTGTATCTAGCTACTTAAAGGAATGTATCTAGTAACTTAAAGGAGTGTATCTAGTTAATTAAGGACATGTATCTAGTAATTTAAAGAACTCTATCTAGCTACCCAAAGATATGTATCTAGTGAAGCCTTATCCCGACCCACCCCTTTTTTGAGAGACCAATTTATATAAGGGCCTTCTGGTGAAGCCTTACAATACCCTTACCCTTTCATTGAGTTGGTTGTCATCTGGTTGCCTTATATCTTGCTTACATTGCTTTGTTTACTTATAGCCTCTTAATATATTTGTTATAGTTACCTTTTCGTATCTAAGTTCACGTACCACTGAAAATTGTTTCACGCTTCGTGGGTTTTACCTTTTAGTAATTTTCTCGTAAATATATCGTTGGTGGTTTTTTTATGCAGGTGAAAGCTATGATATGAATGAGTTTATGCTTTTCTACTAGCCTTTAACTAGCCCTTTGGCGGTTTATCCTTTAATTTTTATCTAGATCATGTTGCTTCCACCTGCATTAATTTTTGTCTAGATCATGTTGCTCAATGTCGATCATCGTGAGAAGAAGGGAAGTCTTATGGTTTTTAATGCAGGTGGAAGCTACGAAATGAATGTGTCGATGTGTTTCTTTTTGGCTTTAACTGATGCTTTGGCCGTTTATCCTTCAAGTTTTCCTTCATCATGTTGCTGCCATACGACTAGCAAACAGCAAATGTCGGAGATTGTGAGAAGTCGGAGATTGTGAGAACAAGGGATTTTCTTTGCTATGGGACTATGTATGAGTAGTTCAATGGAAGACTACAGTGCCGCTGGTAGACTATCTAAATGTCATGTAAGCCACAAAATGTGAGTTTCAAATCTCTGAGAGTACCCCAAGTTGGCACGTCTTAAGACTCTCATGACAAGCCAGCCTCGTATTGAAATTATCAGGGTAATACCATGTGTATGTGGTAATAACATATGTATTTGTTGTATCTGTAATCGAAGATTTTAAAACCTGATTTATATATCCATCCTTCATCCCTGGGTTTTCTCTTCAGCGTCTTTCAAGAATTTTTGATGGGTTATAATTTGGATTGATTGAATATAGGAACTAATTGTATTTGTTATATCCATATGATTATATGACTGGCTTTGTGGTTCTTGTAATGAGAATGCATGTTATATTTGGGTGAACTGTGGATATCGAGGTGTGACTGATGTATGTATCGGTTGATGTGTAGCTCAAAATAAGATATCGGATATCGAGATGAAGCTAATGGACATTGACAGTGATCATTTGGGTATTCCAAAGGCTGAATATGATGCCATTGTTAAAATGCCATCATCTGATTTCCCTACTCTATATTCACACTTTGTCACAATTGGGGATACTGGTGAGTTGTTTCACTCTCTATAGAACTGTGTATATACTCATACTACCTGCAGTTAACACTCTTATATCGAAACCAAATAGTGACAGAATAATCTGAGCTAATGTTTTATGACAGTTACCATTACCGTATCAAAGGAAGGTGTGACTTTCTCTACCAGAGGTGACATTGGATCTGGAAACACTACCTTCAGACAGAACACCTCCATCGAAAAGGTACTATATGATTGAATTTCTATTGGGGTACTTAATCATCGTTCAGTCTCAGTCATTGATGTTAATGAGAGGGGCTTTACAGTTTTCTCATGATGTTAGGAGTTTTGACAATTTAGTTGATAATTTTGCAGCCAGAGGATGCTGTTATTGTTGAGATGATGGAACCAGTGGTATTGACCTTTGCCTTGAAGTACATGACTACATTCTCTAAAGCGACGTCTCTCTCTAGCCAAGTGACCATAAGCTTATCCTCGGATATTCCCGTTGTGTGGATTAAAAGATTGCTGAAATGGGCCACATCAGGTACTACCTTGCTCCCAAGATAGAGGAAGAGGACTTGGAGACCAACACTCAGCCTGAAACCACCACTAGACGTGAAACTAGAACTGAAACCCGGGCTGAACCACAGGAAAAAGCAATGACTTTGGCTATTACAGGCACAAAGGAGGAAAATGGGGTTGAAGATGAAGTTGTCGAAGATTCTCAGGTCAAGATGGAAACCGAGACTGAAGCTGAGATGAAGCCTAAAGTAGAGAAAAAGTTTGTGAAAGCAGAAGTAATAGCAGTGGAAGATGAATGTATGATGGAAACTGAGTTCGGAGAGGAAATAAAGCCGGAAGTGGATGCAACAGAACCAAAGGCTGAAATTGAAGTCATGGAAATTCAGTAGCACCTTGAAATTACTAGTAAATCTTGATTGAGACATAACCACCATTCTTATCTTGTTTGAGGTACATTATTAGAGCCATTTTGACTGGCATGGAAACTGTTTCGGGTCCTGGAATCATTTTTATGTAGATTGGTACGGAGTATTAGTTAGTTAGTAACGGTTTAGGTCTTTTTTGAACGAGTGTACCCTCCACTTTAGGCTTGCTCAAAGTTGTGATTGTTATTTTTAGTCTTGTTCAGGAATTTGTTATCAAGTCCGTTGGTAGAAACTCTATTTTGCACAAGCTTAGTAATTAGTATAGTCAACAGGTAACACCGAGAAAACAAAGAAAAGGTTCCAACTAAATAAGAACATAAAGATATCAAATTGTGATGCATCAGTAGCCATAATTCAGATTTGCAGCATACATTGTGACAAAATTGTGATCATCACCATTTTCTCTCAACCCTCGATTTTGTTCCAAGGTGCTCCAGCAGTTGAGGAGTAATAATTTAATATCGGAATATTGTTCTATTAGAACAAATGGAAGTTGAAAAAAATCTGAGGGGATGCAAACACATTGCGAATGCACTATCAACATTCACACAAATTCAACAGACTGCAGTGTGTAAACAAAAGGCAAAATCTTCCATAAATTTTATCAATATGGTCAATGATTAGTCTATCTTTCAACTGTTGAAAAGAAAAATTGTAATAGGAGATTCAAATCTACAACCATTTTTACTAAAAGAATTCAAATACATCCCCCAAATTTACCTCATCTAAAAAATTATATAAAAACAGCAGCAGTCGGTTATTGTTTTTCTCTTAAATTTCCAACATTTTTTAACTCATTGGTTAAGCTGCCGGTAGATAAAAAAAAACCGTCCTCAGGGTTACAAGGAGGGAATCAGAGAGAGAAATGGGAGAGTAAAATAAGGCACTGATTTCAAAGTGCATTATCAACCATTTACTCTATTCAAGTCGGCGTTCTTCCTCGCAGAGTCACAGGTGGCAAAAGTAAAAGAAAAACTGGTTCACATTACTTTAAACGGGCTGCTAGTATCACTTGCTTCTTTTCTTTGCTTCACTATAGAGGATGACTCCCAAAACTGTGAGTGAATACCCAAGCATGCTAGTAACTGAGACCGGGTTTCTGAAGATAAAAAATGAGACTACAACTGCAACTGCACCCTTTGCATTCCCCAGAACCTGATAGTTGAGAAATATTATGGTGTTATAGAGACGAGTAGGTAAAGACACTATAAACAGTAGCAGTTGAAATCAAACATCAGAGAAGATTGATAAATCTATCTGAAACAGCAAGAGAAGTGCAAACACCTAACGGGAGAACATCACTCCCGTGGTTGATACTTGATACAATAGCTCAAATAAATACTAAACCAATTAGCATTGAAGCATGTACATTTTTACTTCTATGACCAAGCAACAAAATAAACCCACAACTTGAATGTGTTGCAGAATTAATGAAATTACTTGACCCAAAGTTGAGAGGGTAGAATAAACCCACAACTTCAATGTGTTGCAGAATTTTCGACAGATGGGAGACAGCAATGGAAGGTCAATTTATTATGTGATAATCAAACATGTAATCCCCTAATAACAAACATAAATTGAAACATCAACCTGTACAATTGAGGGTATTTTCACTTAAATAAATATATCTAGTAGATATGTATCTAGTAATTTAAAGGAGTGTATGTAACAACTTAAATAAATGTATCCTTTGCCTAGAGTACAAATACGAGCGAAATTAAACGCTGAAGTTTAAAAAACAAAAGTTAAAAATTGAGGATGAAGGGTGGTATTGGCCTTTGATTTCAAGTCTTTATCTTTCCTGAACCATGTTTCAGTCTTGAATATCTCTGCAATATACCAAGCATCAGACAATATTTCTATGCTTGCAGTTTTATTTCTACCCTCCTAATCAGAATTAAGGGCATCAGACAATATTTCTCCCCTCCTAATCAAAATTCCCGAAACCTACTACGTTTTCTGCTAACCTTGACTATCTCAAGTTTGGGAAATCGTAGGTTTAGCAGTTCACTGTGGCGCACACATTTGTAGACCGGAAAATTTTAAAATCTCTACTCAACCATCTCCTAACAGTTCTATTGCATTTCTGCACATCACCATTAGTATTGTTTGGTCTACTAACAAATTTATGAATAAGAAGGAATACTCAGCAGCTGTTGCGGAAAATCTCTAGTTTTTACCTGCAGTTGCAGCGTCCTTTAGGTGCTCTAAATCAATGATTGCCCCGGAAGCTACATCAACAACTCCTTCGATCTCGTGTGAACCGACTTGTCCGAAGTTCCAACTTCCATTTTGGTAACCCTGACTTAGAAAGAGCTCGAAGTGCCTTGTATCTAACACTAGCATCGTCCCTGCATAAGTGTAATTTCTCAACAACCAAGTCCTAGTTCTGAACTCGAATCATTCTCGCTCAACCATAACTTTACGACACAATCATGTATTAATATCGACACATGCGTATTCTACAGAAAAAGATTTCTATCACAGACTGGTTGTAGAGCACATTCATGACATAATGAAACCTGTGATCATGATTATCAGTAGCGAAGTAGTAAATCATTAACACAGGGCAATGAAGGAGCTGCAGATCTGCAAAATTCATGCTTATAATTATTTTACTGAAGCTTATATTCCAGGATAAGTCTCCCAAAATAGCCGTATCTAATATGGTATTGAAGATGAACTACCAGGAATCCAGATTCCAGTTTTGATGTTGGTGATCTCACATAAGCCACTGGATTCCAGCATCTTTTCGATAATATCCTCAATTCTTCTTGGAAACATCGCTTTTCGGTTAAGAGTCTTTGCGGTGACTCCGGAAAAAGGCACCAATACGCATCCATTCTATGGTTTTCAAGCAAAGAGACATATCGTGTATTAGTATTGTAATTAACTTTCTGATAAGAGAACTAGTTACGATTTTTTACCCTTCTACCAAGACTTGGCAATCAAATTTTCATTCACTACTGAACTTGCAACCGAATTAATTTTAGAGACATTCATTAAATCATACAGTAAGCCATAACATAATTTGTAGAGTGGAATAGCAGTTAGCACATAATGAATTTGATGGACTGACAGGATGTTGATGAAGGACGAATGTCATACATACCAATGTGTTTCTCGTGCTGGCGAAAGAGGTATGAGTGAGTACCATCTGCAATAGAATTATAAATCGAACTTATCAAACACCGCAGATGCAGTCAGTAACACAATTATATTCACGGCATAATAAAACACTGTATAACAACACGAGCGAAATCCAATAGAATTCTGATCATTGACCAAAAGCTGATGCATAGATGTTTTTCCACTTGAAAGACACATCCCCTGGATCAGGCATGCCAAGATCACGTAGGCAAGCGTATTCCCAGATGCATTCTTCTGTGAAGACTTTGTAGAACCATTTGCAGGTACTTGCGAGCTTCACCAGTGACTTTCCGTCTAAGTACTTTGCTATCTCTATCCACATCATCCTCATATCTTGAAAAACCACGGAACGACAAATCAAAACAACATTCAGATAAATCAGACAAATCAAAACAATGATTTTGTAGGTGAGTCAAATGTATCTAGCTTGCCAGAGATGTGTATCTAGCAAGGTACATGAGTGTATTTAGCAAAGGAGTGTATCTAGCTTGCCTAAGATGCGTATCTAACAAGGTAAAGAAGTGTATCTAGTAAGGTAAAAGAGTGTATCTAGCTTGGCAAAGTTGTGTATCTAGCAAGGTAAAAGAGTGTATCTTGCTTGTCAAATGATTGTATATAGCAAAGGTTAAAAAGTGTATCTAGCTTGTTAAAGGAGTGTATCTAACAGGGTAAATGAGTATATCTAGCTTAGCAAAATTGTGTATCTAGCAGGTGAAGGAGTGTATCTAGCTTGTTAAAGGAGTGTATCTACAAGGCAAAAAGAGTGTATCTAACTTGTTAAATATGTGTATCTAACAAGGTAAATGAGTGTATCTAGCAAGGTAAAAGGGTCAATTGAGTCGGGTCTAGATCGGTCCATCTGAGGCACGTTATACATTTCGTTTCGGGTTAATTTCGAATGTGCTTTTGTCGGCACATTTTTGGGTTCTGCTATTAACTGAATATTCGCAATAAAAATGATTGATAACAATGTCATCACAGCTCGAAAAAATGAATGCTTACATATAACTGAAAGCAAGTACAATGCACAAAGAATACCATACCATTGAGGCACGTTATACAATGTAAGCGCCTAAGTCAACGGCTCATGCTAACAAAGTGCCCAAATCTGGTTTGTCCAAATCCGAAGCCCTTACGGAGATTGACAAGCTCCAGAAGTAAATTCCGACCTTTCAAACAGAGAAAGAATTTGCAAAAAGCTCGTATGAAAGTGGATATGCTAAGTACCGGAATATTGACGGAAATATAACTTGTTAAATTTGCAAAAAGCTTTGCATTCTGGAGTTCCTTCTGTATCTACTTCAACCCTCATTCCCAATAGTCTCGTTGTACCAGTCGCTCGTGTTTCCCCACAATTCCTTATAATCATGGAGCAAATGCACATGGTAGTGGCTCCTGCAAAGTTCCCAACCAAAAATATTAAGGCTATTGTTTTTAATTTGTTGTTCTCATTTCAGATTTAAATGATAGATCCGCAAAATTCAAGGTAAAATACCTAAAAATCAACTGCACCAAAGATGTTGTCAGATTATTAAGAATCGATCACAGGCCAAAGTTGGCTTCGCCGGAAAACCTACGATTTGATCGTCGGTGAATGAGAGGACAAATGGAGAAATAAAGGCAGATTGGGTAGACAAGAGTAGTTCCGACGAAACGTCGACAGAACAATCAACGGTGAGGCCGCCGGCGAAGGGTGGTGGTGGTTGGTGGGTGAGGATGATACAAAGTATTAATATGGGGAATAATACTTTGTATAGGGATAATGTGAAAGGGGAGTGCGGGAATGGTTGTATGCGCGTGTGTTTGGGTGTTAAATTAGTTCGTAAGTTCGCACGGAACTTTAGGTTCGCACAGGATCCTATTTCTATATATATATATATATATATATATATATATATATATATATATATATATATATATATATATATAGAGAGAGAGAGAGAGAGAGAGAGAGAGAGAGAGGGGGGCAAGATCCGGTGAGTTTGCCACTTTTCATGAGTTTCCCCCGCGTATATAAGAAAATGACCTCACAAAACCAATACCTCACAATCATACGTGACAACAAACATTGAGCTCTCTCTGTTTCCTCTTTCCCTCTTTCTCTCCGTCTCTCTACCTTTTGATAAAATATTCAGCTACTTTGTTACGATCAAAATCGCACCAAAAATCTTCAATTTTGATCAACAAATTCATCAATTCTTCACATTTTTTTTGTAAATCCACAATTTTACACAAAATTCATTCACTATTTCGATTAGTTCTATTGAAACTATCAATTTTTTTCTTCAATTAATACTCCAAAAAACCTTAATTCTTCAAATCAAAACGAGGTATGAATTTTGTTCCGATTTTTTATTTAATACTCGAACAACTAAAGTATTTGATTCAAATAACATATTCTAATATGATTTATGTGTTTTTTTTCCCCGTAATTTTCAGGTTAAACGATGGTGAATACAGACGATCAAGCTTTTACTCAGCTTGATAATATTGCTGATAATCAAACATCGATGAATTCAGGTATAAATTTGTATAATAATGCTGATATAATAATTGATGTTATTAGGTTGATGAATCTGTGTTAATATTACTGATATTCAAACTTTTGCTCATTATGTTGATTACTTCATTCATGATATCATTCAATATCTAATATTTGAATAACTGGATTACTATAATACAATAACTACATTATAGTATTAAAATAACCGCTGCAGCAGAGATTACATTTTTCCATCATAAAGACTATTTCTATTGGATCTGACATTTATCATTACAATAATTACTAGTTAATGATGAAATAACTTTATTATTATATTAAAATAACTGTGTGTGCATTGTGGTGGAATAGACTACCAATTTCATTATAAAAACTCCTATTTTCTGATAGAATAACCGGACTAGTATAATACAATAACTCCATTATAGTATTAAAATGGAGGAAGTGGCAAATCAGCCCCATACGTTTGATACTACGTGCAAATTAGCCCCACAACTTTTAAGTGGTGCAAATAAACCCCATAAGTTGTACATGATGTGCAATTAAGCCTAACTATAGATTTTTAGGCTATTTTCTCACCGGAAAAAGTTGACATGGCACCTGAAAGATGACTAGGATTGAGTTAGATAATTAAAAAAGAAAAAAAAAACATGATTTCAATAAGAAAAACCCATATACAGAGCAATACCTCGTCATTCCTTAACTCTTTTTCTCTCACACTTTGAGCTCCTCCTTCAATTCCATCCATTTTCCCCATTTTTTACCTCAATTTTTTTCTTTAATCTAAGCCTCATTCCCACATATTATCCAGACTTTTGTAATTGAAATTTTACTCAAGTACCACCAAAAATTGAAAATGAAATTTGGGAAAAATTGATACTTAGCTTCAAGTTCAATTGGACAATTGTAAGTAAATAACGGTACCGCAATCATCAAAAATCCAGATATGTTCTTCTCGACACAACTATCATGTTTTTTAATTGGCATTCCAAACTGTTAATTTTGATTTTGATGATTGTCTAATTGTTCGAGGTTGATCTTGTTGTGATAGAAGTTTTAATAAATTTATTTCCAACTGAATTGTCAGCCATGTCGATTTACGTCTCTTTATAGATCAATATATAAGAAGTTGACATAAGATTCAGTACGGTAAGTGATGCTCGTAGAGAAATGAAAAGAGAAAAATAAGAATAATAGAAAATCTAGATTCTTATCTAATATTAAAAATTATGTATTTTTTTTTTCTTATTTAGTTATCTAACCCAATCCTAGTCATCTTTCCGGTGCCATGTCAATTTTTTCCGGTGAGAAAATAGCCTGAAAATATATAGTTGGGCTTAATTGCACATCATGTACAACTTATGGAGTTTATTTGCACCACTTGAAAGTTATGAGGCTAATTTGCACGTAGTGTCAAACGTATGGGGCTTATTTGCCACTTCCCCGAAAATGAAATAATTGTTGCAGCAGAGATTGTATTTTTCCATCACAAAGACTATTATTATAAGATCTGGCATAAATCCTTACAATAACTACTAGTCAATAATGAAATAACTTTACTACTATATTAAAATAATTGTGTGTGCATTGTGGTCGACTAGATTACCAATTTCAGTATAAAAGCTCCTATTTTTCTGATAGAATAACCTGATTAGTATAATGCAATAACTGAATCACAGATTCACAGTATTAAAATAACTGATGCAACAAAGATTGTTCTTTTCCATCATAAAGACCATTTTTATAGGATTTGGCATATATCCTTATAATAACTACTATTTAATAATGAAATAACTTTACTATTATATTAGAATAACTGTGTGTGCATTGTGGTGGACTTGACTACCAATTTCAGTATAGAAGTTCCTATTTTCTGATAGAATAACCTGATTAGAATAATACAATAACTACATTACAGTTTTAAAATAATTCTTGTATAAGATAATGTACTATTATTTATATAATCTAAGATATGTGCAATGCTTTTATCTTTTCAGGCATTGAAATAAGTAATACTAATGCAACAAACAAGGATTGCAATAGATTGCAAAAAACAAAGGATGTAGGAAGAGACTGAAATCAAACAAGGATAAGGCAATTGAAAAGGCAAGCAAACCGAATAGACTATGTAATAACTGTAACAAATGGCACACCATGACAAAAGAAATTGTCCAAGTCCATTTGTTGAGCAAGCTTTGGAGAAAGAAGATGAAGAGGAAGAGGAAGAAGAAGATGAAATGGAGGATGAATAAGGCGCTGAATAGAAGAGGATGAAGATGAAATTAGAATATGAATAATGATTTACATTACAGTAAGATTGATGATAGGATAATTACTTTACTATAGTTTCTGATAATTTGGAATCAATGTTTCATTGTTGTTTTTGTTCATTGAATATCGTACACTATTACAATAATCGTGTCAGAGCTTTACAATAACCAAGATTATACTTTACAATAAATGTGTAATTTGTCATAGATTTTGCAATTTGAGTTGAACAATATACAATAACTGCATTTGTTCCTTTCACACAATAACTGAATAGAACAACCATTATTCTGAATTACAACGACCAAGATTATACTTTACAATAACTGTGTAATTTGTCATATATTTTGTCTTATAACTGAACTGGGTGGGAGGAGGCATATGTATACAGTCTTGTCCGTGTGTTAGCTACATAAACTGGTCGTTTCCAAGTGCATCCAAAATTACAAATCAATATAAGCTGCCAAAAATATAACTCAAAATTGAAGATGATAAATTAAAGACGATAATTAAAGACGATAAATTGTTGTATCAATTAAAATAAATCATCAACTTCAGAAGTTGAATACAATAACTGCTTCTATGCATTACAAAAACATATATTTCTCATGATCCAACATTACATTATCCATCATTCCATCTACAAATGCAAAATAAAGCACTCATTTCTTTCGCCAAGCATCTTTTAAAGCCATTGTTTTAAACCTTTTCGTGCCCGCTCTTCTATCTTTTAAAAGTTCTTTCTCTACATCCACTATGTTCTTCCTCAAAATTGTCACTTCTTCCAAAAGAGACGCTCTTGTCTCATTGACATCTGACATTATCATAATAGCCACAATCTTAATCTATATAGGAAGCCTCTCAACTTTCTTCTTAACTGATGTCATTCCTTAACGTGCTTCCCTTCATATGTGAGCATGTGAAACATGATAAAAAAAATCTTGATTCCTTATCGTTCATATAATCTGTTTTCCATTCAACATCAACATTAACAAATGTAAATGTGTTGATGAGCCCCTTGTTTTGTTGTTTTCTTTGTATCCAAAAAGTTAGAAAAACAGGCAACCTACAACATGGACAAACAAAAAGGCAAATCAGAATGACATAAAACAAGATAATAACTGGGTTAAAACAATACAATAACTGTGTTTTGACATTAGAATCACTGACCAAGTTCTACTTTAGAATTCGTTGCTATTCTAAATAAAATAACCCATGTTGAACTATATAATAACCCATGTTAAACTATATAATAACTAGACTGTCATGCATGAGTTAGGATTTAGAAGACGTACGACAATCTTTGCAAGTCTGTAGAAATCATATTTTTCCCAATGATCATGCAACGTATGGTCCAGCACATTAATCGTCTTCTTCATAAAGTTCACACAAACACAAAAGTAGTGCTTCCCTAAGGACAACGGGATGAAGACAAAGTCTAGTTATTATATAGTTTAACAAGAATACACAAATAAGAATTAAACAGAAACTCAAAATGGGGGATGGGGGGATATACTCACATGTTCACTCTTGGAGTTTTGTGAACCCTATTGACCGCCTTTCTTGGAAAAACCGTTTTCAATCGTTTGAAATCAGCTCTATTACCAACTTCAGGCTCTCTGTTACGTTTAGGACCCATCTTTCTTATACCTGAGTAAAAGAATAAAAACAATAGTCAGAATAACATATTTATGACAACAACTAATGTACACAAACAAACAATAAGTCACTACCAGATATAATAACTGAGTTTTCATAATACAATAACTAGGTTAAAGCAATACAATAATCGACATATAACGTTATAACAACTGAATCAGTAAGAACATCATATATAGAACAACTAAGGTACACAACACCTAATAGGTCACTGCCAGATACAATAACTGATTTTTCATAATACATTAACTAGGTTAAAGTAATACAATAATCTACATGTAACGTAATAACAACTGCATTTGTAAGAATATAGAATAACCGAGTTTTCATATTACAATAACTGGACTTGGCCAAAGCTGACGATTCACTAAATAATCGAGAATAACTAAATCGATATATTACAATAACTACATCAATATATTACAATAACAAATTAATGTCAAAACAAACACATTATTTTCATTAGAATGAACAACGAAATCACCAGAAAAGAACAACATCAAAATTCAAAAATGCAAAAATAAAATTACGAAACCCTAGAATTATGCGAAAACAATCGGAAATGTAATTTAGAAAAGAAAAACACAACGAATTGAACTACATAATGAAAATGATTGGATAAATTGAAGAATACACACACAAAAACAAGAAATTCAAGCAAAAAACAAAAGATAAAAATACGAAATTGAACAAAATCAACGAAAAAAATAGTACAGATGATGGATTTCATTACCTGATGAGAAGAAATTGAAGATGAAGTAGACTTGAGCACAAAAAAAATGAAGAAACGACGAGCAAGGACGAAGAAACGAAGTGAAGATCGCAGTAGAGGGAGTACAGTAGAGGGAAAAGAGGAAGAGAGAGAACGTTATAGTGAAAAATGAAAAAAATATAAGAAACCGACATATGAGTTGGTGAGTAACATGTGTTATATACAATGTGTAACATTAAATCTCAGCCATCCATTTTACTTTAGATGAATGGTTGAGATTTAGAGGGGTAACTCACCCAATATGACCCAACTCATATAATCTTATATATATATATATATATATATATATATATATATATATATATATAGAGAGAGAGAGAGAGAGAGAGAAGGGTTCTTATAAGGCCTTCATACCTTATAAGGCCCTAAGTCTTTATAAGAGCCTTTGGATGAAGGGATTGAAGGGATGAGATGAGGAGAGAGGGCGTGTTTTTTAGAGCAAAAAAAAAAAAGAAAATGCTGATTGTGTGAGAGAGGGACCACTTTCACTGTTAATGTACTGCCTCCATATCAAATCCCGCGGACAATAGCAATAAACAAAGCCTCCTATATCATTTTGCATGCTTCCCTCCTCTTTTCACCATTCAAAACCTCTCAACAAGCAAAAACCCATAAAAATCCCCACAAAAACGATCCTAAATCCTGTAAAATACAATATAAATCATCAAAAAAATAAGAGAAATTTCAGCGCAAAATGGAAAACTACTTGAAGATCATCGATAAATAAATTGTTATGAGATAAAGTACGTTATTGTTCATCCGTTAAAAATCATTAGCTTTGTTGAAGACAAAATAAATTATCATTCTTCATCGAGAGAAACAAGCAGAAATGACAAATCGTGTTTGTGAAGTGGATCATATGCAGATTGAAGTTGTCGTCGAAGGTGAGTTGTTTACTTTCTTATTTGTGTCTAGGTTATTATTGTAGCTTGATGTTCAAATATAAAGTGCTATATGTAATTTTGGATTAATGTTCATTATTGTAGGTTGTAGTTATTTAATTTGTGTTCGTTATTCTTAATACTGTTGTACTTTCATGGTGTTCATCAGATTTGTTCTTTCATTTTGGTAGCTTGTTGTTCATGGAAAAAATGATGGAAATTTAAAAGCTTGATCAAGTACGAATTATAACTTCAGTGGGTTTTTGTAAAACTCTGACCCAGATATGTATAACTTCAATAATACAGTGTACACATGCAGTTCTTATATTCAACGTGTTATAACTCCAGAGGTTTTTTGTAAAACTCTTTGACAATTTCCTGCAGCTTCAGGTAACAGGGTAATTCAAACCCTAAATTGTGCGTAAAAATCTTACTAAAGAACCAATTTTGATATAGTTATTCATGTTATAGCGGAAGTTATACATTCATTAAGTGAAGTTATAGGATGTGGAGGGTTGTACATTATATGCCTAGAGTTATACAGGCTGTGTCTAGAGTTATACATTGTATGATTAGAGTTATTCAGAATGTATAAGGTATAAAGGCCTTATAAGGACTGTGTATAGAGTTGTACATTGTATGCCTAGAGTTATACAGGTTGTGTCTGGAGTTATACATTGTATGATTAGAGTTATTCAGACTGTGTATAGAGTTATACATTATATGCTAAGAGTTATACATTGTGTAGCTAGAGTTATACATTGTATGACTAGAGTTATACATTGTGTAGCTAGAGTTATACATCGTATGACTAGAGTTATACAGACTGTGCCTAGAGTTATACATTAAATGCATAGAGTTATACATGTTGTGTCTAGAGTTATACATTATATGATTAGAGTTATACGGACTGTGTATAGAGTTATACATTGTATGATTACAGTTATACACATTTTGTAGAGGAGTTATACAACACATCACTGCAGGTATGAAACAAGGCAAATTTTATTAGACAGCTATGAGTTATACAAAAAAATATCAAGAGTTATACAAATTGTGTACAACAGTTACACAACACATGACTGCAGTTATGAGATAGGCAAAATTTATTACAGTTATGAGTTTTACAAAAAATAACAAGAGTGATACAAATTGGGTACAAGAGTTATACATTCTGTGAAGTACAGTTATCCATATATAGGTAAGAGTTATACAAATTGTAACACCCCGGTTTATGAAGGAGCCTTCGTCAAGACATTCCCTAATAAATCGGACTGTTACCATCTCGGTTTCCCGAGGTAGTGAATAACAAATTAAACTCCAAGGCAATTTATATAATTATTTTTAACTTAATTATTACAAAACCTCTTTTACTTCAAATTACAATGAACTAATCATAAATAAAAGTGAAAGTCTTCTAGATGATGAGCTAGCTACTAAGTCTTCTGATCCAGTGTCTCACGCCCACCAAGCTCCCGTTCTATCTCTTAAACCTGTCAAGTCTGCTCGCCAATATTTGGGTCGTCACAGGTGTTCACGAATACACAGGGTCAACCACGAGGTTGAGTAGGGAAAACAATGAAACAACAAAATATGATATGCATGCTCCTCCGTCACCTCCATCTCCATCTCAACTCATATCTCATAACACATAACCCGGAACGTCCAGCCATACCGATCCCCGGTAGACTATATATATCGACCGTAGCCGATCTGCCAGCTCGCAGCTGAGGACACCAGGGCAAGTCCTGCAGAACCCGCCTGGGCCTTATCACAACATCGTCATCACCACACCACATCACCACAACATCCTCCATCTCCAATGCATATGAATGCTCAAAGAAATTAATGCAACAAAATATATATATATAAATCACTGAACTGATAAATCATAAAATCATGTCGGTTACCCGATGTTGTGATATCATACTCAATACGATCAATCAGTCAATCACCTTCCCGTATATGAATCATAACGTAAATCAACAACCATGAATCAAGTCAACACAATTCAACAACAACGATAATAAGTCAAGTGTATTTCCCTACCTCAAAGTGCCAGCAAAGCCAATTAAGCAGTTCAAGTAGTCCAGAAAATAAAGCAACGAATTTGATTATCGATCCTTCACGAATCCGTCACCTAAAACAATTATAATATTTATAATTACCAATTACTAAATATAGAAATCTCCCAAAATAGAAGCTACTAAGAAAATAGATAGGTTATCTAATATAGAGAGTTCCTAAAAATAGAAGTTTTCCCGAAATACAATCCCGACACCAAACTTATGCCCAACTGATAACTAAAATAACCCGATTAGTATTTGACCCAACTTCCCAACATAGAAAGTTACTAAAGTAGAATTTCTTAAAATGGAAACTTTTCCGATATAGTAACTTTTCTCTTTTAACAAACCCGACTCAAAACCTGTCTTTAATTATTTAAATAACTCGGGAATTAAATTAAATAACTAATATATAATAATATCCGTTTAATTGATTATATATAAAATACGGGGTATTACAGTCTTCCCCCCTTAAAATGAACTTCGTCCCGAAGTTCGCTCCCGTACTCAAACCTCAAAAGGGTATTGTATATCGTACATACGGACGTCACACATTTCTAACACAGTTAACACACACTTTTGACACGTCAATTAAACATAATAGACACGAGATGTTACATTCCGCCCTCCTAAAAATAAACTTCGTCCCGAAGTTTAACTCATCTTCACTTAACCAACTAACTGTAACTAATAACTACCTGAGAACCCAAATGTATAACCACTAAATAATCACCTGAGACACCGTCCTCTTCCTTATAAATTCCGATCTCAAACTCAAATAAATCAATCACCATGGTCACACTGGACCGTAAACATAACTCCCGTAACATAACTCGGTTCATAGACTAACTCATAACTCAATATCCGTAGTTTAACTACGCTCTCATTTTACACATCAACCAACTAAGAAGTAGGAACAAAACATATAGAACTCATTTGCATAGGTACCCCACAACGAAATATCAACTTGATCAAAACTACGATCTACAAACAAGTGCAACATAAACCTTAAGATTTTACAATCCTACCCGACTAGAAACATGGTTACGTCCTCGTAACCTCTTTTCAACTTTCATATACATATGCAACAAAATCACTATCAACCACATGTAACAGGAAAGAACACATGATAAGAGATTGCGCATTAACATTAAAGTCGAAACAAGGTTTTATTATGGAAATAACTGATTGTAAACAAGTAACATTTATTACATAGCTCATGCTTAACTTAAAACACAGCATCAAACTAAAAGAACAACAAGAAAGGAACCATGGTTTACACGGTTTCACAACTAAACAAATTTGATGATCAATTATAGACCATGAGCGAGCGAGAGTAAAATCAACAAAACAATTTAAGAGACTTCTCACATTTGTAAACATATCACAGAAAATAGATCTACCACTGCTATCCATCACAATAATCACAGGATCTTATTGCCATGTCCGTACCACCATTTACTCACTCACTGGTTTAGGTCACGAATTAGGCCGATGAATTTAAGCAATCAACAACATACTCATAATTCATATTTTAAATTATCAAAATTGTTTGCACGATATCAATTCTGAAAACATGTTTCCCCATAAAAGTAACTACATATGATCTATGACAACGACAACATTACTTCCATATCACACATATGTTTCACATTTTAGCAACCATATCATTCAATTGTGTCTAGCAACTTAGTATACTCATTTTCATCAAACAAAAGATATCGTATAAATAGCTTAAACATATACATTTGCCATCATATACTTTGTAAAACACTAGCTATGACAAAAGATTAGCAACTTGAACAACTTCTCTGATTTGCACGATTTGAATAATTAGGCAACTCGTAGGCTCAATTAAACGTAACTATAACGACTATCATTTAAACAAATGCATATCATGTGAATCATCAAAGGGTTATCCCATTATAATTACCAACATAGTTATCATAAACAATCTTTATTATAATATAATTGATAGTAACGACTCGAGAATATAGATATGTCAAATGTCGTGCTACAATTGCAAGAATCACTTTAGCATTTTATGATAATATAATAACGAACATATTCAATAAGGAATAACGACACTGTTTATTATCATGTTATAGGTTTTAGATTCAACTGAAATAATTTAATGCAATGAAAGCAATAAGTATAACTATAGGCACACAAACTCACATAAAGGACCTTAGAACTCAGATGACATCCTACATGTGTGAACATTTAGACATAATCATTACTACCATCCATGTGTAAACGTTTAAACATAATTATTATAAACATTCATGTGAGTATATTAGAACAATCAAATTATCATTTAACGCCATCAACTTTACCAAGATATGACAATGCAGTTTTATATTTATATATATCCGACCACTATGCAATTATGATAAACACACCATAGATATTACGACATGCCAAACATATATAAAATATGCAAACAACTGGACTCGTATCAAATATTTCACCCTCAATTAAGAATTAAATTAAGTTATTCAATTTCACTCATACTATCATGCCAACAATGTTATCAACTAAACTTTAATTTTATCACTTGTTAAGATACATAACTACTGAACATGCGTGCTACTATCATCATATAAATACATTATAAGGTCACATTAACAAGGCTTATGAAATAACCAAACAATTGTATGAAAACTCAACATAGAACGCACATTTTACAAGTCATGATTCACGTTGTAACTTCCAAAGACCACGAACACATAACCGTTCGATTAAAACTTGATTCATATTACCTTTATAAAACACGGAGTGTTAAAAACACAGGGGAAAAAGAATTAGGTCTAAAGCAAAAGAATTCCATTTTTAAAGAATTTACAACTCAGTTGGTCCAAACAAGCATGTGACAACAATTGGTCCGAAACTTGGGTCAATTTGCAAAACTTACCATTTAATATAGAGACATCAAGAATTTTCGTGGCTTATCAATTTGAAAACGTATGCGAATCTTCTGATCGACGGAGTTGGAATTATGCAAAAAAATTATTAACACAATTTAAATGAGGATTTTTACAAAATTGTTGGTCAAAACATCACCGCACAGGAACTTCCTGACCACAGCCCACTAAAATATTTATTACTCCTAATCCGTATATCCTATAAGCATGAAACCAACGCCAAATGAACACTAACTCCAAAGGCTATCTCTCATAAAATTTTCATCCATAGGCAATAAACAGAGAAGAAATGGCAGTAAGGTCAATTAAAGAGTAAAATCAAACAAAACGAGTTTCAGCACTAAGTCGTTCATTTTCTATGTTCCAAACTCTTACAACCATACTATCGATACTAACTCATCCTAACTTAAATTTCACACTGTGTACTTCATAACATCTACCCCATAGAATCCCTTCGCATCTCGATCTACTCCGTACACCTAAATCACGATTGTTATGACTATAAACATGCAATTCAATAGTGTTTCTAATTACTATCACAATACTATACTAGCATGGCTTCGGGATCACATAACCGCATATTACTAGACATAGTGGTGCTATCAACACATAATTCAACATCCACCCAGATGTATATCATCAATTTGCAATTATTTTCACGCTCACGACTACCACAACACTTCATTGATTATTAACCTGAACTTGAAAATTTATTTCTCATCTCCACAACATCATATGATCACGTCATCATTCATACAAAATACTTACCGTAGCGTTGTCCTGCAGAATGGTTAGAATATATGGGTCTCAAGGTATACATCAAATCTTTTATGCAATAATCAATGTATCAATCAGTTAACACTTAGGCAACGATATAGGAATTTCATGCTCAACCTTATGCAACTTTTCTACCCTTTCTCTCATATACACTCAGAGTTTCCGGGTCAAACTGAGAGGGCCACTGGTTCGGTGTGAGGGGGCCCCTAACTCATCCCTTACCTTAGTGGGCTCCTAAAAGTTCTATCCCGGGGTTTATTTTATTTAGACTCTTCCTATGTTCATTGGATTCATTGGTTTAGGCCTGAGGATCGTTCGCTCTGATACCACTTTGTAACACCCCGGTTTATAAGGGAGCCTTCGTCAAGACATTCCCTAATAAACCGGACTGTTACCATCTCGGTTTCCCGAGGTAGTGAATAACAAATTAAACTCCAAGGCAATTTATATAATTATTTTTAACTTAATTATTACAAAACCTCTTTTACTTCAAATTACAATGAACTAATCATAAATAAAAGTGAAAGTCTTCTAGATGATGAGCTAGCTACTAAGTCTTCTGATCCAGTGTCTCACGCCTACCAAGCTCCCGTTCTATCTCTTAAACCTGTCAAGTCTGCTCGCCAATATTTGGGTCGTCACGGGTGTTCACGAATACACAGGGTCAACCACGAGGTTGAGTAGGGAAAACAATGAAACAACAAAATATGATATGCATGCTCCTCCGTCACCTCCATCTCCATCTCAACTCATATCTCATAACACATAACCCGGAACGCCCAGCCATACCGATCCCCGGTAGACTATATATATCGACCGTAGCCGATCCGCCACTCGCAGTGAGGACACCAGGGCAAGTCTGCGCAGAACCCGCCTGGGCCTTATCACAACATCGTCATCACCACACCACATCACCACAACATCCTCCATCTCCAATGCATATGAATGCTCAAAGAAATTAATGCAACACAATATATATATAAATCACTGAACTGATAAATCATAAAATCATGTCGGTTACCCGATGTTGTGATATCATACTCAATACGATCAATCAGTCAATCACCTTCCCGTATATGAATCATAACGTAAATCAACAACCATGAATCAAGTCAACACAATTCAACAACAACGATAATAAGTCAAGTGTATTTCCCTACCTCAAAGTGCCAACAAATCCAATTAAGCAGTTCAAGCAGTCCAGAAAATAAAGCAACGAATTTGATTATCGATCCTTCACGAATCCGTCACCTAAAACAATTATAATATTTATAATTACCAATTACTAAATATAGAAATCTCCCAAAATAGAAGCTACTAAGAAAATAGATAGGTTACCTAATATAGAGAGTTCCTAAAAATAGAAGCTTTCCCGAAATACAATCCCGACACCAAACTTATGCCCAACTGATAACTAAAATAACCCGATTAGTATTTGACCCAACTTCCCAACATAGAAAGTTACTAAAGTAGAATTTCTTAAAATGGAAACTTTCCCGATATAGTAACTTTTCTCTTTTAACAAACCCGACTCAAAACCCGTCTTTAATTATTTAAATAACTCGGGAATTAAATTAAACAACTAATATATAATAATATCCGTTTAATTGATTATATATAAAATACGGGGTATTACACAAATTGTATGACTAGAGTTATACATTCTGGATCTACAGTAATACATTCTGACTAGAATATAATGTATAACTCTTAGCATATACAGACTGTGTTTGGAGTTATACATTATATGCCTAGAGTTATACATTATATGCCTAGAGTTATACATTATATGCTAAAAGTTATACAGACTGTGTCTAGGGTTATACATTAAATGTCTGTAGTTATACATTCTGTGCCCAGAGTTATACATGGTATTTGCATGTGTTTTTCTCCGTCATTGTTTTTTCTGTAATTATTATTCACTTAGTTTTTCTGCGTTTGTTAGTAAAACAAATTAAATAAAATAAAACAAAGAAGATGATGGAGAGGATAGTAAAACAAATCCACATTTAACATACATGAACTTAATTAATAGATATAGATACATAAACTTAATGCATTGCTAAAAATACAATTCTTAGATGTTCATATAGGGATGCATTCTCTTCTATGATATTCATCCTCTCCTCCTTTGCTATTTGGAGGTTTCGTTCCACAGATGCAATATCTTCTAATAGCTGCATTATCTGCGACTCTAACAAGCCATTTTTTTTGGCGTCCTTGAGTGCGATCCGAGCATCGTCAAGGAAGAGCCTGTACTTCCTCTCGATTTCCTGCAAGCGGCGTATGAAACTTTTGTTGTACTCGGTCATAATGCATGTTAAACGAATGGTATCATTTATTATTGAAGGAAGTTTGGAGTTTATTAGGTTTTAAAGATTTAGGGTTTGGAGTTTAGGGTGGAGATAGGGATATAATGGACTGGTTATTGAGATAGTGGAATGAATTTATAATTAGTAATGTGTCCTTTGAGTTGTTTTTTAATTAATATGTTTGGGGTTTGATGCTTAAATTAATACGAATTTTGTTTAGGAAGTTGTGCCATATCCCTGCTTCAAATCTTATAACCCTTTGCATTCCATATATTATGCCGTTTCATTAAATGTATAACTCTTAGAATATAAAGTATGCCTAGAGTTATGCATTATATACCTAGAGTTATACATTATATGCTAAGAGTTATACCTTGTGTAGACTGAGTTAGACATCTTACAGTTATACAGATTGTGCCTAGAGTTATACAGTGTGACTAGAGTTATACATCAAATGCCTAGAGTTATACATTGTATGCCTAGAGTTATACAGATTGTGACTAGAGTTATACATTGTATGATTAGAATTATAAATACTGTGACTAGAGTTATACATTATCTGCCTACAGTTATACATTCTGTGCCCAGAGTTATACAGTGTGACTAGAGTTATACAGAGTGTGACTATAGTTATACAGTGTCTACCTAGAGTTATACAGAGTGTGACTATAGTTATACATGATATGGTTAGAGTTATACATTATATACCCAAAGTTATACATTGTGTAGAAAGAGTTATACATTGTGTAGAATGACTAAAGTTATACAGACTGTGCCTAGAGTTATACAGTGTGACTAGAGCTATACATCAAATGCCTAGAGTTATACATTGTATGCCTAGAGTTATACAGATTGTGACTAGAGTTATACATTGTATGACTAGAATTATAAATACTGTGACTAGAGTTATACATTATCTGCCTACAGTTATACATTCTGTGCCCAGAGTTATACAGAGTGTGACTATAGTTATACAGTGTCTACCTAGAGTTATACAGAGTGTGACTATAGTTATACATGATATGGTTAGAGTTATACATTATATACCCAAAGTTATATTGTCTGTGCATAGAGTTATACAGTATATGCGTAGAGTTATGTATTTCTTAATCATTTCATGGATGTTTGATTCTGCTCAGATGGTCGTAAGGCAGCGGGAACTGAGTATTGTAAGCATTTGGCAGCGGAGTTTACACCTTGTGTTGGGCAACAATTTTTTGAAATCGACGAGGCAGTGACATTCTATAAAGTTTATGCATTGGCGTCCGGGTTTGATGTTCGGAAGTACTCGACGAAAAAATGGCGCGACGGTGAAATCAAGTCAAAGTTGCTGGTTTGCAACAGAGAGGGATTCACATATGTCCCAAAAGGAGAGGCAGTAATAAAAAAAAATGAGACCGGGATTAGAGAAGAAGAAATGCAATGGGGAAAAAGAACTGCAAACCAGAGGAAATATACAGTCAAGAGGGTAGGGTGTAAAGCACATGTCAGGCTATTTATGAAGAATGGAGTACTAGTAATTGACCGATTCCACATGGGGCATAATCACGAGCTTGTATCGAGTGAGGATCGTCAGTTTCAAAAGATGTCGCGGAACATAGAAGATTTTCACAAGTACTTGATAATGTACAACTCAAGGGTTAGTTTACTATTAAACAAACATCCACTAATTGAATGGCAAACTTCTAAAGTTATTCACCGAGATGATAGAGTTATGTAAACCTAAGAGTTAAAAATAATAAGAAGTTGCACAATAAATCAATGAAGTTATGCATATGTTTCAAGAAGTTATAATAATAGCTGAAAGAGTTATAGTTGAGGAATTCTTGGTTATTAATCGAATCGATAAGGATTTGTTGTCCGCTGCATTGAGGATAGGAGCAACTAGGACGTACAACATGTGTAAGGAACTCGTAAACGGGTTCGAGAACATTGGTGCATCCTTAACTGATTTTAAGAACTTCCACCGAGATGTGAAGTGCTTCATCCATAAACGGGACGGTCAATTGTTCATTGACCGGTTCAAGAATATGGCACAAAATAGGCAGGGGTTTTATTTTGACTATGAAGTTGACAAGGATAACAAATTTCAAAGCGCAATATGGGCCGACGTAACCGCTAGAAGGAACTACTCCGTTTTTGGAGATGCAAAGTGTCGTGCGACCCAACATACTCAACAAACAAGTACGATATGATTTTCACGCCATTCACCGGCATAGATCACCATAAGCGATCGGTGACATTCTCGGGGGCATTGATTGCCCATGAAGACCATGAATCCTTCCAGTGGGTTTTCAACAGGTTTTTGAATGCTATGGGAGGAAAGGAACCCAAGTACATTATCACGATCGGGACCCGGAATTATTAAGGCCGTACCCCTTGCCTTCAAGATTGCACGCCACCGATTTTGCATGTGGCATATAATGAACAAGGTGCCATCAAAGGTCGGGGTGACAAGGGAGGATTATAAGGAGTTCGTTCATAAATTGAACAACATTATATGGGACGACAACATAGAAGCGCACGACTTTGACGCTAGGTGGGCGAAAATAATGGAAGCGCATGGTCTTATGAATGAAGAGTGGTTTACAAAAGCGTACGATAAAAGGAGCCAATGGGTGATGGCACATTGCGGGGACTTGAACATGGGTGGTGTAATAAGGACAACCCGAGAGATCGAGAGCATTAATAGTTTTTTTAAGAAGTTTGAGCGAAGTCGTGCGTTAGTGGAGTTTTGGATGCGTTTTGAAAGCGCTATGGACCATCAACGGCATACGCAGAAGAGACTTGACCATGAAAACCGACACTCAACACCGGCAATGGGGACGCATTTACCCATAGAGGAATAGGCGTCGGATGTTTATACCCGTGAGGTTTTCAAGGAATTCCAACTAGAGGTCATTTGCTCAATCGATACATGTAAGACCGGGGCTATCTTTGAAGTCGATGGAGTTGAAGTGACTGTCGTAAAGGATTCAATCGCATGAGAAAAGTTTCAACGTAGAGTACAACCCAGGTAACAACATTTTGGCATCAACTTTATTTGGTAGTTGATCAAGTTGCTAGATACAGTGCCAAAGTTACATTGTCCGAACATAGAAGTTATACAATTGTTCAAAGAACTCAGATTATCTCTTGTATAAATCGACAACATTTTTGAATAACTTAAGTTTTCTGAATGTATAACTTTTCTTATTATATGCATAACTCTACTTGCAGAATGTATAACTCTTGTTGCCATATGTATAACTCTACTTTCAGAATAACATTAGAAGTTATTCAATTTTTCACTGAACTGTTGTCATTTGTAGTATAACTCTGATTACATTTTGAATAATTTAGCTTTCAGAATCTATAACTCTTGTTGCCATATGTATAACTCTACTTTCAGAATAACATTAGAACTTATTCATTTTTTCACTGAACTGCAGCTATTTGTAGTATAACTCTGATTAGAGTTTGAATAACTGTAGCTTTCTGAATGTATAACTCTTGTTGCCATATGTATAACTCTACGTGATAATGTTTAACTCTTATTATTATATGTATAAGACTACTAACGGCATAATTTAATTGGATTACGGGGACACAAAGCTACACAAAGGTAAATGTATGATGTTTGAAAGGATGAGATTTCTGTGCCGACATATAGTATGGATTTTGTCGGCTAACGGCATGAAGACAATTCCAGTTGATTACGTTTCTACAATATGGAAAAAGGATGCATTGCAATTCAGATTATCAGAATGTGATGGTGAACAAATGGAAACAAAGAGTAGCGCTGATGCAAAAGAAGTTGCGATGGTGAAGTTGTGGTCAGAAGTTCATGCAACCATTGGTTTACTTCGTGGCGCGAGTGAGACTGAAGTTGTGAACTTAAGCTCGTTAATTAGAGAGTTCAAGGAGAAACTTTTACCGTACAAGAAGGATTTAACAAAGCAACAGGAATTTGAGCAAATCCTTGGTTGCCCCGCCAGTGACGAGGTAACAATACTTCCACCAAAACAATCGAAAAACAAAGGCAGCGGTAAAAGAATGGTGTCATCTAAGACTAAAGCCATTGCCTTGGCTTCTAAGCCAAAGCGCATGTGTAATAACTGTAAACAAATGGCACACCACGATAAACGGAACTGCCCTAACCCATTCTCTGAGCATCCACCGTCTTCACCAGCATCTGAAGGAGTAGATGAAGAAGAAGAGGAAGAGGAAGAAGAAGAAGAAGAAGAAGAAGAAGAAGAAGAAGAAGAAGAAGAAGAAGAAGAAGAAGAAGAAGAAGAAGAAGAAGAAGAAGAAGAAGAAGAAGAAGAAGAAGAAGAATAGAGAAACTTAACATGCTGTAGTAGTTGGCAGTAGAAAAATACCTCCGTCTCAACAAATTATTTACAATCTTTTTTTCTTTAAAAGGTAAAAAATCTGTTGAGACGGAAGGGGTATTTAATAGCTAGCTTTTGTCAATTTTGAAGGGGGATTGCACCTTCCAGATTGTATAACTTCAGTAATATGGTGTGTCAAATTTCAAGCTAATGTTGTATAACTCTTTTACATTATTTTGATGACTTCTGTTCATGGCAACATATCCAATATTTAAAAGTGGCTTTAAGAAGGAATTATAATTTCAGTGGCTTTAAGTACAACTCTTACCCATATATGGATAAATGTACTTCACAGAGTGTATAACTCTTGTTCACAATTTGTATAACTCTTGTTATTTTTTGTAAAACTCATTACTGTCTAATAAAATTTGCCTTTAAATAACTGCAGTCATATGTTGTATAACTCTTGTATATAGTTTGTATAACTCTTGATGTTTTTTGTATAACTCTTAGCTGTCTAATAAATTTTGCCTTTTTTCATAACTGCAGTCATGTGTTGTATAACTCCTGCACATAATTTGTATAACTTTACTTCACAGAGTGTATAACTCTAATACTTATCTGTAAAACTTGGATTTTAATTATGACTGACCAAGATGATATAGTAACAATCTATTTCAAAAAGTTGTCTAAGTTGTTAAGGAGTTTCTTGACAACATTCTAGAGTTGCAAAAAAAGAGAATACAGAATCAAAGGGATACATTCTATTTTTTCGCAGGTTTTTTATCTCCTCTCCGCGCTGCTTTCCGTCTGGCTTCTACTTGCTTCAGGATCTGTAATTTCTCGCCAATGAAACCATTGACCTTGGACAGAACTCCTTCCCTGATGATGTTCATGTCAGCTAGGAGAAGCGTCGCTGCCAACTGGATCACCAAATATCGACGGTTCACCTCCCTCTCGAGATCAACGTGACCAAAACTATCACCCTCGTACATTAACATGTGCATCATGCAGAACAAGCCAGACTCGGTGTCGTTTATCGTTTGCTGATGCTAGGCAAACTGGATCTGACGGAACTGGAACGCCGGAATGTCTTTCCCTCTGTTCTTCTCGTTGTCCCTAGAATCCACGTAGTCGCTCATGAGGCTCGCCTGGCAGAGACAAGAACGTCAATAAGTGAGATTTGTAAAAGCGGTGAGAACACTTTTTAGTTGAACATAATTACAATTTAATTCCACTTACAATAACGTGACATGCTTTGCATATCTCCGATTGCCGCGGACTTGAATAGTACTTATTGTCCAGGAGATCAATCGTCCTAGAATTAAAGTTGATACACACACATGCATAATGGGCTTCAATCTTAATGGGTACGAAGATTAAATCAGCCTTCAAGCTGAAATCTATCCCACAGTCGGTTCGGAAGACGTCCCACGTATTGTACAACCTATCGGTGTTCGGTGTTTGTTGGACAGGGTTTCGTACAAGGCTCAAGATTAATTCCTGTTCAAGTAGCAGTATATGTGTGAGGATACCAGTGGAGTTATAGGGGTTGTGCATTGGAGTTTCACAAAGAACTCTTATAGCATAATGAAGAATGCCTAAGTATATACTAGTTGTTAATAACTTCTCAAAACAAAATGTTTAACTCCAGGGAGGGTATGTATAACTTTAGACTTACTTTCCACTGTGAAAGTTTTAAAGAGGGTATGTGCAACTCTTATAACATATTAAAGGATTGATTAGGACCATACCATATGACGGATACCGAAGAAAGACGAACGAAAAATCGCGCAATCCTCTGCCTCCAATCGATTAAGCAACAAGGACCAACATTCAATCACTTTTTCATCCATTGGCGTCTCAGGGAGCATAGACAACATTTGCAACCTATTAATTGTTCCGTCCGTGCCTACCATAACTCACAAGTGGTTCACGAAGTTCAGACAAAGAGTGTTAATCAGGCTATAACGTATACTAAATGGGAATGTAACTGCTATTAAAATGGTTGCATAACTTCACTGATGAAACGTATAACTGCAGTTTAGGAATGTGTAACTCCATTAACGATATATATAACTTCAGTGATAAAACATATAACTCCATGTATTACTCTAGGTATAACTCCAGGCCTCTAATGTATAACTCCAAAGTATAAATTGTACAACTCTGAGTATATACTGTAATACTCTACGCAAAATACGGTAGAATTCCAGTATGGAAATGTGTCTATATTGATAAAGCTTAATATGATAAAACATTAGGATTTTAGACAGCTTACTCATTTGGATATTTGTAGTCATCAAGGAAAACGTAATCTGCCACTTGTTTGTGATACACCGGGATATCCCTAGTTAATGCCTTGTTCATCTTCAGCATCTTGGCGACCACGGTAAGGTCGGCGTCTGGTTCCCCGCAATATTTGGTGCAACCAAGGCCATCGCCCTTACCCCGGGAGCGGCTATTAACAGCTGAGAGGGCCCGACTAGACGGCGTCCGGCCCGGGGCTACTTTGGAAGGTGGAGTCGATAGGTTGAACCGACCTTAGAGCAAGGTCGTTTAGCAGAACTGTTCTCTCCGGCGATTCCAACACCTCTCTTCCTTCCACTTGTGTTGCCGGCTGTCCTCTGTTTATCACGCACCTCCTCCATTTCACGGTTTTTAAGCTCCTTAAAAGCTGTTACCCTGGATAACACTTCTTCCCTGTCCAAGTTAATGTCACTGAGGACAAGGGTTGCAACAATTTCCGCTCGCATGAGGTCATTGATTTCCTTAGTCCCTAGGGTACAGTCGAATGGCTCTCTACGGTACAGCAACATATGAACCATGACGTAAAGACCACAAATCATTGGCGGTATGTCCCGATCCCCGCGATTGAATTTAATGTTGACAAAAGGAAACACTTCAACTTTCTTGCCTTTGTCGAGCCCTTTGTAGGCCATATACTTTCCCATTGCATCAGCCTGGCGGAAGTTAGGCAAGGCGTTTAAAAGGGGGAGACCAATTAACAAAACAAATAGAGCTGATAATTAATCTAGTCACCAGTTTTATAAGACTTACAGTAATACGCGCAATCCCTCCGTATGGTAATTTCAGAAGATCGTCCTCGTAAGAACGATTATCAAGATACTTGATCTGCTCAGAGAGGAAATTTATGCAAATGCAAGAGTAATGATCTTCATCGCCGGTGCTTACCGGGACGAAAACCTACAAACATGCACCAAAAATCTAAGAGTTATAAAACATAATTAGCAGATTAGAGGCATACATATTGTGCGTAGTTGGAATTATACATTCTATGGTTAGAGTTATACATTATATGTGTAGAGTTGTACATTCAATTTCTAGAGTTATACAAAGATATTCTTGCAGTTGTACATTATGTGCGATGCGATGCCTGGAGTTATACATTATACTGTTTATGCTTACAGTTGTACTTTATGTGCAGTGAGTTATACATTCTATGGTTAAAGTTATACATTATATGCCTAGAGTTATGGAGTGAAGTTAGCCACTCATCAAAACTCTAACCATATACTGTATAACTCTAGACAAATAATGTATAACTTCAGTCCTAGAACGTATAACTCTAGTCATTCTGAAAGCTAGAGTTATATAATGTATAACTCTTGCCATAGGATGTATAACTCTAGCCATAAAATCTATAACTGTAAGCATATACAGTGTAGTGTATAACTCCACGTATTACTCTAGGTATAACTCCAGGCCTAACTCCAAAGCATATATTGTACAACTCTAAGCATACACTGTTAAACTCTAGGAAAATAATGTATAATTCCAGTATGTAAATGTCTCTATATTGATATCTGAGCTCACCATATCGGAGTCCAGTTGGAATGGACTAGAGCACGACTCTTGCCACATGTCCCACGAGGCACAAAAGCCTTCAGAATTATCAACAGCTAAGTTTTTCTTCCTGCCTTGCCAAATTGCAATTGCTAGGTCCTATAAAAATGATAGACGGGGGTTGGCAGCTTGTATCACAAGTTACGTACAGTTTGTCACAAAATAACTTGCGGAGTTTGAGCACACTTACAGCGTGACCTAGGCCAAAGAAACAAACATAACTTGAAACAAAGTGCGGTGTTCGCGTGCGTAAGCTGATTGAGTAGAACAGACCAGCAGTCGATGACATTGGCCGTAATCTGAGCCCCGGGCATCAACGACTGGAGATCAATACGCGTTATGCAGTTTGGACAGGGATATGTGACCAATTATTCCCTACAAAGGATTAGCAAAATTGAGACACGCAGCAAGGGAAAAGATTCATGGTCTGTTTGACTGTCGTATTGAAATATAGGTAAAACTTTTCTTTTACTTACTCTTTCTTATGGACGTGGAATTGATCAAAGACATAATCCATTACATCCTTCCTCACCCTAAACACCGTCCTGAAACGTTCCTTGTTAAATCGCAACCACTGTGAGCATACGTGCTGGTCAGGTTCGGGTGCCCCGCAATCCTGAGAACAACCTAGGTTCTCAGGTACAATGTCCATACACGGAAGGGGGGCAGTTGAATGCAGTAAGAAAAGATGGTGGATCATGTCACATCGCGGCACATAAATAGGGGGTGGGAGTGGTGCAACCGGCTCAACCCTAGCACCAGCGATTGCAACTACCAAACCTTCTTTGGCAGCACCAATCGTTCGCTCCTCAACCCCGGCAAATGCCTCATTCACATCTGCCGTGCTCATGAAAGTCAGAGGGATTTGATTTCCACTCCATTCCGTTGAAGGATTTCCCGGGGTGATCTCCGCACCCTTCACAACATCTACGTTTACACCCCCATTGTTAGAATGTTGTTCAACATTCTCAATTACATCCTTTTTAACAGTGGCCTGAATGAAAAATCATAAAATTAAACACCATGCTTTTGTATAAAAAAAAATTACAAGTAAAACTCTAAAAGTGAGACAATTGGGTCACAGAGTTACAGACCCAATGAATTACAGTTATACATAGAAGGGCAAGAGCTATACACGTGTGAAGTGTTAAAAATATGCTATCAGAATTATTCGCCCAGAGTAAGAGTTATACACATATGGTTAGGAATTGTACCAAACGTATAACTCGGCCATACAATGTATAACAAAAAGCATAGAATGTATAACTCGCCATAAAATGTATAACTCGTAAGCATATACACTATAATGTATAACTCCAGAATAACTCCGGTATAACTCTAGATATACCTTCAGCTATCTAATGTATAACTCCAAAGCATATATTGTATAACTCTAGTCATATACTGTATAACTGTAGTCATATACTGGTTAAGAGTTGTACCAACCGGCCGTTGCAGTGGCACTACGGTTACAAGGCCTCAACATAAATTTCAACAAAGTTATACTTTATCAACTTAGAGTTATACACGACCAATAAAAAAAACGATTGTATAAAAAGTATTTAGCGCAAATTAACAAACTTACCTCGCCACCAGACCACTCCCGTCGCTGAAGTCCACATAAAGCTTCCTTCATTTCAGCAAGAGAAAACATACACTCCATCAATTCTTGTGTATCCAAACCCAACTCTGGGACTGAAGATTTTTCCATCTCCTTATCTGACGGTTGATTGTCTGACAATCTTTGCACATTTTCTTTCAATCCCTCACCATGAACTTGCTCGCGCACCTCATCACCTGCCCGGAGCCGAGATTCGGCATCCTCTGACCGTCCGTCAGCTTGGTGTACAATGTCTGATAATCTTTCATGGTCAATGTCTGACAATCTGTCAACATTTTCAACATTTTATTTCAGACCCTCCCCATGAACGTGCTCATGCACCTCATCACCTACCCCGGGCAGTATCTCAATGTCGTATCCCGGTCCGTAAGTTTGGTCAATTTCATCCGCGGTGTAATTCGCCTCCAACAACAACTCTCTG
This sequence comes from Silene latifolia, assembly GCF_048544455.1. Lineage (NCBI taxonomy): Eukaryota > Viridiplantae > Streptophyta > Magnoliopsida > Caryophyllales > Caryophyllaceae > Silene > Silene latifolia. The sequence goes on along the minus strand of NC_133528.1, from coordinate 48,521,261 downwards.
ACCGTTTGGACGGGGGTGCACACGACTTGATCCTCTAACCCTGGGCTAGCATCTGACTTCTGATTAGAAACTACTGTATCACCTCCCACTTCCTCCATAATCTTTGACCATGAAACCCCATCGATTTCGTTGGCGCGTCGGCCTTGTCCGACTCTCCACGCGGCTCAGCATGAGGGTTACCACCCCTCCCACCCCCATCATTGGCGAGACTAGAAAGAACTTCACTTATTTGACGCGTAGATGCATCAATTCCGTCACATTTTTTGGGCGACTCACTAACTACCTCTCCAAATGCAGGAGCGTTACCAACAGAAACCTTCACCTTTCTCGCAACTGCTCGCTTCAAATGACGTACTTTTGAATCTTTTCACCCTCAAAGAATTATTGAGAGGCCTGACTAGGATTTAGGCCCGTCGGATCACTAGTTACAGCTTTGATCCTTGCGGTTGCATCTGCGTACCATGAATAGAACACAATAGCGTTCCTTTGCATTTGTAGATAAAGCTCGTGAATACACTGCATTCAAGAAGTACAATAAGTTAGTTATATTATAATAGATGGGTACGTTCAGTTGAAACATAATCCATCTGCAGAAATATATAGTAGTTTGAACTTACATCGACAGCCCTACCTTTCAATTTCTGGTCATCCTCGACACCTGCTGGTAGTTCTATCTGAATGAACTTCTTCTCAGAAGTTGAGCAGGAGAGAGGGGGTGGGGGGCCTGATAGCAATAGTAGTTTGGGTTCACGCGGGTCGCTGAGGCTGCTACTGTCCAAACTCCTTCTATAAGAGGGGTCTTGAAGGCACCTCGGATACCTGGTCTTAGACAAGCTTAAAGTACCCAATCCCCCTTGAGCCACCTCAAATTTTACCCTCTCTACAAGCGAAGTTTCATCCCAATGCTTAATCAAAGGTAGATCGTGGAGGCACGGCTTACCCTTGTAATCATATCGCTGAAAGTAGCTTATCATGAGGAAGGGGATACAACCACCCAACATCGTTACCCCCCTTTTACAGTCTGTCCCCGCTTTCACCATCATTTCCAAAATATAAGAGCACCTGTCAAAATGCGGGATGGCTTTAGGATCTTCTACACCCTTACATGACTTCCAATCTATCCCGTTGTTTGGGGTGGGTGCGAGGAATAAAGACATACAGAACAAAACAAAAAGCCGGCAAAAATGATCGTCCGCCTCCTCGTACTCCATAAGTTGCTTGTAAAGTTTCCCTAAACTTATTGCACTATTCCCTTTGCCCACCCCGTACGCTTGCCACCATTTGTCCTTCAGCTCCTTATTCTCGGGATCGTTGGACCCCTTCTGCGAGCTCACAGGCACCAAAGGGAGAGGGTTGGGTCCAAAAGGTATCAAGAAACAGTCATGCACATCATGCTTACTGATCATAAACTCCTTCTTCCGAGAAGCCCTGAACACATATGACCCATCCGAGAAGGACTCCAAGAATAGGCGAACGTGTGCAAGTGGGAAGCTGCTAATCTTAAGCTCCAAAACGCCACCAAACCCAATTTTCTTAACAGCAGACACCTGATCCTCATTAAGCTTTTCAATGACAGAGACAAGCATTTGAGGTCGACACGAACCGTGATTTCATGCACCTTCTTCACCATTGGCTTGGCCTCGACCATCTGGAGAAAAACAAGGACAACACACAAAATTAGACATACTGTAGTTGCAATTAGAGATATTTGCAACAAAGAAATAGACATACTGTGAAATAAAGTTATACAATAGATAGTCAGAGTTATACAAAATATAAGTAAAGTTATGCATTCGATAATAGAGTTAATCGAAAAATATCAAGAGTTATACATTCTGACAAAGAAAAGTTATTCAAAATGTAATCGAGTTATACAACAAATGACAACATTATAAAAAGGTCAAACTTTGAACCTGGGAATCGGCTCCTTCTCGGTATTGGTGCATCATCCATCTCGTAGGTGACAAACAAAAAGGGATTCAGATTAACGATGCACGTTATACATATACATATAATCTGTAGTTGACAAACAAAAGAAGATATAATCAGGAGAGTTATACAGAATAACAGTACAGTTATACATATAATAACAAAAGTGGACAATCTGAAACTAAAATTATCTAATGTGTAACTCTAGGCATATACTGTATAACTCTAGGCATATATTGTATAACTCGAATAAAATGTACAACTCTAAGCAAATATTGTATAACTCCGCTTATACATTATGACAAACAGGTTATTCAACATGTAATCAGAGTTATACAACAAATGACTGCAATAGAATGTATAACTCTAGCAATAGAAAGTATAACTGTGGCCATGTAATGTATAACTCTAGCCATAGAATGTATAACTCTGGCCATACATTGTATAACTCCAGTTATACATTATGACAGCAGAAGTTATTCAACATGTAATCAGAGTTATACAACAAATGACTGCAATAAAGTGTATAACTCTAGCAATAGAAAGTATAACTCTGGCCATGTAATGTATAACTCTAGCCATAGAATGTATAACTCTGGCCATACAATGTATAACTGTAAGCATATACAGTATAATGAATAACTCCAGGTATAACTCTAGGTATAACTCCAGGCATCTAATGTATAACTCCAAAGTATAAATTGTATAACTTTAGCTATATATTGTATAAATCCAGATATAAATTGTATAACTGTAGGCATATATTGTATAACTCTATGTATGGAAACTAATTAGAAGTATAGTTATACATATAACAATTAGAGTTTGACATTATGAAAAAGGAGTTGGTCACAGAATCAGAAGAGCTATACATCTAGAACCCAGAGTTATACATCTAGGAACCAGAGTTATACATATTGCGTACTAAAGTTATACATCTAGTAACCAGAGTTTTACATTAATTAACCAGAGTTATACATATTGAGTACTAAAGTTATACATCTAGTAAGCAGAGTTAGACATCTAGTAACGTATAAATCAAAATCAAAACTTTTAACCTGGATATCAACTCCCGTGTCAATACTTTCTACAACATCCATCTCAGAGATGACAAACAATTGGGATTAGAGTTATACAGATATTTAATTGAAGTTACACATCATTCTATAAGAGTTATACCAACAAGACGAGATTTTTTACCTTCGATTCAGATTTCTTGGAAGATTTCTTGGCATTTTTCTTGGCAAAAACCATTGTTAATTATCAAATGACCTCGAATTTGATCTGCACAACCATAATTAACAATTAAACAAATAAACATCAGCAAACCCATAATTGAAGATTGAAAAATCAAATGAACTCTTTTTATGATAGTTTAACAAAGGCAATAATTAACAAAAAAACAAACTACAAATCACTAAATAAGGAATGGAGAAAATACCTTATAAAAAAATGGAGACAGGCGAGTTTGCACGCGAGTTGGAATTAATTTGTAGTGATGAAAATGGCGTTTGTTAGGATGGAGTTAATTGGTAGTGATGAAAATGGAGTTATCAGCAATGTGAAGAAAGAAAAGGAAGACGAAATGACAGGAAATAGAGGGAAAAATACCCGCAAGTTGTTTTGAATTGTCTAGAAAATGAGGAGGGAAATGATCATGGACTGATGGACAAACAGTGTAGCATGCATGGGTTAGTGGGTAAGAGGAGAGAGGTAAATCAAAAATATTAGTTTAGTGGGGTTTAGTGGGGTTTGATCACAAATCTTGGCCATTGGTTTGATTGATCCAACCGCCCACATTAGGACTTATGGACTTAATATATCTAAGGGCCTTAGTTGATCTCTTCTATATATATATATATATATATATATATATATATATATATATATATATATATATATATATATATATATATATATATATATATATATATATATATATATATATATATATATATATATATATATATATATATATATAGAGAGAGAGAGAGAGAGAGAGAGAGAGAGAGAGAGTTGTAATAAGTCCAAAATTTTGGTTAAGTCCCTATGTCCTAATTTCAGCCACTCATTTTTAGAGTGTAACTTTAGTACTTTATGACTGTAACTTTAGTGTATGAGTGTAACTTTAATATTTTACGAGTGTAACTTTAATCATTTAAGGTCATTTTTTATATAAAAATTTGACATTTTTATAAAAAAATTGAATTTATGCTATTATAATATTATTTTGAATATATAAATTTGAATTTATGTAATTTTACGATTTATGTAATTTCAACAGTTTATGAGTGTAACTTTACTGTAATACAAGTGTAACTTTAGTACTTTAATAGTGTAACTTTAGTTTTTAAAACTCATTTTTTATGTAAAAATTTAAATTTAAATAATTTTTATTATAGGTTGAATTTATATAATTTTAACGCTAAGTTTACGTAACTGTATTCATTTACGAGTGTAACTTTAGTCTGATACTAGTGTAACTTTAGTCCGATAAGAGTGTAACTTAAATCTGATAATAAGAGTGTAACTTTAGTCTGACAGGAGTGTAACTTTAGTCCGACAAGAGTGTAACTTTAGCCAAACCACCTTGTGCACAACCATGACCACCACCACCACCACCACCCTCTTTTCTCACCGACCACTACACCACGCACCTCACTACCTTCTGAATGCCAACCACAACAATTTCAATTGAAAAAAAAAACAAAAAGAATCTTAGATCTCACCACTACCGTCGCCCCACCATCTCCACAACAACCACCACCACCCGACACCTTCATCTAACCCTAAAATAAATCCAGATCTACCCCGCCCACCACCGACACCCACCGCATCTCCATCCACATAACCAGCCGCATCTCCCACCTCCACCGCCTCCAAACCGCAACAACCAACAACAACAACAACACCGACTTATTATCTCAGATCGAAAAAAAAAACAGAGAGAAAGGAGAAGGAAAGGGATCGCGACAGAACGGAGAAGAGGAGATGGCGGTGGTGGTGGTAAACGGGGGTGCATGGTGGTGCGGCCAACAACAACTTTAGATCTGAAAAAAAAGAAGAAAAAAGACGGCGGTGTGGCGGCAAGTGGAGGTTGAGCGTGGTTGGTGAGGCGACGTCGATATGGTGTAGGGCAGTGGCGGCATGTGTGTCGGTGGTGGTGATTTTTTATAGAGATGAGAGGGAGGGTGAAGATGAGAGGAAGAGAGAGAAGTGAGGCAGTGAAATGAGAGGGGTGTGAGAGATTATGGTTTTGTAGTATTTGTATCCTAGCCCCCTATTTTGCTCTAATCCTAGAAATCCATCATGTAGATCTAAGGGCTTGGATGAGGACTCAAGGACTCACCTAAATAAGGTGGACTTATAGAGTATATATATATATATATATATATAGGTTGAGATCCCATGAGAACCCTCTTTACATGAGAACTGTGAGAACCTCGGGTTCAGAACTGTTGTACCAAAGGTTCAGAACTTTTATACATGAGGTTCAGAACTTTAATACCAAAGGTTCAGTCATTTAAGAGAGTATGGTAATCATTGCAATTTCTAATTCAGGTACACACGTGATATCCTCTTAATTGTTTTGTCTCACGGAACCATATTTTCACAAATGGTGCTTTTAAATATAATGAAGTTGTCTACCGTTATTATCAAAGTGATGATTTTGTAGTTATGCAGGATGATCAAACCATACAAGGTCCAAGTAAATTATTATCACGTTTTAATTTGTATTTGATTTTCCACAGATTATGGAGGTTCCCAGTCTAACTTGCGATTTAGATGATAAAAATGAAGGGACACGATATAAGGAGATGAAGAAGAAAGAAGGAGGGCGGCGGCTCACGGTGGTGCGGCGGGGAACACAGGGTGGTCTTGGCCTACACTGGGCTCGACAGAAGGAGGAGGGGGCAGGGGTGGTGGCTTTGGTGCGACACGAACAGGAGATCGGCGAGAAAAGGGGAAAACGGAGGAGTATGAGGTTGCGGTGGTTGATGGTGGTGATTGGCGGCCAATGGTGAGTACCAGGTTGTTCACGGTGGTGAATAGAGTTCGGTTTACGGTGTCGATTTTATGATCGACGGTAACGATGGAGGTAATTTAGCTTTTTGGGTTGTTTGTATTTGTTATTATCGTCGATGATAATGGTCATTTATGCAGAAATGTTGGTCGAAGTGCAGGGAGAATGGTGGTTATTGTGTCACAGTAGCGGCGTTGGTGTTGGGTGGCAGGCTATTGCGGCAAATGTGGGTGATGGTGGTAATCGGTAATGGTGGTTATTGATGTAGGTGTGAATGGTTGTGATAATGATGTAGTGTGGTACGGCTATGGTGGTGATAAAGGGTGTTTTTGGGTTCTGAACATTTGGTATTAAAGTTCTGAACATAGGGTTATCATTGTTCTCATGGGAAGGGGGTTCTCATAAGATCTTAAATCTATATATATACTAGTATTGGTGCCCGGCTTCGCCCGGGCTGCCTCTACTTACCATTAATTTTTTTTTCATTAAATAAAATTACTTAAAGTTGCATAACCTATAAATTTATCATTAATATATTTTTCTATGACATATCCTAAAATTACAATGAAATAAATTTTGAGACAAATTCACTACTCCCGCTATTAATATTTTACTCTTATTAATGAAACAATAGTAATAATATTTCACTACTTGCCCATAATCATTGTTACTTTCACTACTCCCGTCGTAATTATTGTTACTGTCACTATTGTCGCATTAATATTGATAATTTCACTACTCCCGCCGTAATTATTGTTACTTTCACTATTGCCGCATTAATATTGATTATTTCACAACTCCCGTTGTTTCTACCACTTTCACTAATCTCGCTGATAATATTGTTAATTTTACTATTCAAATGAGTGATTACTATCATATAACTATATCCAATGTTACTACTTAGGCATGCAATTTTAAGAGAATTATGTATTTATATAAATATATTACATATATACATTAAATCAAATCGAAAGAATTATGCAATATTATATATTATGGAATTAACTTGAATTATTTATAACCTACTTATATTATATTTTTGTATGTTAAATAATTAACATCTCTATACATCTAATAAACTATAAAATTTAATAAAATTGCATAGATTTTAAATTTAATATATAATTTTATGATGATAATAATTAATACCATAAGTGTACATGCTTATACTAATTAATTATTTTATTTTAAGGAAATTGACCATCTTCTAGTCTTCTATAAATATTTAGGAAAATTACCAAGCATCTTCTTTCTTTTAGTCTCCTTGAAATTGACATCTTAATTAATTATTTTATTTTAAGGAAATTGACCATGTTTTAGTCTCTTACAAATGTTTAGGAAAATTACCAAGCTTCTATATAATTTAATTTTAACCCAAACTATATAATATTTGCATTGAGATCCTTTAATCGGGTCCATCACACGGTGCTAGTGATTTAAAACTATATAGTATAATTAATTTGTATAACTTTCTTTAATTACATTGAAATCCCTTGGTTTCTGCATTTAATATATAGTATTGATATATATATATATATATATATATATATAGGCAAGATCCGGTGAGTCCATGAGTCCATAACACAATATCACACACTATACAAAACAATATCACGAATTTTTTTTTTCAATTTTTTTTTTCCGGAAAATTTTTTTCTTTGCAAATTTTTTTTTTCGAAATTTTTTTTTTCAAATTTTTTTTTCGAATTTTTTTTTTTTTTTTTTTATGTAAGCTGTGATATTGTTTAGTATAACGTGTGATATTGTATTACAAAATAATATCATGATTTTTTTTCAAAACAATTTTTTTTTTATGTAAGATGTGATATTGTTTAGTATAACGTGTGATATTGTATTACGAAACAATATCATGATTTTTTTTTCGACTTTTTTTTTCCAGTTGTGATATTGTTTAGTATAACGTGTGAAACTGTAAGCTGTGATATTGTGTAGCATAACCGGTGATATTATATTACAAAACAATATCACGAATTGTTTTTTTTTTTGGAGTATAAGTTGTGATATTGTATCATGGACTCACTGACTCAAAAAGATAGGGTGGACTCATGTGATCCTAATTCTATATATACATATATATATATACATATATATATATATATATATATATACATATATATATATATATATACATATATATATATATATACATATATATATATATATACATATATATATACATATATATATATAGGAATGGGATCATGTGAGTATACACTATCTTTTTGAGGATTGAGGATTTCATTACAATATCACAGGTTGTTCAATACAATATCATTGGTTATTCGAAACAATATCACACGAAAAAAACAGCTGAGCAAAAAAAAAAAAAAAAAAAAAATTTTTTTTCAAAAATTTTTTTTTTTTTGGACAAGTCTAATTTTTTTCGTGATATTGTATTGAAGAACCCGTGATATTGTATTCACTAATCCTCAATCCTCAAATATTTAGGAGTTCTCACCGGATCCCGACTCTATATATATATATATATATATATATATATAGAAATAGGATCATATGAGTTTGATTTTTTTTGGTGAGTTACCCCTCTAAATCTGAACCACTAATCTAATCTAAGATGGATGACTGAGATTAGATCTTACCCAACCTACAAATACCCACTTTTCCCTCAATCTCCCCCATTATTAGAAAATACCACTCTCTCTCCTCCTTCCACCTCTAAAAAACCAGGAAAAAAAAAGAATCGATACAAATAATGAAATTCAATCATCATCAATTTCGTTCAAGTTGTAGGCTACAAACTCAGTCTTCATCATACTCGTCCAAATTCGTCATCAATTATGGAGATTTAATCGTCACTTTTGCTTCATCTTCATATTTCTCTTCAATTTCACTATAGGTAAGTACTAATTTTGTTTTTCTAGATCTAATTTGTGCGTTTTCATTATCGTTCTTGTCTAATATTCGTTTCATTTTCGCTGATTTTTTGTATATTCGTTTGTTCTTATGACTTTTGTTGTTAAATTACTTGTTTTCTCATATTTTTTTTGCCAATAATTTATAAGGTTTTGAGTTTGAGATGAGAATTCTAAATGATTTTGTGCATTTTTATGTTGATTGTAAGGTGTTTGAGTAGGTTTTTTTTATTCAATTCTGTTTCTATAGCTTTGATAATTTCTCGGATTTTGTGGTTAGTCTGGTAATAACAGTTATTGTATTACTTTAACCGAGTTATTGTATTATTCAAACTCAGTTATTGTATTTTGTAGTTACTTGTTTTGCTATTTTAGAATATGTTATGGTAATAATAGTTATTGTATTGCTTTAACCGAGTTATTGCATTATTCAAACGTAGTTATTGTATTGTTTTAACTTAGTTGTTTCAAATTAGAGTTGTTATAAGATGACGTCTTCTTATATAATCTGTTTAAGTTGGTTATAATAATATTACATCTCAATTATTGTATTGTTTTAACTTAGTTATTTCAATTTGGAGTTATTATTGTGGTCTTATATAATATGCTTATAGTCGGTTATAATAATGTGCTTTATTTCTCTAAAATATCCAGTTATTTTATAGTCGTTTTGTGGTTATTTCAATACTTATAGGTGGTTATTGCATATCAGTTGCATAGTTATTTATAACTTACCCCCGTTTTGTTTTTATTTCTTTCAGTGAGTTTTTGTTGTCTGCTGGTTCAACCCTTATCAATCGGCAAGACATGGTTCTCGTTAGGAAGAAATACTGGTGGAAGAAACGTGGAAACAATAGCAAGATATGGTTCTCGTTGGAAGAATTATTTTAGACATTGTATCGGAGATAAATATATGTAATATTTGAGAAGTTACTATTGTTAGATGTATTATTTGAAATGCATAGATGTACTTATGAGATGTTAGATATAATTTGTTGGAGATGTTTAAGTGTAATGTGTTGGAAAAGAAATAGTTATATAATGAAAGTAAGTGGTTTTTTCAACCTTGTTATATATATTATTATTTCATTTTTCAAATTTTGCTATTACATTAACCAATCTCAATTATTGATTGAATGAAAATGATTAGTTATGCAATTAAACAAGGTAAAGAAACACAAGATAAAAATTTGAATGTATTTGAGTTTCATATCAATACAATAACACGATTTACTCATTACAATAACTGAGTTTCTACATTACAATAACTACAAATACCAAAGTTTTACATTACAATAACTGAGTTTCTACATTATAATAACTGTAAATACCATGTAACATTATTCTCAGTAAACAACTAATTTAACTCTAAAATAACTACATTTCTTCATTAAAATGACCAAGTATATACGTCAATTTTTCCATTGAACGTCGATTATCCGCATCTATCGTGATTCCACCTGAAAATCACCAAAAAGCAAACTATAACTTATCAGAACACCCAAGAAGCAACTATAAAATAGAATACATGATTTTTGATAATACAATAACTGGGTTTAAGTAATACAATAATCGAGATGTATTGTTACGACAATTAACGAGTGAACATGAAATTTGAACATATTTGAGTTTCATCTCAATACAATAACACAATTTATTCATTACAATAACTGAGATTATACATTACAATAATTACAAATACCAGAGATTCTCCATTACAATAACCGAGTTTATACATTACAATAACCGAGTTTCTACATTACAATAACTGAGTTTCTGCATTTGAATAACAATTAAATAACCACGTTTCTTCATTACAATAACTGAGTTTCTAAATTTAACTAGACATTTTAGCAAACAGTTGGTATGCTAATCTAGATTACCAACAAATTTTCAGGATTATGATAATAAATCATCAATCAAATGTCAAAGGTATGATAAACAAGAATACTAACGGAGTAGAATTGAACTAACTCGCAAAATAAAAGTTATAATCTACGCTTACCTTCGTTTTGTCGATTTGCGCTAGGGTTTCTACAAATTTTGGGCAAAAACTGACGATTCATGCGTGTATCAATCAAATTGAATGAGGATAATGAATTAATTTCGTGTTTTTGACTTGAATTACTCCGGTTTCGTGAAGATTTGATTGGGTTATGCCATGAATTTGAAGAAAAATAGAAAAAAAGAGGTGAAGAATGAAGAAGGCAGGAGAAAAAAAGGGAAACGTAAGATTAAGTGGAAGAGAGAGAAAAAAAAGGTGTGTGTGTATTTTTTTGGGTATAATCTCAGCCCTTGATCTTGTTAGATCCAATGGTATATAAATGCGGGGGTAACTCACGAAAAGTGGCAAACTCACCGGATCTTGCCTATATATATATATATATATATATATATATATATATATATATATATATATATATATATATATATATATATATATATATATATATATATATATATATATATATATATATATATATATATATATATATAGGCGGGTTCGTCTGTGTACGAACTGACTTACGGTGCGAACTACTCAAATACACAGTATAATACTTCTCAAATACACAGTATAATACTTCACAGATACACAATACTTCTCAGATACATAGTATAAATACTTCTGGATACACAAGCTTATACTTCCGGATACACATTGTATTACTACCCGGATACGCAAGGTATTAGTACCAAATACACATATATCTGGTAGTAATACCAAGTGTATCTAGGGTGGTATTTTGTGTATCCATCGCCGTCGCCATCACCACTACCCCCACCACCATCACTACAACCACCCCCACCATCGTCACCAGCATTACCATGCGTATCCGGTAGTAATACCGTACGTATCCGGCTTGGAATTTCGTGTATCCACCAAACCCACCGCCGCACTAGTAACACCACAACCTAACCTGCCGCAACAACCACCACCATCCCTGAACTAACCCCACAACCAACACCGTCCCCATTGGCAACCCAGACTCACCACCACAGCCAACAGTTGCCACACACCACAGTAACCAACGAACTCACATTCTCGTTCGCCATCGTCGCTCCCCTCTTGCCGCATCCACGAACCAACCGGATATTACTGCCTGCTCTCCACACCATTCACGGCACCACCGAAGCACCATACCTGAGATCTACGTTTTATTAACTTTATGTTTTAAATCATAGATTTATGAAAAAAATGAGGTTTTTGAAAAAACTAACCGCATTAATGATCATATCAGAAGATTTCGAGTCAAACGAAGTCGATTGTGATCGAAAAGTATTCGAGTTTTGGATGTGGTGCGACAACCAATTAGCGATGGGGATATAGAAAAAGGACGACGGAGTATTTCGTATACCGCCGGTGACGGAGGAATCAACCTGGTGCGCTGGCGAGGAAGATGTCGGAGCTCCGATGGTGTTGAGGAGGTGATGGTCAGGTTGATGAGGATGAAGGAGGTAAGTGATTGGGGGTTGGATTTCGAATGATAGTAGGAGTATTAGGGGATATAATCCTAGCCTTTAATTTGTTTGATCTAAGGGATAGGGAGGAGTTCGTACGGTTCGCACCATAATTTGGTTCGCACAGATCCTCGATTATATATATATATATATATATATATATATATATATATATATATATATATATATATATATATATATAGAGAGAGAGAGAGAGAGAGAGAGAGAGAGAGAGAGAGAGAGAGATCAACTAAGGCCACTTATATATTTGAGTCCATAGGAAGGCTAGGATTTGATGTCAATATGTGGCTACAAATTAATCCCTCCACCTTTTCTCTAATTAACTCATCAATTCAATAAACCAACCTCACTAATCATTCATCATCTCATTATCACAACTTCTTCTCATCTCTCTACATCTCAATTCTCTTTCCTCTCTAAAAAACCCAAAAAAATCAAAAACCCCAAAAAATAAAAAAACTCAAAAAAATCATTCATTCATCTCTTCCTCATTCACCACCACCCACCACCACTCCACCACCCGCCGCCGCCGCCAACCCCACCGCTGCCGACGGTTGTTTTTTTTTTTTTCGTGTTAGTTTTTATGTTTTGAGTTGTTTTTTTTCCATTCGTTATTTTTGTTATCTTTTATTTTATTTATTTATTTTTCATTCGTTATTTTTTACTTATTTTCTCAATTCTCGCTTTTTTTTAAAAAAAACTCAGATTTGAAATAAACAATAACACTCCCAAAAAAAATATAAAAAGTGTAACTTTAATTGTAAATTGTATAACTTTAATGTTTTACGAGTATAACTTTAGTCGTAAATTGTATAACTTTAATGTTTTAACGGTACAACTTTTGGTTGAAGTTGTTTTTTTTCTATTTGTTAGTATTAATCTTAGACATATTAAAGTTATTATAATGCATATTTTGACATTTCAAATATCGTCCTGTTTTTTATTTTTACAAATGTCGTTTCTTTAAAATTCGTCTTGTTTTTTTTTTATTTTTACAAATGTCGTTTTTTTAAAGTTATTATAAATTTTTCAGTTATGGGCAAAAGTTATACTTTTATGGACTAAAGTTATACAAAAATGGAGTAAAGTTATACAAAAATTGCCTAAAGTTATACTGTTATGGACTAAAGTTATATAAAAATAGACTAAAATTATACAAAATTTGCCTAAAGTTATACAAATATGGACTGAAGTTATACAAATAAGGACTAAAGTTATAAAAAAACTGACTAAAGTTATACGAATATGGACTAAAGTTATACAAATAAGGACTAAAGTTACACAAAAATGGACTAAAGTTATACAAAAATGGACCAAAGATATACAAATACATTAGGAATGTGTTGAACTTCTACTATTTGAATGTATAACTCTAGTAACGATATGAATAACTTCTGCTCAACGAATGTATAACTCCAGTAAAAGTGTGTATAATTTCAATGACTTTAGTCAATTTTGTATATCTTTAGTCAATTTTTGTATAACCTTAGCCAATTTTTGTATAACTTTTCTCCTTATTTAAATAACTTTAGCCCATTTTTGTATAACTTTAGTCCATTTTTGTATAACTTTAGTCCATTTTCGATGAATTAATTGGAATTTATATAAGTTCTTTTTGTATGACTTTAGTCCATATTTGTATAACTTTGGTCCATTTTTGTATAACTTTAGTCCATATTTGTATAACTTTAGTCCTTTTTTGTATAACTTTTGTCCATATTTGTATAACTCTAGTCCTTATTTGTATAACTTTAGTCCTTCATATGTATAACTTTAGTCCAAAAGCGTGTAACTTTAGTCCAAAATCCTATAACTTTAATCCAACAAACTTATAACTTTTGTCCATTTTTGTATAACTTTAGTCCTTGTTTGTATAACTTTAATCCTTATTTGTATAACTTCAGTCATTTTTGTATAACTTTAGTCCAAATTTGTGTAATTTTAGTCCAAAATTGTATAACTTTATTACATAAGAGTATAACTTCAATCATTTTTTGTTTAATTGTAGTCCAAATTTGTATAACTTTAGTCCTTATTTGTATAACTTCAGTCCAAATTTGTGTAATTTTAGTCCAAAATTGTATAACTTTATTCCATAAGAGTATAACTTCAGTCATTTTTGTATAACTTTAATCCAAATTTGTATAACTTTAGTTCGAAATTGTATAACTTTAGAACTATAAATTCAGATTTGAAACAACACATAAGAAGATGATATTAAAAAAACCAATAAGTCAAAAAAAGTACAATAAAAAAAAATAAGTAAAAAAAAAACCAAATAACAAAAAAAAAAAACCAAAACCAAACCAAACAGAAAAACCAACAAAACAAACTTGAATGGTTGTATAACTTCAATTTATACAATGTATAACTTTAGATGTTAATAGTGTAACTTTAATGTAAAAAGTGTATAACTTTAGTCGCAAATAGTATAACTTTAATGTTTTAAGGGTATAACTTTAGTCGTAAATAGTATAACTTTAATGTTTTAAGGGTATAACTTTAGTCGTAAATAGTGAACTTTTATAAAAAAAAAAAAACAAAAACAAGTCAAAAATAAACCAAAAACAATAACCAAAAACAATAACAAAAAACAAAAAAACAAAAAAACAAAAACAAAAACCAAAAACAATAACAATAACCAAAAACAATAACAAAAACGAAAAACAATAACAAAAAACAAAAAAAAACAAAAACAAAACAAAACTACTAACATGAAACTATAACGCCCAAACAACCAACGATATCACCCTAGCCAACAACCACCACCACACTCGTCCCGATTTGAAAAAAAAAAAAAAAAAAAAAACAAACAAACAAACGTGTAATCTTCACAATGCACACCAACACCATTCATATATTTCAAAAACCACACCAACCACAATACTATCAGCCGGTTGTGGGCTCGGGGCTTGTAGATCCGAGAGGAGGAGAGAGAGGGAGGCGGCAGAAGGAGGTCGTGGTGGTTTTTGGTGGTAATTTTTTTAGGATTTGTTATTATTGGTGTTGACAAAGGTGTGTAGTAACCGGAGAAGGAGGAGGACGAAGTCGGTTCTGGTGGTGGTCGGTTGTTGGTTGTGCTAGGCGATGTCAGATCCGGTGTCGTAGGAGAGAGAGGATGTGCGTAAGGGTGGCGGTGGCCTGAGATGTGGTTGTGCGAGGGGTGGTGTCGGGCTAGTGAGGGATGAGAGGTTGCCGGATTTTGTGGGAGGGTTGGTGAACCGGTGAGGATGAGAGAGTGTTTTTTTTTTTTAGGTTTTCTTTTTGTTGGGAATTTTAGAGAAAAATGAGATATAGAGAGAGAGTTGGAGGGTGGGATAATGAGAGGAGATTAGGATAGGCTGAGGGTTTATGGGAGCTTGAGTGATTAAGGAGATAATTAGCTGAGATGGAATTGCGGCCTTTCATTTAGATGCAATCTCATCCCTTCATCTCTTCCATCCAAAGGCCCTTATAGGGACTTAGGGACTCATATGATATGAGGGACTTACTAGAACCCTTCTATATATATATATATATATATATATATATATATATATATATATATATATGTATATATATAGGATCCTATGAGAACCTCCTTCCCATGAGAACCATGTGAACCTCATGTTCAGAACCTTTGTACCAAATGTTTAACAATATTATACTAACAGTTCAGAACCTTTATACCATAGCTACAGAGGGTTGCACTATATTATACTTCATTCATTCTAATCATTTGTTTACCTTTGATTAAAATACCAAAAATAAAAAATAAAAAAGACAATTAAATGATTAAGACAAGGGAGTCTATATATAATATTCTTTTTTTTTTAGTTCCATCAAGATCACAACTCACAAGTTGGTATAACAAGATTGCTTTCGTCGGCTTTTTAAGTGGAGAGAAAACTTCAGCTACTTGCTTTGCTGTATGAAGGTAGGAAATGGGTAATTTTACGCGGACACAATGAACTCTAGTAACTAAAATACTCCCTCCGGCTTGCTGTTTTCTTCCCACTTTATTATAATACTCCTCACATATAATAGAGAAACGGGAAGAAAAATAAAAGCTAGAGGGAGTAACTTTTTAGGGGCAATCATTATATGAATTATTTTGTCAAGAACAAGAGCTCAGCATATTGAGTATAATTTCAATTGCTTTGTCTGCCAACTTTAGCTTAGATTCACACCGAATTTTAATTAGCATTTGTCTCAGCTGCACAAATTCTATATATTCACAACAATTGATGCATGCTTCTCTAAATAGCCCAAGAGGAAATAATTATCTAAATCACATGGTGTCTCGTCTGCGTATTCATTTTAATAAATTTCTAAATGATGGTAGGAAAAAAAAAAGAAACAAATTAAAAAAAAAACTTCCACGTAGAACAAAACCAAAGTCATCGCTGATATGAAACAAGAACACAGAAAAAGGAAAGAAATATCAAGTTAAACCAACGCAAAACCGAATTCATCGCTTTTAGTGAACAGAATAAAACCAATGAAAGGGGTGAACACATGGTATCAAGCTACTGGATCAATATTGTCGATCATGAATCATGGCGTATCGTAGATAATAGCTACAATTATCCCTTGTTGCTTCGTTTCTATTTGTACAGCAATATTGGTGTACTAATGTCAGTGAGTGTCCAAGGATCGACCTTATAGATATAGCTCAACCAATAGTAGGCCATGTCAGTCAGATATCATACTGTAACTTCAAACTATTTATTTAAGGCGTTTAGCATGTTGCAAACAATTGATACATTAATTCCCTCGTTTTTACGTATACACTAATATATAAAAGAAGTGTATCAAACACAAAGCACATGATTTCAGTGGTTAGTGGTAACAGCTCAAATACAATAAGTGTCGATCAGTGATATGCGCTTACTAACGTTTGATTCCATATTCTAAGACCAAGTAACAGCCGAACAAACGAAGTTTAGGTTCTAAGACAATATAAAGCCAAAGATGCACACGGTCAATTGCAAGTACCTTTGGTGCAAAGGTTCTGGACCTTTAGTATAGTATTCCTGTACTTTTGATATAAAAGCTCTGAACTCGAGGTTCTCACGGTTCTATGGGAAGAGGGTTCTCATATATATATATATATATATATATATATAGGGTTGGGGTCAGGTGCGAACTAAAGTACGGTGCGAAC
This sequence comes from Silene latifolia, assembly GCF_048544455.1. Taxonomy (NCBI): domain Eukaryota; kingdom Viridiplantae; phylum Streptophyta; class Magnoliopsida; order Caryophyllales; family Caryophyllaceae; genus Silene; species Silene latifolia. The sequence goes on along the minus strand of NC_133528.1, from coordinate 48,503,788 downwards.
TGTACGAACTACTCAGATACACAGTATAATACTACCACATACACATATTAATACTTCCAGATACACATCGTATAACTACTAGATACACATGTATCCCGTAGTAATACCATGTGTATCCGGGACGGTATTTTGTGTATCTAGGTGGTATTTTGCGTATCCACCACCGCCACTGCCCTACCACCGCCACAACACTAGCCTCCGTGGACAGCCCCAATCACTGCCCCCACCACCATCACCCCCACCACCGCCAGCACCAATGCAACCACCACGACCAATGACGTGCGCACCACCGCCACAATGACCGCACCATCAGCAGCACCGACGACCACTACGAACAGCCCTACGACACCAGATCTTCGGCGGAGACCTCTTTTCAACGACCTTCTCCCACGCGAATCCTATTACCGTCGATGGCCCATCCCACGCCTTCCTCGTCGCAACACACCTCCACACAACACATCTCATCTGCACTGACATGAAATATCTGGCCGCGACTATTCACCATCAGCTCAAGTCGCGCACCTCCACTATCACTGACAACAACACTTGAACCCACGACCGCCACCACCAAGCCATTGTCGTCAACAACCAATTAATTAATAGTTAGATCTACAAAAAATGACAAGAAAATCGAAAAAGTAATACTTCAGGTGCTCTTGACTATACATTCCGATAACTTAGCCGGCGTAATTCAGGTGGTCAATGTGGTCGTGCCGCTGTGGTTCTGGTCACGGCGTATGGTGGTGAACGAGTAAGAGGCAGAAGAATATTAAAGGGATGAACTCCATAAGTGAGATTATCACGAATTTTTTTTTTTTTTCAAATTTTTTTTTTCGAATTTTTTTTTTCAATTTTTTTGAATTTTTTTTGAATTTTTTTTAGCTGTGATATTGTTTAGTATAACGTGTGATATTGTATTACAAAATAATATCACGAAATTTTTTTTTCAAATTTTTTTTTACGAAAAAGTTTTTTTTTTTTTTTTTTTTTTTTTTTTTTTTTTGTAAGTAAGCTTTGATATTGTTTAGTATAACGCGTGATATTGTATTACAAAACAATATCACGATTTTTTTTTCAAAATTTTTTTCCCGAAAAAGTTTTTTTTTTTTTTTTTTTTTTTTTTTTTTTTTTTTTTTTATTGTAAGTTGTGATATTGTTTAGTGTAACGTATGATATTGTATTACAAAACAATATCACGATTTTTTTTTCAAATATTTTTTTTCAAAAAAGTTTTTTTTTTTTTAAGCTGTGATATTGTTTAGTATAATGTGTGATATTGTACTACAAAACAATATCACGATTTTTTTTTCGATTTTTTTTTTCAAATTTTTTCTTTTCAGTTGTGATATTGTTTAGTATAACGTGTGAAACTGTAAGTTGTGATATTGTGTAGCATAACGTGTGATATTGTATCATGGACTCACGGACTCAAAAAGATAGGGTGGACTCATGTGATCCTAATTCTATATATATATATATATATATATATATATATATATATATATATATATATATATATATATATATATATATATAGAGAGAGAGAGAGAGAGAGAGAGAGAGAGAGAGAGAGGGGCAAGATCCGGTGAGTTTGACACTTTTCGTGAGTTTGCCCCGCATATATAAGTAAATGAGTTGACAAAACCCAATTATCAAAAATTGAGCCGACATAATCTTCCCAGCGCTTTCTCTCTCTTTCTCCCCCTTTCTCTCTCTATTGATCAAACACTCTGTTTCATCTCAAAATCATGCGAATTTTTTTCATCAGTTCTTCAAATTTTGATCAACAAATTTGATCAATAAATTCATCAGTTCTTCAAAATTTGATCAATAATTCATTCATTATTTTGATTTTTTTCAATTAAAACTATCAATTTGTTCATCAATTTTTCGAAATTTGATCAACAATTATCCGAAAACCCTAATTCTTCAAATTCGACTGAAGGTATTGATATTTCTTCCGATTTCTGATTTAATAATCGAATAACTTCAGTAATTGAATCAAATAAAAAATTCTGACTTGATTTACGTGTTTTTTCCATAAATTTCAGCTTCAACGATGCTGAATTCAGAGGATCAAACGCTTACTCTACTTGATGATATTGCTGATAATCAAACAACGATGAATTCAGGTGTAAATTTGTGACATAATGCTGATATAATAACTGTTGTTATTAGGTTGATAAGTTTTTTGTAAAAATTACTGATTGCGTGAAGATTGTTTTCATATTGTTTTCATAACAGTAATTGCATGTAGGGTTTCATTCATGATATCATTCAATATCTAGTATTTGAATAATTGGATTACAATAATACAATAACTGCCTTACAGTATTAAAATAGCTTTGATATTACATTAAAATAACTGTGTGTGCGTTGTGGTGGACTAGGCTACCAATTCCACTAAAACCCTCCCCCTCTCTGATAGAATAATTGCATTTGTATAATACAATAACTGCATTATAACGTTAAAATAACTGCTGTAGCAGAGATTGTTTTGTTCATAATAAATACTATTTTATAGGATCTGACAACAAAATCGTTACAATAACTACTCTTTAATAATGAAATAACTATAATACTACATTAAAATAACTGTGTGTGCGTTGTGGTGGACTAGGCTACCAATTCCACTAAACCCCCCCCCCCCCCTCCCCTCTGATAGAATAATTGCATTTGTATAATACAATAACTGCATTATAACGTTAAAATAACTGCTGTAGCATAGATTGTTTTTTTCATAATAAATACTATTTTATAGGATCTGACAAAAAAATCCTTACAATAACTACTCTTTAATAATGAAATAACTATAATACTACATTAAAATAACTGTGTGTGCGTTGTGGTGGACTAGGCTACCAATTCCACTAAAACCCTCCCCCCCTTATAGAATAATTGCATTTGTATATTACAATAACTGCATTATAACGTTAAAATAACTTCTGTAACAGAGATTGTTTTTTTCATAATAAATACTACTTTATAGGATCTGACAAAAATATCCTTTCAATAACTATTCTTTAATAATGAAATAACTATAATACTACATTAAAATAACTGTGTGTTCGTTGTGGTGGACTAGGCTACCAATTCCACTAAAACCCTCCCCCCCTCTGATAGAATAATTGCATTTGTATAATACAATAACTGCATTATAACGTTAAAATAATTGCTGTAACAGAGATTGTTTTTTTCATAATAAATACTACTTTATAGGATCTGACAAAAAAATCCTTACAATAACTACTATTTAATAATGAAATAACTTTAATATTACATTAAAATAACTGTGTGTGCATTTTGGTGGACTAGGGTACCAATTTCACTAAAACCCTACCCTCTCTGATAGAATAATTGCATTTGTATAATACAATAACTGCATTATAACATTAAAATAACTGCTGCAACAGAGATTGTTTTTTTCATAATAAATACTACTTTATAGGATCTGATAAAAAAATCCTTACAATAACTACTCTTTAATAATGAAATAACTTTAATATTACATTAAAATAATTGTGTGTGCATTGTGGTGGACTAGGGTACCAATTTCACTAAAACCCTCCCCTCTCTGATAGAATAATTGCATTTGCATAATACAATAACTGCATTATAACATTAAAATAACTGTTGTAGCAGAGGTTGTATTGTTTTGTTTTGTATAGAATCTAAGATATTGAAATTAATAATACCATAACAGTTCTCCTGTTTTAATGTTTCCAGGCATTGAAATTAATACTACCAATGCAACAACTTTTTCTACACCTACTGTTGCGTCTGAAACAGGAGAAAATACTATCCATAATCTGGGATTGAGATATACTCCAGGTGGCAGTGAGGAGTGGAATAGGATGGTAGAAAATGGTTTCAAACCTGCTCTGGGGTTAATGTTTGTAAAGCTGGTGGAGGCAATAGAGTTTTACAATTTATATGTTGTGGCTTGTGGTTTCATACCAAGAAGTACACACAAACAAGATTCCGTGATGGTTTGATAGACAAAAAATCAATGGTCTGCAACAGACATGGATTCAAAGAGGATCGCAAAAAACTCAAACCTGTTGTTGAATTTGAAAACACAGAAGAGAAAAAGAAGAGGAAAAGGTCTGTAGAGCCAAAGAAAACAAAAATAACAAGATTTGGTTGCAAGGCAAAAATACGGTTTTGTGCTGTATTCAATGACCTTAAGGAGCTAATAGGGTATGCTATTGATACGTTTTTTGAAGGTCATAATCACATACTCTGCTCACTCAAAGAACGGGAATTCCAGAAAAACGTAAGAACACTTAACCTTTACATGAAGCAGACAATTGTTAACAATTGTAAACTCAACATCGGGGCTACCAAGACTTTTAGAATTCTGGCAGAACAATCAAATGGGTATGCAAACATTGGTGCATCTCTCACAGAATTCAAGAACTTCAAAAGAAATATTAAATGTTATATAGGTGAGAAGGATGCTGACATGATTCTCGATTATTTAAAGGCACTTTCTGAATCACAAGATGGCTTTTACTATGCTTACCAAGTTGATGAGGATAATTGTTTGGCTAAAATCTTTTGGGCAGATGCACAAACAAGAATGAATTATTCCTTGTTTGGGGACACCATCACCTTTGATCCTACTTACGGTACTAACAAGTACCACATGGCCTTCACCCCATTCACACGGTGTTGACAACCACAAAAATCGTGACTTTTGTTCGCCGCACTTGTCGATCATGAGAACGATGGGTCATTCATTTGGGTGTTTAAGAAGTTCCTTGATTGTATGGGCAACAAGGAACCTCAGTGCATTCTTACTGATCAAGATCCGGCAATTAAACTCGGGGTGCGTTCTGTATTCAAGCAAGCAAGACATCGTTACTGCATGTGGCATATAATGAAAAAACTTACCGATAAAGTTGAGTCACCTATTTGTAAGGAGGCTGACTTTGTTGAGTGGATATGCGGAGTTGTTTGGGATACTGACTTGGAACCCATTGAGTTTGAAGAAAAATGGACTGAAGTGGTTAATGACTTTGAGTTGAATGATAATACTTGGTTGACATACATGTATGGCAAAAGGCACAAATGGATACCTGCTTACTTTAGGGATTTGCCTTTAGGCTGCGTTTTGAAGACTACACAAAGATCAGAGAGTCAAAACAGTTATTTCAAAAGATTTGAGAGCATAGATGGCACACTTGTAGAATTTTGGTTGCGTTTTCAGAGTGCAATGGAACAACAACGCTATAATCACAGATTTCTTGATGCTGCAAGTGACAACACATTGCCACAGGTTTCTTCTAAGACAATGATTGAAAAACATGCCTCTAAAATCTACACACATACTGTTTTCTATGAGTTCCAAGAGCAAGTGCAAATGGCTCCCTGTTCGTGTGCCGTTAGGGGGTTTTCTGAGCAAGGAAACATGCACATTATAAATGTTGAAGATGCCTACAGGAAGCATAGAATATTTCAGGTTATTCAATTTTATAAACATAATTGTCTTTTTACTTTAACATACAATAACTGTGATAAAAGAATACAATAACCGTGTTTTACCATTAAAAAAATCATGTGAAAACTATACAATAATCACAATTATGCTTTACAATAATTGATGTTGAGTTTATTTGCAATTGTTCTGATTTTTTTCCATAAATATATTAATTTGATAATGCTTTACAGTAATTGATAATGCTTTACACTTGCCAATTTGTTACAATAATCAAGGATATGCTTTAAAATAATTGGGGAAGAGCTTTACAATAATCAGATACAAAAGAGCTTTAAAATAATCAGAGGTATGCTTTACAATAATTGGGCAAACGCTTTACAATAATCAGCTACATGAAAGCTTTAAAATAATTGCATTTGATCATTTGAATAAATTAATAATCATGTGAAAACTACTTTGTAACATTATATTAAACATAAAAAAACTGAAGGACTTCTACCTTGGTGTTAATTGCTAGTCTGCATAAAATAATTCATGTTGAACTATATAATAACTATGATTGCCTTTTAAAATAACTACACTGTAATGCAGGTTGCTCACAATAACGAATCAAAGGAAACAACATGTACGTGCAAGATGTTTGAGAGGAAAGGAATCCTTTGTAAACACATTATATGGATTATATCAGGAAAAGGACTGCAAAGCATACCGGAGCAGTACATCGAAACTAGATGGACGAAGAAATCATATAGAAAGCCTTTGTATGGACTGGATGGAAAGTTATTGCAAGCCTACGATCCCACTGATTTGAGAAAATTGGAATTATCAAGGGTATGGTCAGAGTTTTATGCAACAATAAGTGTTCTTAACTCGATGCCTGAAAATCAAATCAAGGAGCTAAGTTTGATGCTTTTACAATTCCGAGAGAAAATAAATCCAACCAAAGAGAGCTTGACAAAGGATCAAGAACTGAAAATGCTCTTAGGTTGTTCAGCAAAATCAAATATTACTGTTCTTCCACCAAAGATTGCAAAAAACAAAGGAAGCGGCATGAGAATGAAATCAAACAAGGATAAGGCAATTGAGAAGGCGAGCAAACCGAAGAGGCTATGTAATAACTGCAAACAAATGGGACACCATGACAAGAGAAACTGTCCAAATCCGTTTGTTGAGCATGCTTTGGAGGAAGAAGATGAAGAGGAAAATGAAATGGAGGATGAAGATGAAGAAGAAGAATGAAAAATGCATTACGCTTTAAAATAATCAAGATTACGTTTTAAAATAATCCATATTATGCTTTACAAATAACCGCAAGATTGCAAAATAATTGTGTTAGACTTTTTTACAAGTAATCAGGGGTATACTTTACAATAAGTGTGTTAGACTTTTACAATAATCAAAGTTATGCTTTACATTAATTGATGTTGAATTTTGTTGCAATTGTTCTGATTTTGCTCATTTAATAATACCTTGCGCTATTACAATAATCATGTGAAAACTATAGCATAATCACAATTATGCTTTAAAATAATTGATGTTGAGTTTATTTGCAATTGTTCTGATTTTTTTCCATAAATATATTAATTTGATAATGCTTTACAGTAATTGATAATCCTTGATTATTGCCAATTTGTTACAATAATCAAGGATATGCTTTCAAATAATTTGGGAAGAGCTTTACAATAATCAGATACATGAGAGCTTTAAAATAATCAGAGGTATGCTTTACAATAATTGGGCAAACGCTTTACAATAATCAGCTACATGAAAGCTTTAAAATAATTGCATTTGAATAACTGAATAATCATATGAAAACTATACAATAATCACAATTATGCTTTATAATAATTGATGCTGAGTTTATTCGCAATCGTTCTGATTTTTTTCCATAAATATATTAATTTGATAATGCTTTACTGTAATTGATAATGCTTTGCACTTGCCAATTTGTTACAATAATCAAAGATATGCATTAAAATAATAGGGGAGGAGCTTTACAATAATCAGATACATGAGAGCTTTAAAATAATCAGAGGTATGCTTTAAAATAATTGGGCAAACGCTTTACAATAATCAGCTACATGAAAGCTGATAGAATAATTGCATTTGATCATTTGAATAACTGTCTAGAGATATTACAATAACAGCTTAAAGGCATTACAAAAACACTAACTTGTTCAGTCAATCAATGACAGCTACATCAAATTTGTTCAAACAATCAATAACAACTATCTAAACATTATATTATCGAACAAATCCATCTAGAATTGTTTGCTAAATCCATCTATAATCAATCAATTGTTCTTTTATGTGTTTCGCCGAGAAGGACCAGTAACGGCTGTTGTTTTAACCCTTTTCTTCCCTGATCTTCTGAATTTTAAAAGTTCTTTCTCTACTTCCGATATACTCCGCCTGAAAGTTCCCACTTGTTCCAAAAGAGATGGTCTTGACTCGTTGACATCTGACATCAACAAAATAGCAACCATCTCAAGCCATATAGGAATCCTCTCACATTTCTTGTTAACCGCATACAATCCTTGCTCGTGCTTCCCTTCATATGTGAGCATGTGAAACATTGTGTAAAATCCCGATTCCTTATCACCCCTGATATTCGATTTCCATTCAAAATCAACATTCATGAATGTAAATGTGTTAATGAGAACTCCTTCTTTTGCTGTTTTCCTTGTCTCCAAAAAGTCAGAAAAACAATCAACCTACAGCTTGTACAAAAAAAGAAAGAATTAGAAAGCACGACTATACAATAACAAGTTTAAAACAATACAATAACTTTGTTACAGCAATACAATAATTCTGACTGAAAATAGCATTTGTATATGATTAGGAGTTAGAAAAACGTACTGCAATCTTTGCAAGTCTGTAAAAATCGGATTTTTCCCAATCTTTATGCGACGTATGGTCCAGCACATCAACCGTCTTGTTCATAAAGTTCACACAAACACAAAAGTAGTACTTCTCTAAAGACAACGGGATGAAGACAAGGTCCACATCGATCTCAGAGTTTACAACATTTTCACCTAAAAATAGGGACCAAGACTGCACAACCTTGTCTTTCTGGCTGTCAGTTACATCATCACTATCCCCTCCTTGCTCTAGCATGTCTTCAAAGATTCCCTATAAATACCATAAAACTGTGAATAAAATTGAAGATAAATGATTAAACATTCTACAGTAACTGAACAATGAAAAACAGATCATACCATATGTTGTGTCCCAAGGAACATCATCACTGGCGCTTCTTTCTCCTTAACCTCCATGAAATTCAAGACAACCGACCAGGCAATTATGCGCAACTCGGTGTAATCTTCGGGCTTCGTAGAAAGAATATCGACCTATCCAAGATAGCATTGCCCGCAGAAAACAGTTTCACCGCAAAGGAGTAAAAAAAAAGCTTAGTAAATTTTAAAAACAATATTTAAAAAATAACTACTAAAGAATAAGAATCGAGTTTTTCATAATACAATAACTATGTTAATGTAATACAATAATCGATTATTGTACTACATTAACATAGTTATTGTTTTATGAAAACTCAGTTATTGTAATTGTAAAAAAAGATAGAATAATTGAAATTGTAAAATACAATTATTAGAATAATCACACAAACTTGTTTCTCATTCAGTTTGGAGAAAAATGAACATACTCATTTGCATGATTGTAATCATCCAAGAAACAATAATCAACAACTTGTTTCTTCTTTCTTGGCATAGCGCGTGTATATCTGCTGTTAGCCCTCATAACTTTTGAAACAACAACAAGATTTTTATCTGCCTTGCCACAGTTTATTGAGCAGCCAAGACCATCAGAGTTCGGTCTACTACCTCGGCCTGATCTAATCATCCCAGCGCTCATAGGTGTACCAGGCATACTCTTTTTCCCAGGCCCCGGAGTACCTACACCATCATCAGGTTCCTCTGCCATAACCCTAACAGCTTCCAAAGCATCTGCTTCAGCCCTTGCCACTTCCAACTCAGCTAGCCTACGCTTCTCAAGCAAAACAGGCAGCAAAGGTGCCTTTGTCTTTGTAAAATCATCAACCAAATCCAACAATTGTTTCCTAATTTTGTTGATATTGGCTAAAACCAAGATGGCAGCTATCTCAGCTCTATATATGATCCTTTTCAATGCGTCATGCAACTCAGATTTGAACAACTTCCCAGCATAAAAAATCATATGAATCATGACAAAAACACCACAATCGAAATTCTGGGACCCTTCCGATTTCCACCCAAAAGCCACATTTACAAAATTGAAATTGTATTGTGGACCTCACTGCCTCTTTCAAAACCTTTCTCGACAAGATAACTACCAAATATTTCAACCTGGTTACATTTTTAAATCAAAAATCATCACTAAAGAACAAAAAAAATAACTAAAAGAAGTAGATGAAAACAAAAACTTATAATAAGGTACATACAATAGAGTTGGTTGCCAACACCCAGATACTATCTTCAAAATCATCATATACACGATTGTCAAGATAGTCCACAGTCTTCCCCACAAAATTAAAAACAACACAGAAAAAATGATCTCCAAAATGAACAGGAATAAAAACCTGGCATGATAAAACAGGCGTACATAAACCTTTGCTGTTCTCAACGATAAAATAATCAACAGAAGAAAGAAAGAAGAGAAAGGATTGGAAAAATTACCAAATCGGCACCAATGTCAAGAGAACCTTCATTGTTCTCAATGACAAGAAACCCAAACATTACAATTTTCCTTTCGTATAAAATCTTTCTCATCATCAGCAGCTTTGATAAGCTTAAACAAAGAAGCCTATGAAAAATATTACCACACGATAAGAGAAAATGAAATATCACAATTGAAAAAACTTGGTTAACTGAATACAATAACTACTATTCTGTTTACAATAACTATCACAACAATAACAGCTTTCATAATACAATAACTGAGTTTTCATAATACAATAACTATGTTTTCATAATACAATAACATTGTTATTGTAATACAATAATCGATTATTGTATTACAATAACAATGTTATTGTATTATGAAAACTCAGTTATTGTAACTTGTAAAAAAGATAGAATAATTGAACTTGTATAATACAATAACTGAAATACAGTATTAGAATAATCACAGAAACAATAAATAAAATTGAAGAAGAGGAAAATTGAAGAATAGGAAAACTGTTTTAGCTGAATAACATAACAGCTAATATACTTTACAATAATCAAGTAACTACAATAGAATAACTGTCATAACCATTGTAAATTTATTGATACAGAAATATATAAAAAAAAATTCACATACCGAATGACTTGTACAAAAAAAACTTCTTGTGGGGGATAACCCTTTCCCAACCTTGACCAAAGATGTCATTAAGTAAGAATGACCAGCAATCAATCACGTTCGATGTGATCATAGTCTTAGCAGACAGTGAAATAATGTCATCTCGAGTTAACATGTGATGAAATGAAAACTCAACCAAATCCTCCCTGCCACATGGAAACAAAAATTATATAGTAAAGACAATAACCCAAAACAACAATAAAAGCTTTTAAAAAGTAGATATATTAGCAAAAAAAGAAAAAAAAAAAGAGGGAACAAAAAACATATAATGCTTACCCAATTCGTAGGTCATGATCGTGCAGAAAACAGTAATCAAGTACAGTCTTCCTCCGCATTAAAATAGGAGCAAAAAGCTCCTTGTACTTGCACAAAAAACCAGAAACTACAACTGCATCAGGATTGGGTGATTCACAATTTAAATCACACCCTATACCACAATTCCCAAAAAACGTATGCTCAGGCATAACGTCCCGAATGCAATCAGTAAGCACTTATAACAGAATTATCTTGAATTCTATCCCCAACAACAGCCTCGTTGACAACTTTGTTAACAACGTCATCCACACTACTCAAGTCCACAACTTCATTCTCAACATCAATATTATCAATGCCGTCATTAGTTGGCACCTCCTCATTCGGTTTCTCAACCGCTACATCAGGGACCTTATTTTTACCTTTCTCCCGAGAATAAACCACCTTATATTTTTCTGGATCAAACGCTAAACCCCTATTCCTTTCATCTTTTCCCTTTTCATGCTTCCCCTTTTCATGCTCCTTGCAAAAACTTTCATACAACGCCGCTTACTTCCCTTTGTTTCATTTCCTCAGCTTTTTCACAAATAAAATTGAAATATTTAGTGAACAAAGAATCATCGTCACTAATGAAAGCAGGGGTCGAAGAAACTGAAGTGGCTGTCGAAGAATCTTCAACTGTTGAAGAACCACACTCCTTTCCCATCGCTTCCTTCCGTTGCGTGTACAAATGGAGAAATATCTCAACATCCCTCTTCATCATCAAAAGATGTGCTTGGGAAACCTAAGAAAAAGAAAAAAAAGAAAAAAAGAATAATTATACTAAGTCTTTACAATAATTATACTAAGTCTTTACAATAATTATACTAAGTCTTTACAATAATTATACTAAGTCTTTACAATAATTATCCTAAGTCTTTACAATAATTTATAATAATTGAAAAAATAACTGCTACAAAGCTTTAAAATAACTACACTACACCTTTACAGTAACTACACAAAAATGATTGAATGAATGATTGGAACTTATATCAGCGGCCTTTGCTCGAATAACATCATCAGTATCAAAACAGTCAGGCAGTTCCAGATACTTTTTCCCAGGTTCAGGTTTATCAACGACTGCACACACCTCAGCAGCTTTTGCTTCTCTTAAGCGTTTGCAGACAGGATACACACCATTGACATATTCCCCATTCCCTAGTGAACCAGAATTGAGCTCTGAAATACCCCTACTAACAAAACACTTCTCATCCCAGTCCTTGATAAGAGGAGTCTCAGAAGACATTGTATCTTCCTTAAAACGCATACGATGGAAGTATGCCACCATAACAACAAGTATGCAACCACGCAAAGTAGAGGACCCAATTCTACATCGGTCAACACCTTCAACTAATTTATCAAACACATACCCACACCAATCCAAATGGTGGATACGTGAAACATCTTGCACCGCTTTAAGAATTGAAAAGTCAATTCCATAATTTGAAGGGGGAGCAAGGACAATGGACATAGCATAAAGCACAAACATCCTCCGAAATTCATCTCCCCCATCATCCCCCATAGCAGTAATTGCATTATAAACAGCAGGGATAGTAACATAATTTGTCCCTTCTACCTTAAACTTCTTCCGGAACTCAGCTTTTAACATTTCTTGTGAAGACAATACACTATGTCCAGTGTAAACAATCTCAACCTTATCACCACCATTTGGCAATCCAAAAACATCATACACATCGTCTTTTGACAGAAAAAATTTGACATCTCTTGCTTGAAAAATATGAGCAGTAGCATTAAAGTGTTTTACAAACAATGGTATAACACCCAATGGTATACTGTTCACTTTAAAATCAAGCAAACCACCAAATCCGATCTTAATGACAAATGACCTTTCGATTTGGACCAAGTTGTTTTACCGATTAACCAAACAATTAGGACGACAACTCACTTTAATGTTTGCGACCTTTGAAAATGGAAAATCAAGCAAAATATAAAAAGAGTAACACATCAAATAAACAGAAACTCATAACAAGGGGGCATGACACATATACTCACATGTTCAATCTTGCGTTCCGGAACCTTCTTGAGCTTCTTTTTTGGGAAATTTACTTTTGAGCGTTTCAAATCAGCTTTATTACCATCTTCAGGCTCCCTGCTACGTTTAGGACCCATTTGTTTTTATCACTGGGCAACAGAATACAAAATTATCAGAATAAACACAAAAAATATGACAACAACTAATACAATAACTGAGTTTTAATAATACATGAATCAAAGATACAAAGAATACAATAACTGGACTTGACTAAAATGATAAATAAATAATACTACGTATAGAATAACTAAATTACTAAATTACAATAACTATCACAATACATTACAATAACAACATCAATATATTACAATAACAAACTTTTCAGATTAAAATAAACTGGACTTGACTAAAAGCTGACTTTAAAACACTAACCAAAGATCAATATCTAAAATAATACTCATTACAATAACAGATTTTCTAAATTACAATAACTAGCACAAATACATTACAATAACAACATCAATATATTACAATAACACAAATAATTACAAACAAACACACATTATGTTCATTAGAATGTACAGGAATTCAAAACAAAAAAGAAAAGCCTCAAGAAAAGATACAAAAATGAAAAAATGAATTACAAAACCCTAAATTATGCGGAAAAATTGAAAAATTTTAATTTAACAACAAAAACAAAACAAATTAAACTATATACTAAACAAAATGAAGAATAAACACAGAAAACAAAAGAAAATCAAGTAGAAAAACAAGAAGAGGAACCGAAAATTGAGTAGAAAATCAGCGGAAAAATTTAGAAGGACGAACAAAATTGAGTTCATTGATTACCTGTTGAGAGAAACCGAAAATGGAGTAGAAGGACGAACAAATTGAGCACAATAACTGAAGTTCAATTGACGAGAACCACGAATAAAAATAGAGAACACCAGAAAACTGACGAGAAATGGAGAAACTGACGAACGAAAATATGAGAGAGAGAGAGAGAGAGAGAGAAAGATAGAGAGATATATAAACTGACTGAAAAAAGTGGGAAAAAAGAAGTTCAAGTGTCAAAAATTTGCTTTATATATGAGATGTAAGATTAAATCTCAACCACATATCTTATGTTAGATAAATGGTCCAGATTTAGAGGGGTAACTCACCAAAAGTACCCTCACTCATTTGATCCTATATATATATATATATATATATATATATATATATATATATATATATATATATATATTTTGTATATCCTTTCTCGCCAGCATTCTTTATCTCTCTTCGACTATCAAAACCTTCTGCCATCACTCTAGTTCTTCGACTATCAAATTCAAACTCTATCGATCGTCACATACTGAACGACCAATTCTTCGACAATCAACCTTTCAACCAATTCTTCGACAATCGACGCTGCTTCAATTAATGGAGCCTTTTAATTCGTGGTAAATTTTCGATATTCATGATTATTTTTTGTGAAATTAACGTTTATATTTTGATCTCTTTGTAATTTTTAAATTCCTCGATTAAATTAGTTGAATTTAGGGTTTGATTATCGTGTTAGATTGTTTGTAAAATTAGGGTTTGATTCTTTTTTTTTATTTGTCGATTAAATTAATTGAATTTTGGGTTTGATTATCGTGTTAGATTGTTCGTGAAATTAGGATTTCATTCATTTTTTGATTCGTCGATTAAATTAGTTGAATTTAGGGTTTGATTCGTCGATTAACTTTATGGATTGATAAATTATGCTTCTGAATTTAGGGTTTCGTGAATTAAATTGGGGAAAATGAGAAATTAGGGTTATGGAATTTGAGAAACTACCTAAATTTGTTGAAATCATGAAATTGGAGACTGAATTCAATGAATTAGATAGTCTTTACAATCGTCACAGTATTATTTATGTGTATCAAATTCCTGTTTAGGCGCATCAAATTGCGATTTTGTGATTGAGATTGGCTTAATTGAGAAATTAGGGTTCGAGAAATTGAGAGATCACCTAAATTTGTTGAAATCAAGGACTCAATTTCATGAATTATATTTTTGTATTGTTGCTTATTTAATTTTTGTTGTTTCTTGTTGCTGCAATAATGACAACTGCTCAATACTATCAATTACTTCTCCAAATGTAATACAGATGAATGAGCCATTGTTGAACTAAATGCAGCTTAGTCTGCACTTGCAGTTGAAGTTGATGAAGTTGATATTCCTGAGGTTGTGACTTCTAAATTATTCAAGGTATATTCACGGTTCTCTTTTGTTTCATGACTGTATTTGTTGCAAAGGGGAAAAGTGAACCCTTTTTACGGAGGGGGGAAATGAAAATAAGGGGACTATATATTAACCTCACACAAAATGTTTATTAGGAAATATGATTTTACCTAGTTCATGCATGTAGGAGGTAATGCATATACAATGCTTTTCTATGCACATACAAGGCAAGTAATAAGTTGTGGTATACCTGTGGGTCTGTAATTGAATGTAAATGGTGGGGTAGTCTACTTGAATTACCAACATAATATATTTCTTACTTTAATTTCATCACATATGTAGAGGAAGAGGAGGTAGAGGAGACAGAAGCTTCTTCAATCAACACAAATCGGATATTTGAGTGTCCTATTCATCTTAAGCCTAATATTGGTATGGTATTCCTTAATCTTCAGCTCGGTATTGAGTTTTATGAATCATATGCGAAAGAGTGTGGATTTGTGACTAGATTATGATCACAAAAAGTTTTAAAGGGCGTGGTTACGCGTAAAAAATATTTGTGTAATAAGGCTGGGGAGTGTGAAGCAAAGGGGGCACAACAACGGAGGCAAAGAACTAGGATAGGATGTCTTGCATTGATTAAGTTTAGGCGAATTGATAAGGGTCAATACGAAATTTATGGTTTTGATGAAGGTCGCAATCATATGCCACAAACTCCCTTAACAATGGTGCATTCGACGCAATTGAGAGAATTGAATATAATTCGCAAAAAAATGATAGTTGACAACTCGAAACTTAACTTAGGTCCAGTTAAGTCCTTTAGGATATTGAAAGAGTATGTCAGAGGGTATATAAGAATGTGGGTGCATCATTGGAAGACTTTAAAAACAATTCAAGAGACATAAAAAGGTACTTAAATGAAGGTGATGCTCAAATTCTTATTGAGCATTTTATGAAAATAAAATATATGTGTCCATCGTTTTACTTTGACTTTGACGTAGACTCCAAAGGCAGATTGTCACATATTTTATGGGCTGACCCTATTAGTATAAAAAATTATGTGCTATTTGGGGACATGACATCGTTTGACACTACCTTTAGGAAAAACAAGTATAGAATGATATTTGGCCCTTTCACGAGGGTAGATCACCATAAGAGATGTGTGATCTTTGGTACTGGGCTCATTATTAATGAAAGCAAAGAGTCATTTGCCTGGTGGTTTAATAAGTTCTTAGATGCCATGGGGGGTCGTCTTCCAGTTTGTCTGATAATTGATGAAGATGCGGGGATAGAAGGAGGAATGAAATTAGCTTCGAAAGATAAGGTCCAACATAGGTATTGTATGTGGCACATATTGAAGAAATTGCCTGAGAAAGTAGGGCCTTCATTATGTAAACAAACCGAGTTTTTGAAGGAGAATAACTCATGTATTTGGGGTGAAGATGTGGAACCACATGAATTTGAGGAAAGGTGGACAACAATAGTTAAATCTCATGGGTTGTCTGAGAATGAATAGCTTAAGAAAAAATATGGCATTAGGTAGATGTGGATTCTGGCATACTTTCGCGACCTATTTTTAGGAGGTTTGATGAGAAATACCTCAAGGTCTGAATCAGAAAACCACTTTTCTAGCAACTTCACTAATCCTAATCTAACCCTAGTTGAGTTTTGGTTGCGATTTGAGAGTGCAATGGATGTGCAACGATGGACCCAATCTAAATTCATTGCACAATAAAAAAAACTCTTCTCCCTCGTTACCGACTCCTCTTGCTCTCGAAAAACACGTAGCAAATACTTACACGCCCAAAATCTTTTACGAGTTTCAAGATGATTTAAAAGCTACTTGCTTTTCATGTGGGGTTGGGGATAAAAAAAAAGATGATAACTATGCAATTGACTATATAGTCATCATAGATCAAGAAAGTAACAAAACATATGTGGTTGGTTTCAAGATGGATGAAGTGAAACTGGTATGCAGTTTCAGGAAGTTTGAAAGACACGGAATACTAAGTCGACATGTTCTGTGTGTCCTTAAAGATCGGGGATTTAAGAAAGTTCCAAGTTAATATCTAATTAGTGGATGGAGTAAACTAGCAACCTGCCAGCCAATCTTCAGTTCTGATGGGAAGTTGCTTGCTGATTTCAGGGAAGTGGATGTACATAACAACAAAATCAACGAATTATGGTCTGAATTGTTCACTTGTGTGTCACTAGTTGAACAGACTCTTGTGTATTGTGATGAGTTGCTGGACATTTTACGTGGGTTTGAGGAAATGGTTATTGTAGGCACAAGTATCGCTGATGATAGTGGTAATAGTGGTATTGGGCAGAAAAAGGACAAGAGTGCTGAAATTGGAATTCTTTTAGGAACAAGTGTCCCTAGTGAAATTAATGTTTTGCCTCCAAGACAATGCAAAAATAAAGGCTCGGGGAAAAGACTGATCTCGCAAAGAGAAAAGGCTTGGGAAGTCAGCAAGAAACCACCAAGAAGAAGTACGGCTTGTGGGGAGATGGGGAACCACGACAGTATGAATTGTGACAAAAGGACCACCGACGATTAGTAGAGTAAGTTTTCTCCTATTAGCGTGAATTTCTATTATTAGCATATGTTTTCCCTCTAATTTTTAGCCTGAAATTTGGTTTCTTATCTATGAGGATTGAAGTGTGAGTCGAGGAATTGCTTGGACTTATGATGCGAAACAGATCAGAACCAAAAACTGTGGTATTCACTGACAACTTAAGAAAGTAATCTGAATGCTACATTATTTGTTTTATGTGACACTATTTTGATTTGTGCAGCATTGTTGTGGACTGTTGAAGAATTTTTGGAGCATTGTTTGGAGCATTGTTTGGAGTATTTTTGGAGCAGTATTGAAGAATTATCATTTGAGAAGCATATTTGAAGCATTTGACAGTAGCATTATTGATGAATTTGATAGTATTTGGACTTTTTATTTGATAGATTTTGGACTTGTTTTCTGGATTAAGATGAATGTAACACTTGTTTAAAGTAGGTTTTCTAGATTTTGGACTAATATCGTCTAATTTTCGAATTGATGAGCTGAGCAGGGAAGACAAAATTGTTATTCTGATTTAGAGGATATAAAACGTGAGTTTTCCTGGTACCATTATTTCATGCACATACAACGGTATTTCATGCACATACAACGGTATTTCATGCACAAACAACGTTATTTTGTGCACATATTAAGCGAGTATTATTAAGAAACCTGAAAGCGATTAATTTAATCACTCTTTCACCATATTTGGTAATTAAAAACCTAAAATGAGAATAGACCAACACTAAAACGAGAATAGCTAAATGAATCATCGTGTATGACAAGTCTGGTAAAATGAGAATTGTTGACCCAACATCAACAAATATTATATAGCTTCATGTGATTAAAAATGAGAATAGTCCAACACTTAGATGTGATTAATTGATATGGGGCTTATTTCAATTTGGGCCCGTCCTATCAGCATAATAGTCTGGTAATTTTTGGCTCACTTTTGAGTCCTGAGTTACGTTTATTGAGTTGCGTGAGTCATATTTAGTATATGGTTATTCATGCATAGACGTGGTTATTTCATGCACATAGAACGTTTTTTTAATGCATGTCTAAGACAAGTATTAAGAAACCCAAGAAATGTGATCCACCAATACATCCTTTGTTGCTACCACATGCCCAACCGTCGAAGCTAATACTAAAATTCCAAATTATAAATTGAAATGCAACATTTTAAAAGTTCACTTAAGTAAGATTACTTTAAGATTTTACCCTGGACCCATGACTTACTTATTTCATGCATGCACACTGTTATTTCACGCACATAGAACGTTTTTAAATGCATGTATGATGTTAGAGAGATTTTCGCACAAACTTTTCGTTGTCCAATTTTGAAAATAGTCTCTCGTTATTCGTTGCCTCATGACACGTTTTTTCCAGAATCTAATATGTACTCAAAATTAGTCCTGAAACATGACTTTATGTGTTACATGACTTATATATTCCAAAATATAATATGTAATCAAGACTTGGTGTATTACATATTCCAAAATCTAATATGTACTCAAAATCTAATATTCCAGAATCTACTCAAATCAAGGAATCAGATCAAAAAATGGGAAATAAATGCAAGGCTGAGTGTTTCGAATGTTGAATTAGGTTCTCTGTCACTCCCTTTGCTAATCACGCAACTCAAGTGTCTGATAATCCTAAAAAAAGGAGGGGAAATATTGTTACCTAAAAGTCACTCCGAGACAGAATCTAATGAAAACAAAATTAAAATGAGGCATTCGAAAGTTCTTGATATTTACCTTTCTTTTGTTCTCCTCTCATTTGATAAGTTGTGCAATCATACTCTCAGCATATTCATCCAAATCCTACATATAAAATTGATTTGACGACAGATATTGAAAGTCTTGGAACAAAATCTGCTGAATAATGTGGAACCAATATAACTTAGT
Source organism: Silene latifolia (assembly GCF_048544455.1). Taxonomy (NCBI): domain Eukaryota; kingdom Viridiplantae; phylum Streptophyta; class Magnoliopsida; order Caryophyllales; family Caryophyllaceae; genus Silene; species Silene latifolia. The sequence continues at coordinate 48,484,051 of NC_133528.1, read as the reverse complement.
TTCGACTTCGTTACCTCGTAATGACTCTTATCGGTCCATGATGCTTGATCACACAAGTTTTCTATCCACTTCAACAAATAGACTCCACAAGCATACCTGTTATCTTTGTGGCCGTAATCTGGAGGATCTTGATCATTTGTTTTTCGGATGCAGATACAGTAAAGAAGTTCTTGAGCAGGTACGAAATCATACTGGAATCAGAATTCCACAGGCTGACATTATGAGGTGGAGACTGAGTAGAATAGGGACTAAGGAAGAAAAAGGAGCTATGAATGCAGTGATAAATGCATGTATATACCTGATTTGGCAACAACGAAACTCCTGCAGGGTAAATGCATGTATATTGAGAACGTCGAGGCTCGTGGAACAACTCCTTCAGGATTTGAAAATTAGTTTCACCAATTTGATCAAGGAGAACGGAGATGGTTATGGATTTGTTAGGAAGTTTATTGATGGAGATTATCGATAATCAAGTTTTGTCAGGTTGAAGATGGTACCCAAAGGAGAATGATGAAGATGAAGGTTTTGCTAGGATTCAAGGGTAGGCTATTTTGGGGGTTTTTTCTGATTATGTTGTCTGTTTTCCCATTTGGTCTTTGTTATCTTGTTGAGCTAATAAGTTGGGCTTATCCATCTCATTTGACGGACTCGGTGTTTGGGCCTATTTAGGATCCCTTGTGTCCATGTATGGTGACACGCTTGCATATATATACGACTTACATTTTACCAAAAAAAAAAAATTGTTGAAAAATTTATTATGGTGTGTTTCCATCAAACATATTAAATTGAGTCGTATATAATTTACGGAAAATTTCCATGGTACCCTTGAACTTTGGCAGATTACACATGGTACCCCTCATTTTAAGTTTCTACATATGGTACCCCTGTATTTACCTTTTTGTTTCCCAGAATACCCTTAGCAGACTTTCCGTCATAACGTCGTTAGTTTACTACTTCTAAACACTTTACCTCTCTTGCTTTTATCCCTAATCTTCATCTTTTGCTTTACATCTTCAAGCCTAATCTCACTTATCCCCTCTACCAACACCACCGCTACCACCACACCACCACCACCACAAAAATACGACAACCACCACTCGTCGCTGACACCGGAGCCCCGACAGAAGTTGTGCGCGCGTCCCTGTGTAACATGCCCCCTCTCTTCCTTTAAAAACTCACACCTCTAAATAACTACTACATTCAAATCAACAGATATTAAACATCTACCACCCATACGACTCTCACCAAACACAATCATCATCAATTCCATCAACAACAACTAACCTATTATATAAACACAACAACAAAAAGGCATCCCTTTCTTCACGAAACTTTCCCCTTTTTATCTAATCTCAATTTGTTCAATTCTTTATTAATGGCGACCGTTGCTCACAACAATCATCATTTTCTCCATATTTCTTTAAGTATGTAGTAAATTTATCAATTGACAACAGAATTTGCAAAAATTGTACGATTTCAAGTACAGTGAAACCAATTAGAAGCCATGGATTTAGAAGCAAATTCGAGCAAGTCCTTCACATCAGAAATAAAACGCATGTTTTGGTAAGCATGCTTGAAATTAAAAATGATGGTAGTAGTATGGTGCTGGAATGGGTGACAGTGCAGGTCCTGCTGATTGTGGCGGTGGCGGGTTTCACTGATGGTGGCGATGGCGGGTCCCACTAACGGTGATTGGATATTGACGGTAATGGTGGGTGATTGAATAGGGGGAAAGAATAAGAGGTGGTTTACAAATGGTGATGAGGAGTGATTGAGATTGAATTGGTTTAGGTTTAGGGTTGTGGGGGTCTTTGGTGGTGGTGTGGTGGTGGTGGTAGAGGGGATGAGTGAGATTAGGCTTGAAGATGTAAAGGAAGAAGAAGATGAAGATTAGGGATTACAAGATTTATTATGGGTAAAAGTAAGTGGTAAAGTTTTTAGAAGATTTAAACTAACGGTGTTATGACGGAAAATCTGTTAAGGGTATTTTGGGAAAGAAAAAGTAAACACGAGGGTACTATATGTAGAACTTAAAATGAGGGGTACCATGTGTACATAATCTGCTAAAGTTCGAGGGTACCATGGGAAATTTTTTACTCGTTATTTTGTAAACGTGCTACCGCGGATCCGCCTAATCCAACCTTAAACCTTTTCCCTTATTATCGGTACATGGGTTAAATAGACTGTTGGAGCTTGTGTCCTCCACAAATTAGTGTGATAACATTTGTAAATCTCTTACAGGTTCATAAGGGTATACTTCGTATATTTAATCAGTTGATTAACGTTTACCTAATAACGGTTGGCTTGCTAGAAAGTTTGACGTTATTATCATATAGATGGCGGTGATCAACTGGTCCCTAAAGGTCACACCTATAGGATGTGTTTGAGAAATGTGGTTATAGAAATATAATCACATTGATGCCCAATATGACTAAAAAGTTAGTCAATGTGTTGATGAGATAATTATTTAATGAAAATTAAATAATATTAGTTGAGACAATTAATCTCAATTAATTAAATTAAATATAATAAGTTATATTTAATTAAATATATGTAATGTTAGCTTGGACGAATTAATCTGTTAATTCGTAATTAAATATAATCAGTTATATTATATATCAACAAGATGAATGTGTCATAGTGGTAATAGTGAGAGGTACACATACCAAGAGGTCATGGGTTCAATCCTCACTAGATGACAATTCAACACATTTTATATATTTTTGGAAAGACCAAAAATAAGGAGAATATACTCCTTATTTCGGTCAGTTGGGCCGAAAATAGGAAAGTATTATTCTTCCTAATTTTCGGCCAGTATAAGAAAGAAAGGGAGAGAATTATTCTACCCTAATTCTTTTTCTTGACCTTGCCTCGTCTTTCTCATCAGAAAAACACAAAAAACAACTAAATTTTACAGAAAATTTTAGATCGATTCTAGCACAATCAATAGGGCATATCTCATATCGTCTTGGGTGCAACTGATAGGCGAATATCAATTTTGATATTGTTCTTAGGCCAATTTTGCTAGGACCGAAGGTTAATTCTGAATCCTTTATACTTTGTTTATGTATTTTGTTTATGACCTTTAATCATCATTGTTAAATTCGTTATAATCCTTCTAAATTAAGGGAAGTATACAGATTATTTCCCACAAGTGGTATCAGAGCCCTAGGCCACGTTTTTGATTTTGATGATTTTCATAAAAATTGTATGTAAACAATAACCTTATTCTCGAAAAAAAAATTAGGTTTTCGTTTCTTTTTCGGCTGAAAATTTTTTGGCCGAGTTTTTTTTATCTTTCGGCCTGTTTTTTTTTCTTCTTTCGTTTTTCCTTTTGTTTGATGATTTATATCCAATTTCTTTAGATCATATCATTGTTTTAATCGGGTAAAATTATCATATGAGAATTGGTAGATTTTGATTTAATGCAGATTAAGTTAAAATACATATAGTATCATCATGTCATTGATGTAAGAATTTGTTTTTGCTATATAGTTTTAGCATATACGATTAATCATGTTTGTTAATGCATTTGCTAAATCATGTCCTAATAGCAACTTAAACATTTTCTTCATAAAATCTTTGATTTAGGGCATATTGCGGTAAAAGGGAAATTTTTTTTTACGGCTCAATTTTTAGGGTTTGCCGTTGGAAAGAAAAAAAAACGGTTTTTAGGAATTTTTTTTGATTTACCGAATCAGAAAAAGAAATTTTGTTTTTTTTCTTTTTGCCGCATAAAAAAAAAGGGGAAAGTTTTTGTTTTTTTATTGCCGGATAAATAAAAAAAAAAATTTGGCTGTTTTCTTTTTCCAGCCGAGAGCTGGGATTTTAAAAAAAAATAAAAATTTCTTTTATTTGGTTCTGCCGAGACCAAACAAGAAAAAAAGGGTTGTTTTTTTTTTTATTTTTATTTTGGCCAATTAGTTATTGTGAATCGGTTCACAATTTAAAGATACCGAGTTATTTTAAAGCAGTTTAAAATTTTGACGGATAGAATTCATATTACAAGTTTAATATGGATTAAGAATGAAATTAATGTGATTAATTGCGGAATTGTCACTTAATTTAATTTAAATAGGTGGTTTGGATAAATTAATCAACATAATTAAGGAATTGTGTCATGTATGTTTAATTTATTTTTAGTTGATGCTTTTAATTTTGTTGAATGAATCGAATGAATGAATTTTATTTACGTATTTAATTTTGCAATCGGTTGTAATTTGTATTACTTAGTGTGACCTTAGTCAAATTATGTTTTCGTAATGAAGGAAACATGATTTTTATGTAAATATGAGATCTCGAATCTCCTTTATTTTAGTTTTGGGTTTTGAAATTAGAATGTAATAAATAGGTCAATTATGTAATTTTATTTATTGTAATTTCAAAGAAGACTAAAGATGAAGATTCAAGGTCACTCCCGCTACATGGATCAAGATGGAACATCAAGACAAGCTTCTCGGGTCCAAGGATGGATTCCAAACTTGTATTTATTGTTCATTTTGATAGGATAGGCCACACTAGGACTTTTACTGTTTTTACGTTTTTCATTATTATTGATTTTCATTCACATGTTAGTAATTGCATCATATTCCGCCTAAAACCAAACCACCTACTTCTAAAATGCATGAAAATTGACTCATATATGTTGTATGTTAGTTTTCATGGACATGCAGATGTCACAGTCTATAAGCCATCACCTTACTTTATTCATCCTCGCATGCTAGATTATAGTTCACTTAAAATGAATTAAAACAAATGTTGATGGGATCTTCCTCTAAAACGGAAATTGAGATTAGTCTTTATAAGGGCAAACATCTATGAATCACTTGTTCGTCGGTAGGCCTAATATGACCCCTTCTACGTTGGGTAAGTAGTTGTGTTGACTTAGATTACCTCAACATCATAGTCCGAAGAGTTTCTCCTGATTATGATGGACTAAAGATAGTATTTACAGAAATTTATCGACCAAGAATTCTAATGGTAGAATTAGCTAAAAGGTTAGCTTATCAATTTACAGAGAATTGAGTCTTGGGGTCATTTATATAATTCTTGAGGGAGGTCAATTGTATAAATGTTTTAAGTCTTCGCGTTATGACATTAGTTCATTAGACTTAAAATCAAAACGATGCACATGCTTATTATTTTTATTCTTCTTTCGCAGTGTAGAACACGTTTATTATCAATAATACTGTTACAACAAATGGCTGGAAATAACGCAATCCCAATGCCTAGTGCCACACTAGATCGTTCGTCCTGGCTAAAAATGTTTATGGACCAAATGAACCAGTCCACTCGACTGAAGAATGATGGGTCCAATTTTGCGGACTGGGAGGCGGCACTACGGAATGCTGCCACTGCTGATGGTAAGCTCAGGTATTTAACTGAGCCATTACCGGTCAACCCAGGCCCCAATGCAAGAGCCAACGAGTCACTCGCTTATAGTGATTTCGTTATGGAAGCGGGTGCGATAAAGAACGTACTCATCTTTGCAATGGAAACCAATTTGCAGAGACGCTTCATTGCCCAAGGTGCAAACAAGATTTTCACCACGCTCACTAACGAGTTCTCAAAGGCACCGAGAATCATTACATATGAGCATACCTGTCGCTTCTTTGATGCGAAACTCCAGAAGGGCCAACCGGTTAGCCCACACATTTTTCACATGATTGAGAATGTCGAGAAGCTGGAGGCACTGAATTGTAAAATCAGTGAGAGCATTGTCATTGACAGAATGCTTCATTCTCTTCACGATGGTTTTGCCCTTTTCAGGGCGACCTAGCTGTAGGTAAGCCAAAGTTTAAGAAGCCAGGAAACGATAAGAGTGCACCTGGTGAGACAAGTGGCTCACAGGGCAAGACAAAGAGCAAGGGCGGTGACATAGAGTGCCATCATTGTCACAAGACTGGACATTGGAGGAGGAACTGTCCCGTCTACCGTGAGGACATCAAGGCAGGCCGCGTCGTTCCTGTTGGTATGTCATCTTATATTCATATGATTGAGATTAACCATGCAAGTTTCGAACTTGGGTACTTGATATTGGTTGTGGTTCTCATCTGTGTAATCATTTGCAGGGCCTAAAGAACATCATACCTCTCGAAAAAGGTGATGTGGACCTGCGAGTCGGGAATGGAGCACGAGTTGTTGCTGCCTCAAAGGGGACATATGTAATCCAACTCCCTAGTGGTTTTGAGTTATCTTTAAATAACTGTTACTATGTACCCAGTTTATCTAAGAACATTATTTCTGTTTCCGTACTTGCTAAAGACGGTTTTGCATTTTCAATAAAGGATAATAGTTGTATTTTCTCTTTTAATGAAATGATTTATGGCAAAGCAGTTTCCATGAATGGAATTTATATCTTAGATCAAACCACGGAAGTATTACACATGAATAATAAGAAATTAAAGGTTGGTGACAAAGATCAAACCTATCTATAGCATTGTCGAATGGGACACATAAATGAAAAACGCGTGAAGAAACTCATCGATAATGGGACTATTCCCACATTCGATTTTTCTACATATGGTACGTGTGAATCATGTCTCATTGGCAAGATGACTCGAATTTCCTTCAAAGGTGTTGGAATGCGCGCTAGTGACCTATTAGGACTCATACATACGGACGTATGTGGACCTATGTCAATTACCGCTAGAGATGGCTATAGATATTTTATCACTTTCACGGACGATTTGAGTAGATACAGATATGTCTACTTAATGAAGTATAAAAGTGAGTCCTTTGAGAAATTCAAGGAATACCAGAATAGGGTACAGAACCAACTGGGTAGAAAGATTAAAGCACTCCGTTCAGATCGGGGTGGCGAATATCTTTCAAATGAGTTTGATCAACACCTGAAAGACTGTGGAATCGTTTTGCAGTTAACTCCACCTGGAACAACTCAATTGAATGGTGTGTCCGTCCGAACGGAGAAATCGAACCTTACTTGATATGGTTCGATCCATGATGAGTCACGCGGTAGTACCTGATTCATTATGGGGTGATGCTCTTTTGTCAGCCGCTCTTATACTTAACCGAAGTCCGTCTAAAGCTGTCGACAAGACTCTATATGAAATGTGGAAGGGAACGGTCCCTAACTTGTCCTTTATTCGGGTTTGGGGCTGCGAGGCTTATGTCAAGTGGAGACACGAGGATAAGCTCGGCCCGCGATCGGTCAAGAAATACTTTATAGGTTATCCAAAAGGAACATTTGGTCATTACTTCTATTCACCTACCGAACATCGAGTTTTTGTTGCGGCTAGTGCGACGTTCTTAGAGAAAGAATTTCTCGAGAGCAATACGAGTAATAGAACCTTCGAGCTGTCGGAGATTCCAGAACCAACGACTGAGGAACGGATGGAGGAAGTGGTTCTTCCAACTGATGATACGGTTAATATTCCTGAGGAACCTAGGAGGTCGGGTAGAGACTCTCATCCTCCGGACAGATACATTGGTATGGTCGAGGAGAATGACGTTTTAATTCTAGAAAGTAATGAACCCGCAACCTATAAAGGTGCTATGGCCTGTTCCGACTCAAATCTATGGCTCGAAGCCATGAAATCGGAGATGGACTCCATGTATGAGAATAACGTATGGGATCTAGTTGATTTACCTAATAAGGTAAAACCTCTACAGTGCAAATGACTTTACAAAATAATGCGTTCTGTAGACGAGCAACCAGATATCTATAAGGCACGACTTGTGGCAAAAGGTTTCACTCAAGTGCAAGCATTGCATTATGATGAAATTTTTGCACCTGTAGTCATGCTACGTTCCATTCGGATAATCTTAGCGATTGCCGCATTTCATGATTATAAAATTTAGCAAATGGATGTGAAAACCGCCTTCTTAAACGGTTATTTGGAGGAAGAGTTGTACATGGTGCAACCCGAAGGTTTCATAGATCCTGAGCATCCTAAGAAAGTATGCAAGCTTAAGCGTTCCATTTATGGACTTAAGCAAGCTTCTCGGAGTTGGAATCATCGTTTCAACCAAGTGATAAAAGAGTATGGTTTCACTCGATCGGTTGAAGAACCATGCTTATATATCAAGTCGAGTGGGAGCAAGATTGTATTCTTGATATTGTATGTCGATGACATACTCTTGATTGGGAATGACATTCCTCTCCTATCTTCGGTTAAAGAATGGTTGAAGAACCATTTCCAGATGAAAGATCTGGGTGAGGCACAACGCATTTTGAGAATCCGTATCTACCGAGTTAGATCACGACGGACGTTATCACTTAGTCAGGAGTCTTATTTGGATAAGGTTCTTGAGAGGTTCAGCATGACCAACTCCAAGAAGGGGAACCTTCCTATGACGACGGGATGCGATTGAGCAAGTCTCGATCACCCACAACGCCTGAAGGGATAGAGCGCATGAGTCGTGTTCCTTATGCATCTGCAATAGGATCGATCATGTATGCCATGATATGCACACGTCCAGACGTGGCATATGCATTGAGTATGACGAGTCGGTACCAAAAGACTCCAGGTGAAACACACTGCATAGCGGTAAAAAATATCCTCAAGTACCTACGGAGGACTAAGGATTGGGTATTGACTTATGGAGGCGATACTAAGCTATCGCGAACCGATTCGCAGATGCTAGCTTCCAAACGGATCGAGATGATTCAAAATCTTAGTCCGGGTTCGTCTTCACTCTTAATGTTGCTTTGCGGTCAGCGGAAGAGTTCCAAACAGAGTGTTGTAGCAGATTCTACTACTCGAATGCGAGTACTATGCCGCTTCGGAGGCAAAGAAAGAAAGCGATATGGATGCGTCAATTCTTACAAGGGCTTTCGGTAGTTCCTAGTTTGAATGACCCGATCACCATCTATTGTGACAATAAAGGTGCCATCTTCCAGGCTAAGGAGCCAAAGTCTAGCAACAAATCTAGACATGTACTTTGGAAAGCTCACCTGATCCGTGATTACGTGGAGCAAGAAGAGATAGTGATTGACAAGATTGCGACGGATGATAACATCGCGGATCCTCTCACCAAACCGTTGAATTATGATAAGCATGTAGGGCATGTTAATTCCATGGGAATTAAATATGTTCCTGAGTTGTAGTACTTGATTATGGATTTGATACATTATCTTTTTCATATACTATTTATAACTTCATCGTTTTATATATAATATTTTGTTTTTCATGTGGATTGTAATGACAACATTGAACGCCACAAAGTGAACTGAATTACATTATATTTGTTTTGGTCCGTAATCGCCAATGTGAGCTGATAACTCCGGCTATTATATTGTGCAGTCGATTGATGTTGGGTTCAACGAGCCATAAGTCAAACGGTTGACTGATCGATCACAGATGCGAGATTATGACGATACCTCGTAGGACAACTTTTTGTGACAACGTAATGGAGTCCTAAATGTTTAATAACATTTGATGCCAGGTCGTGGATAGGACATCCATTGTGTTCCTAGAGTCGATTCTTTTGACTATCGACTGTCTCTTGAGATTAAGGCAGATTTTGGGTGACTTTGGTTTCTTTCTCACGGTCTGCCGTAACTGGAGGCTAAGTAGATTTTTTCTGGGTCATTTCATACTGTGCTTACATCTGCAGGATTCGAGTTGAGGAAAATATCCAACCCTTATCAGGTATAGTTATTTCTCGGGGCCACTCGAGGAGTTGTAATCAAATGCATGGTCATGCTCGAATGTTGATTCGTTTATCGCTTAAGTTACTCTCTAGTCGGGAAACCACTCTTGATATTGATCGCTTGTAAAATACGACCTTTGTGAATTCGGATTTGCAAATTGTTTTACATTGAATGGGAGAAATTTTAGGATATGAGAATCGGTTATCGCACATACACTTGTGAGGACAAGTGGGAGTTTGTTGGAGCTTGTGTCCTCCACAAATTAGTGTGATAACATTTGTAAATCTCTTACAGGTTCACAAGGGTATACTTCGTATATTTAATCAGTTGATTAACGTTTACCTAATAACGGTTGGCTTGCTAGAAAGTTTGACGTTATTATCATACAGATGGCGGTGATCAACTGGTCCCTAAAGGTCACACCTATAGGATGTGTTTGAGAAATGTGGTTATAGAAATATAATCACATTGATGCCCAATATGACTAAAAAGTTAGTCATTGTGTTGATGAGATAATTATTTAATGAAAATTAAATAATATTAGTTGAGACGAATTAAATGTCAATTCGTAAATTAAATATAATAAGTTATATTTAATTAAATATATGTAATGTTAGCTTGGACGAATTAATCTGTTAATTCGTAATTAAATATAATCAGTTATATTTAATATCAACAAGATGAATGTGTCATAGTGGTAATAGTGAGGGTACACATACCAAGAGGTCATGAGTTCGATCCTCACTAGATGACAATTCAACACATTTTATATATTTTTGGAAAGACAAAAAATAAGGAGAATATACTCCTTATTTCGGTCAGTTGGGCCGAAAATAGGAAAGTATTGTTCATCCTAATTTTCGGCCAGTATAAGAAAGAAAGGGAGAGAATTATTCTACCCTAATTCTTTTTCTTGACCTTGCCTCATCTTTCTCATCAGAAAAACACAAAAAACAACTAAATATTACATAAAATTTTAGATCGATTCTAGCACAATCAATAGGGCATATCTCATATCGTCTTGGGTGCAACGGATAGGCGAATATCAATTTTGCTATTGTTCTTAGGCCAAATTTGCTAGGACCGAAGGTTAATTCTGAATCCTTTATACTTTGTTTATGTATTTTGTTTATGACCTTTAATCATCATTGCTAAATTCGTTATAATCCTTCTAAATTAAGGGAAGTATATATATTATTTCCCACATAGACAACCCTAAACCCTAATCCCTAATCCCTAATCTCTGAATTTCAAAAACAAAACCCTGAATCATAAACCCTAAACTCTAAAAAGGGAGGGTTTATAGTTTAGTGTTGTGTTAGGCTAGCAAAATTACTGTTACTTAGCATATTTTGATATGGCATCAAGATTTTACATAGTTTATGCATGTTTCAGATTGTTTAATGCACATATATCGCTTTTCAATGCGTCTACAAGGCGACTTCATGCACCACAAATACTATCCTATAACCAGTTGTATAGTGGAATTGTACAGCCGCCTCAAAATTGTTGAGCTCTTATACAAAGTTGTTGAGCTATTTTAAAAGTTATTGAGCTATTTTACGAAGTTATTGAGCTTAATAAATATTCTGTTAAGCTCAATAACTTTGTATCATAACTCCATAATTTTGTTAATAGAGCTCGATAACTTTATCACAAAGCTCAACTACATTGAATAAGTTGTATATACAACCAGTTGTATAATACATTAACTACTTCATGCACTGATAAGCCTATTTGAGCGTACCATTATTTTTGGGTAAGGAATCAAAGTAAAAAAGAAAGACAAAACTATGCAGATTTTCTTACTCGAATTAGTTTGCTCAATGTCATTCATACTTGCAGTTGTTGATTTTGGTGGGAAATAATCTTTGACTGACCTACCTCCTTTCACTGGTGGTTTTTGCTTCTTGACTGCAATGTTAGGTTCATATACCTATTATTAGACTCTTCTAATAGTGAACTAATTAACATATTAATGTGAGTTCATTAGTTGTAGTGCATGCATAACTAAATAAGTGATTAAATGAGAAAAACAATGTTCCTTACATTGTTATATGGCTCGAAATAATGGGCACAAATAAGGTCACCTTCCTTATTTATTCTTGAGCTTAAATGTAATGGATGATCCTCCTTAATCCCAATGTAGAGATCCTCCTCTTGATTGCACCCAAAACAAATCCCTTAAACTAATATATTAACTAACTAGATTAATATACTAGTTTCCTTAAAATAATTCTAATAATATCCTTATTACTACACTAGTAATCATATATTTGTATTAGAATTGTTGGATGAACACTTTGATGATTTTTCAAACCAATTTTTTAGAGAGATGAAGGTTGAGTAAAGTGATAAGTAAAGAATGAATACTACACTCCAAAAATAGAGAACAACTTCTCTATTTGAGAAGGAGGGTGCCGGCTTTAGGGGAGAAAGACCAATGCATGGTGCTTCCCTTTTAGCTTTTGTTCTTCTCCAAATGCTAGGTGTAAGACTAGGTTATTTTAGGGTTATTATTTTATTTGCTATACAATATAAACAAATACAAACAATCCCATTTTAAGCTAGCAAAACCGGTGCACCTCTTAAAATGGATTTCCATTTTATTTTGTCAATTGTCACACAATATGTCACATGTAATATGTAACAAGTTATTAATTAATTTAATGCATATTTATCAAATAAATATCATTACATATATTAATTAAATTACATATAACAAATTGACTAGTGATTCTTGATCACATAAATAAAATGGGTCATATAATTATAATTCACAACATATTGTAATTATAATTAACCATTCATTCTCATCACAATTGTTTCACAAACAATAATCAATTTTAGTAATAAAGTATTTCAATTACTAAAATAAATCTTATTTAATCTAATTACAATAAGATATAAATATCCTCTCTCACAAATTGAATTGTTCAAATTTAAGGAATTGATTAACTTGTATCGTCATACAATTAATCAATTTGTCTATTAAGGGAATTGTCCTATAGGTGTGACCTTAAGGGATCAACTGATCACCACCGTCAAACGACAGTAATGTCAAACTCTAGTTAGCCAATCATTACTGATTAATGTTGATCAGTTGACTATATAAATTAATCATCCCTTACGTATTCTTAATTTTAGATTTAAACATGTGATCGCACTATTATTGAGGACACATACTCTAAAAATCTCCCACTTGTCGGAGACAAGTGTGCGTCACCAATTCTCTTGTCATATTACAATCTCCCACTATCTGACCGAAATTATCTACCGTAGATACCTTCCGAGCGTGGCCACGCATTTTCAGTTCACTACTCCTCGAGTGGCCATGGGATTTTAAACAACCCTGACAAGGGGATGGACAATTCCTATCGCACTATTCCCTTCGTATAGCCACAGTTCATCATGACCCAAAATATACTCATTTAACTTCAGTTACGATAGTCGTAGAGTATAAATCAAAGCCATTCAGAAATTTGTGCCAACTTGGGCGAATAGTCTCTAGTCAAAAGAATCGACTCATAAGAATACTATAGTAGCTCTCGCCACGACCAGGCTTCATAAAATAACCAGAACTCTATAAGCGGTCACTGTCCGATAGAGTGTCTCATACAGTCTGTCTATGTGATCGACTAGTCATCCATATGACCCTATGGCACTTGAACTTGCCATCAATCGCATCACACTCTAGTCACTTTGAGACGTCACCTCATATAAGCAACTAGGGGCCAATACTATGTTAATCCAGTTCACTTTAATAGAGTTCAACGTTGTCCTTATAACCTATTTGGATATAACAAAGTAATAAAAGAGTTTTTAATAAAATTCAAACGATGAATGCATTATCACATATGTAAAATTGATACCATATCAATTACTACATAATCTATTATCCATACTTATTATTGTATATAACTATGTATCTCAACTCAATTGAAATGGCATGACTCATCATGCTTGGCCTATGAAAAGGCCTTGGTTAGCAAGTTTCAGCAATACTTTGCACTTTCCCTAACCTTACTATATACTATTTCCCATTCTTGTGAATAATCTTGTATTATAAGAACTTCTTTGAGTACGTGTCTAGATCCAATCTGGACATAGACTCTCTTGTCTTTGAATAACTCCCACTGTCCTCACAGTGTGTAGGGATAGGATCTTTGGTTATTGGAACGAACTACCATAGTTCCCCAATTTATAAAACCAAATCCTAATATGATCCCTTCCTTCTCGCATATCTCATTATTGCAAGTGTACTCAATTTCCGTTGTGTATATCCCATTGTTCAACTGCCTAGGATGTTTCCAGCAGATATCCTCCTTAAATAATATAGCCAAGATGGTTTTCTAACCATCCTTACGTGTTTAGAATATGGTTTTTGTGTAACTCTTTGCACATGAATCCATCTCAGTTCTAAAAACTTAGCTTCGTGTCTTTAGTACTTCCTGAGTACTAACTAATGAACTTTATGGCTACATAGAGACTTCTCTCAAGAATTCGATTTTTAACTATTCGTCATACTCCTAGTATACAAAGTTTAAGAATAGTGATACATCTTAGCATAATGAATTAATCCCGCAGCGGAAGCATGTGGATTCAATCTTTACATGTTCAATACTTTTGAACTTGTCAAGATTCTTATGAACATAAGAATATTCATTTAACGCTAATATCCTTTTAGAACTATCTTTATAGGTCTGGATATCTTAGAGATGTATTATTCTTCTCCTAAGTCTTTCATCATTCAAAATGATCAATATGTCCCTTACATATAAGACTAGTAACACCACGTTACTCCCACTAAACTCCATGTATAAACAGAACTACTCGATAATTCGAGAAAAGTTTATCACATGATCAAAACATACAATTCAACTACTTGACATCTACTTAAGACTTTATCTTAAGTTTTCATCCTATGTTAGGATAGTTGCGATTTTCAAAACTCATGCAAGATGATTTTAAAATACAACTGTCAAATTATATCTGAATTCATTGAGCGTTGTTGTTGCATGCAAAACCCTTTGCGACCAATCAACCAAGCTAAGTAAACATCTTCATGTTTATGTTCATTTCGGACTTTTGCGGAGTTGAAACTAGATAAATCATCTTAATAAGTTACAGGCTTGTTACTTCCAAAATAACATGACTCTTGTCCACTTTAGAATAATTACTGACTTTGACCAAGAAGGAACATCTTCCTACGTCTTATTCTCAGTTTGTGGCTCTTGAACATTTTCTCCCACTATGTCTTTAAGAAATACTCCTCATTTCTTTAATAGACAGCATCACGAGCCACAAACCCTTTGTTCTCGTGATCATGTAGGAAGAGAGAGCATATGTTTTCCTTCGAAACAAGCTACAACTTAGGTACCATGCCTAATCATATCTTATATGAATTGTACTTGATTGCTTAAACTATGTTTTGTTTTAGTGGAATAAATAAATACTAGACAAATTGTGATAGAAATTACTTCCAATTTTATAGTAAAGATTCAATCATGTCGTAATTAAAGTGAACTTGTGATACCATATCACACTCTTTTGATGCAAATAAAAGTCATCACTTTATTATTCCCCATTGTAACAAAGTACTAATACTTTGGTTTATAATATATAGGTTTTGGTACTTTTTAAACATTCATTGAACATATTCAACGAATTTCTCTTCTTACCTCATTAAGTGGATACCAATTATCTACCTAGTTCGTCGGTAAAAGAGTAGAAGAAGTAATAACATTCTCAGATTGAAATTTTATTCGACCATACACTTCAAAGTGTAATTAGGACGACTATCTTGCTCTATTCAGAATCCTTTTCAAGGAAAAATTATGAATTATCTTGCTTTGAATACAAGATACGCACACACCAAAGATTCTCAATCAAATGGTTTGGGACACTAGTCAAAACTAGTTTCTAAATGCGATTTTCAATTAAGAATTGAGAAATGATTGGGGTCACCAACTTGAGTTATATATGACATTTAATTTTAGTTTGAATATAATTACCTTGATTTGTATTGTCTCACCATAAACTTAATCGTGGTATGTAAGAGTTCAACGCTTGTTTTAATTGTATAATCGTAAAACCCTTTACCTTTTGTGCAAAACTCAAATTATATTCTTATTTAGTCATATTATACATGATAACAATTATTGAGGTATATTTCTAAATACAAAACTAAAATGAGTACACTATAACATTCATATGTTCATGGATGAAATGGCAACTACCCTAGTTCCATTCATGCAAATTTCTGAATTTATTTATGATGAAATCCATAAATTTGTATCAAATACTCATGATGTGGTATTTGGTAAGAATGTAATGTCAATGTCATAGATATTCAGGAAGGAATATGTTGGAGTCACACGACCAACTTCCTCGATCTTTACTTATTTGGGGTTTGTCTCTATTTTAGTGTCTAACACTTTCTCTTTCGAGCCTAGTTCTATCCTTAACAATTAAGATAGGAACTTTACTTCATATTGCTCCCACTCACTTCAAGAATTTATACTTGATGAAGACTTATCTTCATATAAATTCCTAGTTAATCCTTCACAAGGATGAACTCTATTGTGGTATTTGGTTAATCAAAATTTCTAACAAATTAATTTACCAATTTAACATTGTCATGTTCTTAACAACTTAAGTGCTTGATGAAAAAATGTTTGGGTTGAGCAATAAGACTTTTGAACCATGGATGCATAGATGAATATTATCAAAACATATTTTGACTAATCATTACCTCTAGTCGTATTTCTTCACAAGAAATCATACATAGGTATGTTTAGGAATTTTTAAGAAGTTAATCTTATATGACATAGGACAACTCCTATGGAGTTATATGGAATATAACGATTCCTATGGAGCTAGTCCACAATCTATGATATGGTTCATTTTAGAAAGAGATTCTTCGTCGTTAGTAATAGTGGTTTAGCGGAGATTCGTGTTACAATCGAATGATATCGCATATGAATAGGAGTAATGAAATAGAACATTATAACATAACGAAATAGTGGGAAAAACTACATTCATCGTTATATCTAAAACATTTTAGCAAGTTTTAGCATTTATATAATGACCTCCACCCAATTATATAAATGATTCTGAGATCCAAATTCATATCAATTCGGACACGGTGAGCCGATTCATCCCTAATCAATATAACTCGGTGGATTAACTCTTTAATCGATTCTACTTCTAGAACTCTCGGTCGATAAAATTACTTTAATATTTATCTTTGTAACACCTGGGAATTTCTCATTTTGACATTTATAATTTATTTAACCGTTTAATTTCTTTATTTTATATTTTTAAATTATTTAATAAAAATAATTCATTTTAAACATAATTCTTATTAAAGCTATAATTTTAAAGCTTAATTTATACTATAAAAGTACGCATTTTAGTCGGATAGTAATAATAATAATAATAATAATAATAATAATAATAATAATAATAATATTAATAATAGTAAACTTCCATCTTAAATTATACTTCCTCCATTTCAATCAATTCTATGCATTTGATTAAAATATAACTCACATATATTCATCAAATGTATAGAAATGATTGGAATGGAGGAAGTAATAGGTTTAAGACGAAATCCCGTCTAGCTAAAGAACCGTCACATGTTCACATGTGAGACTAAACTAATCTATTCTCGCCCTACCCCGTGTCGACAACACATTTCTAAATTTTAGCACCAAATTAAAATAATAATTTCCTCACACACACTCTCACAAATGGGTCTAATACAAACTCATCTCCCTCCTTTCTTTTTCGAATAACACCTGCAGCAACAACAGAAAAACCAAAAATACAAGCAGAGCTTATAAGCACCATTTTCGTCTACCTTAAAACCGAGATCCCTCCTTCATTCCTCAACCTTTTTCTTTAATTTTTACACCATTCTCTTCCTCCTTCCTTCCTCCTTCTTTCAAGGTAATAAAGTCTCATTTTTGTGATGGTTTCATTTTTTGCCGTCTTATAAAAGTTTCGTCTTTTAGCTTCTTTATCCCGTTTTCTTGCTCTTTAATGAAGGATTTGAAGACCCGGAGTAAGACTCAAGCTTTGGGGACCCTTTATTCGAAGAATAAGGAGCGTTTAAGGTAATGGTGATAGGTTACTCGACAAAAATGGCGAAATTCCGTCTTAAGTGTTGTTTTTCGTGCCCTTGTTTGATAAAGTTTGATTCTCTATGCTTTACTCGCTTGTATGCTTGAATCTATCGTGTTAAATTCCGTCTTAGACCTTGTTTTAATGGGGGTCGAAATATAACTTAATATGGCTGCATAAAAACCTGAATGAAGGAGCTGTGAGATGGTTTTTTTTTGTTTGTGCTCGTTTTTTGTCTATGTTTGGTTGGTAGTTCAAGCCAACTCTCTTACTTCCGCCTCAAGTGTATATCCAAGTATGATATGGATCCTTTGTATGGTTAATTCCCTCTTTTAACATGCTTAAATACTTGTCTTAAGACGGCTTCATAAATTGTTTAAACTGTGTATATGGGCTGTATAGCCGTGTATTAGGCTACTGTTCTGGGTTGTTTTTCTTGTTGGCTTAAGTGAAATTGTTAATTTTTGTCTTGAGTACATACCCATGAATGAATTCACTTACTTGTATGGGGAAAATACTGTCTTACTCATGATTTAAAATCCGTCTTAGAGTGACCATGCCATTGCTTGTTTCGGGCTGATTTGGGCAGGAACTAAGGTTACACCTCTGTTTTTGGCATGGACTTATTCTAATCCATTCATACCTCCTAGATACGTGGAACATAAGTGGAATTCTATAACTAAAGGCATCTTAGGTGGTCATGTATGCATTGATTTCAAACTGTTAAGTATCGTTGGTTTTGGGATATTTTTTTGTGTATAACACAAGTGCAAACAGAGGGTATGATGAGCGTAAGAGGCTTTCTACTTCTGAGTATAATAAAACAAACAGCTTCACTTACAAAGAGCTTGAATTCGCTACAAATGGGTTTAGGGACAGGATAGAAAGGGGCTCATTTGGCGTAGTACACAAAGGAAATGTGTTGTTTTGTTGGTCAATTGAATGTAAGTTGGTTTGCTTGAAATATTTGAATTTCCGTCTCATGTTTTATAAAACGCAATTCGTCAAATATCGTTTATTTATATATTTTCCTCTCATGATTTATAATTGTGGAATTCCGTTATTTAATTATTTTTCCGTCTTAACTTTGGTCCCAAAATGGGTGCTTTTGGCGCCAAGTTTTGTTTATTCGAATTGTTTATTTTCCATCTCGTGTTTTATATAACGTGATTCATTAAATATCGTTCTTTTACATGTTTATTTCGTTGGACTCATTAGTTTTTTTTGTTGGGCTCAATTGATTTCAATTGTTTGGCTTTATGTGAGTAAATGGTTGGACTTCTTATGACTAAACTTTTGGGTTGTACATGATTAAGTGTTTGGGCTTGTTGTATGCCACTTATCGGATTTTATATAAATCTTATGTTGGGCTTCACATAATTATGGGGTTAGGTCTAATAGGTTCCATTTAATGGGCCATGTATAGTTTGTGTTTTGGGCTCGTAAATGAGTCACTTGAGTTGGTCACATTTTATCTCGTAAATTATTCATTATCGCTTGTTATATTTTATTTAACCGGCATGTTAATTTATGAAGTGGAATATTTATTAATATAATACATGTATGAAATATTTATTATAAATAGTGACTTGTATTGAGTCGTATTCTAGATAATGTCTTGTATTGTTCGGTTGTGAGAGTCTTGGTCCTATCAATACTAGGGGTGAGTTATAAGCCCTCTAGTTGCGATATGATCGTCGAGATTGATGTTCCCATCCGTACTTATGGTGAGATGCAAGTCATAAGTATGAATGTGATATTAATAATCCCGTCCCTGATACTTGTTTGTTGTGCCTCGGACATGTTTTAAAGGTAACCTCTGAGTCGGGCACTTGTTTGTTGTATTTGGCCATGTTTTAAAGGTAACCGCTGAGCCAGATACTTGTTTGTTGTACCTCGGACATTTTTTAAAGGTAACCTCTGAGTCGGGTACTTGTTTGTAGTATTTGGACATGTTTTAAAGGTAACTGTTGAGCCAAATACTTTATGTGTTGTACCTCGGACATATTTTAAAGGTAACCTCTGAGTCGGGTACTTGTTTGTAGTATTTGGACATGTTTTAAAGGTAACCGTTGAGCAAGATACTTTATGTATTGTGCCTCAGACATGTTTTAAAGGTAACCTCTGAGTCGGGCACTTGTTTGTAGTATTTGGACATGTTTTAAAGGTAACCGCTGAGCCAGATACTTTAGAGGTCGTGCCTTGGACATGTTTTAAAGGTAACCGCTGAGCCAAGGTATTTAAGGTTTTTGTCTCGGACATGCTTTAAAGGTAGCCTCTGAGCCGGATGCTTTGCTTTATATGTGATGTTAGTAGTCCCATTTCGTGTATTGCATCTTATTTGGCTTTCAACGTTCATGGCTAAGGTTTCCATTCATGTATTATGATGTTAATCTTGTTTATCCGTGACATACGATATTCTATCGTGTTTATAGGTGTATTATCATTTATGACATTTTGGTTGGATTGTCTCATATGTATGTATCATATGCCTTATCTATGATTGACTACGCATGTTTTGAATGTTAGTCTCATGTCTCAGTTCTTGCATCAAATAGTTATATTTATGATGTTCTAATGTGTTTCTGTTTATCTGTGTTTCGACATTCTGTGGCTGGGAGAACCTTGAGTTACTCCCCACTGACTGTGGCATTTATGTTTACATGAATGACAGGTTGTGAAGATGCTTACGTGGGGAAGACGTGTGGGCTAGCGAGAACTAAACCTTGGACTAGTAGTTGGTTTATTATGATTGCTTAGACTCACCTTTTATCTTTTGTCATTCGAGGGATATATTTTCCCTCACCTTTGACTATCACGTTTGTATAAGTTTAACTTTATTTCCGCATTCTTTATTTATATTTTAGATTTTAATGAACCCGCGCTTTAAACTTTAAAAGTTTCAAAAATTTCCTAAAATTCCGCACTTTATTATTGAAATTTTCTTACCGTTTTTACGGAGGTTCACAATCTTAGCCCGGAACACATGCGACTACGGTCACAAATACTACCATTGAGCTCAATCCAAATGTCGATATAATAACAATTTACCACCCACTTACCCAACGTAACAAGTTTAGTACCCCGGTGAGTCGAGCCTACTTTCTTATGAAATTGGGATTCATGGTTCTACTATTTGGTAAGGCTAATTCTCAATTATTATTTAGTGAGAGGTCTTGCCAATTTATTATCTATCTCGTTTGAAGTGAACTAAAGCGGTGAACTACGATAATTATAATTGACACGGTCGATGACTCGATATGATATCCATGTGTTGTTATGGTGATTTGGCAATGCATGCAACATATTAAAATAAATGCAAAACAATAACAAATCCCTAGTATGGCCTTCCTAAAATAGAAAATCAAATAATCTATTACATATTCGGAAACCAACTCCTTTGGTCCCTTGAATCTTCAAGTGGCACGCCTCTCGAGAAGACCGTCTTTGTCGGAATGTCTTCCCGAATGGCACCGTCTTGAAGAAACTCCGGAGTTACAAATAATAATAAAAGTACAAAGTTATTCCTATTATACATTTGTAAAATGAAAAACTAGTAAAAATAAAAGTGATACGAGATCAAATTAAATTACAACCGAATCAATATTCCCTTTCATTACGGGTAATATCGATTTAAAACTAAGGTCATACTAAGATAAAATTACATAATTCAAAATTATATAAATAAAAAGACATTCAACAATTGAAATATGCAGAATTATAATATGTGACCATCATGCCAATTATGTACCAAATCGCCCTATTTAACTTATATCGTAATATCGATTATATAACCCGGTTTTATGGAAATGCGTGATAATAACTTATTAAAATCATAAATCAATACTTAAATCAAATTTAAGCTCAAGTTAATTATCCTAACACTCTTAGGTCTCAAAAATTAGTCATCACTCAATTTTTTGATAATAATTCAACTTGATATAATTTTATGCTCATTTTGACCTTAAAATCATAACTATTATGAAATAAATCCAAATTAAATTATAATAATTTCAAAATTTGAATTTTATATTTTTGAACATTCTGGAATATTTCCATGACACTCATAATGTCAAAAATCATCGTTAAAATTTTCGAATTTTATTTCGAGAAATATAGTTGCAATTTATCGGTTTTATCAAATAAAACATCTAAAGTATTCAAAAATTAATCTAATCAATTTTACAACTTTATATCTGATAAGTGGGATATAAATGGAACCTAAAATAATTTTCTCATCCCATGTAATTCGTTTTAGCTATTTATGCTAAAATAGTCACTATTTATGTCATTTTTACACTAAAAATTCATAAATCATGCTAAATGAATCAAGTTCATCTCAAATTTATCACACAGTGAGTAAAACATGCATGTGACAAAATATTAAAATTTCAATGTCTATTTCGAAGTTTAACTATATTTAACCATTTTACCTCCATTTAATTTATTTTTTTCTCATAAAAATCATAAATCATAAAATATTAATCACATTAATACGAAATTTTACATACAATACATAAAATATTCATGTGAGGTCATACTAAAAAATCACGGCCAGTAATGAAGTTTAACTATTTTTAGTAAATAAAATTTCATTTTACTCATAAAAATGTAATTATTTCACTAAAAATCATTAAAATGAGCAATAAAATACCATAAATCATAAAAATGACCTAAAAACATTTTAGGACCATAATATATAACATGCATCATGATTTCTTGACTTAATCTAATTAATCACAAATTTTTAGTTTTAATTAAGTTACTAATAACTGGAAAAAACTATAAATCGATTATGCATGCAACATCCTATGCTCTGATACAAATTGTTAGGTTCATATACCTATTATTAGACTCTTATAATAGTGACCTAATTAACATATTAACGTGAGTTCATTAGATCTAGTGCATGCATAACTAAATAAGTGTTTAAATGAGAAAAACAATGTTCCTTACATTGTTATATGGCTCGAAATAATGGGCACAAATAAGGTCACCTTTCTTATTTGATCTTGAGCTTAAATGTAATCGATGATCCTCCTTAATCCCAATGTAGAGATCCTCCTCTTGATTGCACCCAAAAAAAATCCCTTAAACTAATATATTAACTAACTAGATTAATATACTAGTTTCCTTAAAATAATTCTAATAATATCCTTATTACTATACTAGTAATCATATATTTGTATTAGAATTGTTGGATGAACACTTTGATGATTTCTCAAATCATTTTTTTAGAGAGATGAAGGTTGAGTAAAGTGATAAGTAAAGAATGAATACTACACTCCAAAAATAGAGAACAATTTCTCTATTTGAGAAGGAGGGTGCCGGCTCTAGGGGAGAAAGACCAATGCATGGCGCTTCCCTTTTAGCTTTTGTTCTTCTCCAAATACTAGGTGTAAGACTAGGTTATTTTAGGGTTATTATTTTATTTGCTATACAATATAAACAAATACAAACAATCCCATTTTAAGCTAGCAAAACCGGTGCACCTCTTAAAATGGATTTCCATTTTATTTTGTCAATTGTCACACAATATGTCACATGTAATATGTAACAAGTTATTAATTAATTTAATGCATATTTATCAAATAAATATCATTACATACATTAATTAAATTACATATAACAAATTGACTAGTAATTCTTGATCACATAAATAATATGGGTCATATAATTATAATTCACAACATATTGTAATTATAATTAACCATTCATTCTTATCACAATTGTTTCACAAACAATAATCAATTTTAGTAATAAAGTATTTCAATTACTAAAATAAATCTTATTTAATCTAATTACAATAAGATAAAAATATCCTCTCTCACAAATTGAATTGTTCAAATTTAAGGAATTGATTAACTTGTATCGTCATACAATTATTCAATTTGTCTATTAAGGGAATTGTCTTATAGGTGTGACCTTAAGGGATTAACTGATCACCACCGTCAAACGACGGTAATGTCAAACTCTAGTTAGTCAATCATTACTAATTAATGTTGATCAGTTGACTATATAAATGAATCATCCCTTACGTATTCTTAATATGAGATTTAAACATGTGATCGCACTATTGTTGAGGACACATACTCCAATATGCAATAGACTTTCGCCTCATATCTGTCAATGAATTAAGTGATATTTTAAGACAGTTAAAAGACAAACGAAAATTGTTCTACAAGTCACATGTTTATAATGACGACATATTTGAACATTTTGCAGTTAATTCTGTTACATTTTGAGACAATGAACTATTGCAAAGTAGAGGTAAGAACATAACACAAGTTAATAAATATAGAGTAAGAGGGATTAGGCAGCCCGGCTATAATTTAAAAGAAGAATATTGGATCAAAATTAATTGAAACAAGAAAATAAAAGAACATTGGCAAAAAATGTAAAATCAAAATTACATAACTTCTTTTATCCAAATTGTCAACCAACATTACATATCCTCCCCTTTCTGAACTCACTGTCATTATCCGACCAAGCATCTCCTCCAGATGTGTTCGACCACCATCAGACCCTCCTTATGACGCCGCCGAAGACTATCGTGCATTTTTTTGACATTTTCAGCTCTTAAATTTTCCGACCAGTTCGCCGGTGGAGTTGGTTATTTGAAATTTCAATTCAACCTTTGTAGATCTATAATTTGTGAATCTGTCTTCGCGCGAGGTAGATAATGAGAGCGACGGCGAGGCCATGCGCCGCTGAGAGTGATGAAGGTGGTTTGATGTTTTCTAATTACCGATGAAGTTTACGGCGTGTATACTGATGAGTCGTGGTGTTTGGTGAGTTTGTATGGTAGTGGTAGTCAAATCATAGGCGGTGGTTGCTGATGTCATGAGGACGTTTGTTGTTTCCACCATTGGTGGCGTGATTGAGGTGGTATGATATGGTCAGTGATAGTGGTGACGGTGGTGGTGGATATGAAAGAAGTGGGTAGATGTACAGACACGTATGGTGGGTGTTTCGAGAATGAAAGGAGTGAATTTGTAGTGGTGAGGGGTGGGAGTGGGATGGTGGTGGTGGTGGTGGTAGTGGTGTAGTGTGGTGTTAGATGGGCTCAGCTTGGTGGTGGTAGTGGTGGTGGTGGTGGTGACAGTGGTGATGGTGAAGGCAATAGTGGTGAGGGGTGGTGGTAGGCTGCGGTGGTGATGGTGACAGCAACAGTGGCGGTCGTGGGCTTGGTGGATCGTAGTGGAGCGGTAGATACACATAATAACAGCCCAGATACACAAGGTATTACTACGGGATACACAAATCGATTTGTTTATTTAGTAGTAATATCATATGTATCTAGTAGTTATACAATGTGTATCTGAAATCATAATATTATGTATCTAACTAGTTCGTACGGTTCGCACCGTACTTTAGTTCACACCTGACCTCAACGATATATATATATATATATATATATATATATATATATAGTAAAGTTCATATAAGTCCCTCATATATTTTGAGTCCCTAAGTCCTCACTACATCTCTTGGATATTCCAATATTGATGGTTGAGATGAAAAGCAAAAAACACACTTAACACTAATTAGTTTCTTATACACTAATTAATTCTACTCTCTCTCTCTAGCTTTAATTATACATACACTAATTGATTATTCTACCCAATTAACACTATCTTTGCCTTCTTATATTTTCAAGTTTTTACAAAAAAAAATTTTTGAGAGAAAGTTTATACAAATTTTATGACACTTTTACTGTTTTAAAAGTGTAATTCTAACAAAAAAAAGTGTAATCTTAACAAAAAGAAAGCGGTTTTGACGGATATTATTTTAAAATTTCAAATTTTGAAGCAAGTTTACGACAAATTTTGCGTTTTACGACAAATTTCAAATTTTGAAGCAAATTTACGTCAATTTTTGAGAAATATTTTTTTTTTCAAATTTTAACACAACTCATTGTAAATTGAGTGATTTATAAGTGTAACTTTAGTCTTTTAGAAGTGTAATTTTAGTCCATTAAAGTGTAATTTTAGTCCATTAAAATGTAATTTTAGTCCAGAAGTGTAACTTTAGTCTATTAAATTGTAATTTTAGTCAAGAAGTGTAATTTTAGTCAACTAAAGTGTAATTTTAGTCCATTAAATTGTAATTTTAGTCCATTGAGAGTATATGTCTAGTCCATATTCAATGTGTAACTTTAATCCATTGAGAGTGCAACTTTAGTCCTTTGATAGTGTAACTTTAGTCCATTGAGAGTATAACTTTAGTCCTTGAGAGGGTACCCTTAATAGAGATAAGTGTAACTTTAACAGAAAAAAGTGCAATTTTAATAGAAAAAATTGTAATTTTAATAGATAAAAGTGTAATTTTAATGGAGAAAAGTGTAACTTTAATAATAGAGAAAAATGTAATTTTAACAGAAAAAAGTGTAATTTTAATAAAAAAAAAAGTGTAATTTTAATAGATAAAAGTGTAATTTTAATGGAGAAAAGTGTAACTTTAATAATAGAGAAAAATGTAACTTTAACAGAAAAAAGTGTAATTTTAATAGATAAAAGTGTAATTTTAATGGAATAAAGTGTAACTTTAATAATAGAGAAAAATATAACTTTAATAGAAAAAAGTGTAATTTTAATAGAAAAAAGTGTAATTTTAATAAAAAAAAAAGGTAATTTTAATGAAGAAAAGTGTAACTTTAATAATAGAGAAAAATGTAACTTTAACAGAAAAAATGTAACTTTAATAGAAAAAAGTATAACTTTAATAAAAAAAAGTGTAATTTTAATGGAGAAAAGTGTAACTTTAATAAGTGTAATTTTAATAGAAAAAATTAATTTTAATAGAGAAAACTTTAATTTTAAGAAGTGTAACTTTATTAGAATTTTAAGAAGTGTAACTTTATTAGAGAAAAGTGTAACTTTAATAGTGAAAAGTGTAACTTTCATAAAGAAAACTCAAATAGGAGTTAAAAATCCACAAATCGGTGAAAATGAGATTTAAAAACATAAATCAAAGCTTCTAAAAGACTAAAGACTCTCAATGGACCGATCTAAGACTAGAAGAAAAAAATGTCATAAAATATTAACA
This sequence comes from Silene latifolia, assembly GCF_048544455.1. NCBI lineage: Eukaryota > Viridiplantae > Streptophyta > Magnoliopsida > Caryophyllales > Caryophyllaceae > Silene > Silene latifolia. Next base: position 48,457,260 of record NC_133528.1, on the reverse strand, counting down.
AGATCTAATAAATTTCATAAACAAAAAAAAAGGACGAAAACTAGATCTGAAACCAAGACTCTCAATTAGAGATGGTAACGGATCCTGGACCCTATCCAGATCCGCGGATCCGGACCCTGATGGGTAAGATATGGATCCTAATTTTTGGGACCCCGTGGATATGGGTTGGATATGGATCCACTTATTTGAAAATGGATCAACATATGGATCTGGAAAATTTGGATCCGCCGGATATGGGTCGGATATGGATCCAACGTTGGTGTGGCGGATATGGATCTGGATCCTATCGGACCCTACCCATATCCGGTCCATTGTCATCCCTACTAACACTACACAAACACAGTACACAAGTTGTAAGACTAGAGATGGCAACGGATCCTGGACCCTATCCAGATCCGCGGATCCGGACCCTGATAGATAGGATATGGATCCTAATTTTTTGGACCCCGTGGATATGGGTTGGATATGGATCCACTTATTTGAAAATGGATCTTGATATGGATCTGGAAAATTTGGATCCGCCGGATATGGGTCGGATATGGATCCAACGTTGGTGTGGCGGATATGGATCTGGATCCCATCGAACCCTACCCAGATCTGGTCCATTGCCATCCCTACTCTCTATGCACACCTTCCACACATTTGTTTTAAAAATAATAATCACGTGAACTGTACAAAAACTCAGAGGCTGTAAAAAATAATCACGTGTAACTGTAACTGTACATAAACCACCCGCCCATCACCGCACTTTATCCCCTCAACGGCGCCTGTCATGCACACCAACACCACCGGCCTAACCGTCTATTAGTAGATCTAGGTTATTTTTAAAAAAAAATTGGAAAAGCCGTTGGCTGGTGTTTAATGCTCGTTGTTGGTGGTGGTTGCGGTATTGGAGGAAGCTGTTGGCGGGAGGTGGAGGAGGCTGTTGGCGGGAGGTGCGGTTATGGGTTGGTGGCCGAGAAAAAGGAGGGTGGTTGAGGGCGCGAGAGTGAGATCGACGATGGTGGTTGTTGTTGGGTTGTCGTGATGGTCGGTAAGTGTAGGGGTGATGTGAGGTGGTGTCTGGTGGTGCCGGTCGTGGGGTTGGCGGGTGGTTTGTGGGTGGTGTTGGTGTCAGGTGGAGAGAGCGAGGGAGGTGAGGCTATGAGTGGTTGGTGGTTGGTGGTGGTCGTTGTGGGGGCCGGATCTTGAGTGGTGGGTCGCGGGTGTTGTGGGTGGTGACGGGGGAGTACTGGTGGTCGGTTGGTGATAGTGGCCATGAGGGCTGGTGGCGTGTCGGGTGGCTGGTGTGTGGTGGGTCGTTGGTTTGTAGGATATTTTTTTTCTCAGATTTGTTTGGGGTTTTTTTAGAGAGGATTTATTTAGGTTTTTGAGAGGATTGTAGTGTTAAATGAGGGAGCAATGAGGTAGAGAGAGAAAAGAAAGGGTATATATATTAAATTAGTGAGAAATTAATGATTAATTAGTGTTGTAGAGAGAGATGGGGTTTAATTAGCTTTAATCTCCTTTTTTCTTGTGTACATCTCAGCCTTTCATTTTCCTCATCCAAGGGCTATAAGGAGGACTTATGGACTCAAGGGAAGGAGGAGGACTTACATGATCCTAATACTATATATATATATATATATATATATATATATATATATATATATATATATATATATATTATATATATATATATATATATATATATATATATATAGTGTCAAGTTCTCCTAAGTCCCTTATATTTTTTGAGTCTATAAGTCCATCCCACAACCCTTGGATCATGCATGGTGGAAGGTTGAGATTGAAAGGAAAAAACACACTTAACACTAATTAATTCACTTCTCTCTCTAGTTTTAATAATACATTCACTAATTCATTATCATACACAATTAACACCATATTTTGTTTTATACTTCAAAGTTTATGAAAATTTTGTTAACATTTTTCCTGTTTCGGTTTTTTTCGTTTTTTTTTTCGAGACAAGTTTTCGACATTTTAGGATTTTACGAGTGTAATTCTAACTGCAAAAAGTGTAATTTTAAGGAATATTTTCGAGAATTTAGCGTTTTACAAGTTTTACTTCAATCTTTTCCGAGTGATTTTAACGAATAATATTTTGAATTTTTGTAATTTTATCACAAGTTATTGTAATTTAGCATTTTACGAGTGTTATTTTAATGACAAAAAGTGTTATTTTAGTCCAGATAAGTGTAATTTCAGTCCAATGAGATTGTTATTTTTAGTCAAGGAGAATGTAATTTTGGTCTAGAAAAGTGTAATTTTAGTCCAGAAAAGTATAATTTCAGTCCACTGAGAATGTAATTTTAGTCCATTGAGAGTGTAACATTAGTCCAATGAGAATATGAGAATATGACCAAGTCCATGGAGAGTGTAACATTAGTCCAATAGTAGTGAGTGTAATTCTAGCAGAAAAAGTGTAATTTTAGCGGAGAAAAGTGTAATTTTAACAGAAAAAAGTGTAATTCTAACAAAAACAAAAAGTGTAATTTTAGCCGAAAAAAGTGTTATTCTAGCAAAAAAAAAAGTATAATTTTAACAGAAAAAAGTGTAATTTTAATGAAGGAAAGTGTAATTTTAACAGAAAAAAGTGTAATTCTAACAGAAAAAAGTATAATTCTAACAACAAAAAATGTAATTTTAGCCGAAAAAAGTGTTATTCTAGCAGAAAAAAGTATAATTTTAACAGAAAAAAGTGTAATTTTAATGAAGAAAAGTGTAATTTTAACAAAAAAAATGTAATTCTAACAGAAAAAAAGTGTAATTCTAACAACAAAAAAGTGTAATTTTAGCCGAAAAAAGTGTTATTCTAGCAGAAAAAAGTATAATTTTAACAGAAAAAAGTGTAATTCTAACAACAAAGTGTAATTTTAGCCTAAAAAAGTGTTATTCTAACAGAAAAAAATGTAATTCTAACAACAAGAAGTGTAATTTTAATGAAGAAAATTGTAATTTTAACAGAAAATTGTAATTTTAACACCAATATACTCAGATTTTAGTATTTATCTTCATTTGTTGAAGATATACCAAAGAAATGATATAATTCCTCCTCCTTCATCTCGTTTTTAAAAAAATGATATTAGGATCATATTTTACAACAATAACCACCACCATCCTATTTTACAAAAATAGTTAAGAAATTAAAAAAAAAAAAGAAAAAAAAAAGAAAACGCAACCACACGTCCACACCCATAAACAAACACAAAAGCAAAGAAAAGAACCCCACCTCTAAAAAGTAGATCTGAAAAAGAAAAAAGCAAAGAAAAAGTCACAAGAAAAAAAAAACCAAATGGGGCGTGAGATTGAAGAAAGAAGAAAAAAAAAAGAAAAAAAAAACAAAACAACCCACATTCACGTGAGATTGAAGAAAGAAGAAAAAAAAGAAAAAAAAAAGGTCGGGTTGGTTGTGAGGCGGAAGTAGGGCGTGAGGGAGGGAGGAGTGAGGCAGGACAGTGGTGGTTGGGTGGTGGTGACAACGACAGTTGATAGTAGATCGGGTGGTGGTGGTAGTTGGGTGGTCGGCGGTGTCCTGGTGGGTTTATGTTGGTGGTGATGCGGGTGGTGGTGTGTGAGACGGAGAGGAGAGTAAATCTGGTGGTGGTTGAAGTGGAGAGGAGAGGCTGGGTTGTCGGGGTGTGGTGGGTAGGGGTGTGCGGATTGTGGTGGTATGGGGTGAGGCGGTGGTGGCTGTCGGGTGTGGTGGGTAGGGTGTGCGGCGATGTGGGGTGGGTGTGGCGTGAAGCGGTGGTGGCTGTCGGGTGTGGGTAGGCCGTGTTTGGATAGAGGGTGAGGGTGGTGGTCGGTAGTGGGGCCGATGGAGGTGGGTGGGAGAGTAATATGGAGGGAGGTGGTGGTATGGCGTGAGTGAGGCGGTGGTGGCAGCGGGGTGGGGAGGTGGTGGTAGCCGGTGGGTTGGGTTGGAGAGAAAAGGGGGGGAAATTTTTTGATTTTTTTGTTTTTGAATTTGTTTGGTTTTTTAGAGAGGAGAGGTTTTTGAGAGATAAAAAATGAGTGAAATTATGAGATATGAGAGAGAAGTGGTGTTTGGAAAAGTATATATATTAAATTAGTAGTTAATTAGGAAGAGTTAGTGATTAATTAGTATAGGTAGTGAGAGAGTGGGTTTAATGAGCTTTAATCCCCTCCTTTTTGCTTCCAATCTCAACCCTCCATCTTCCTCATCCAATGGCTCTAAAGGGAACTTATGGACTCAAATGTAAGACATGGACTTTCTTGATCCTAATACTATATATATATATATATATATATATATATATATATAGAGAGAGAGAGAGAGAGAGAGAGAGAGAGAGAGAGAGGAGATCAACTAAGGTCCTTAGATATATTAAGTCCATAAGTCCTAATGTGGACGGTTGGATCAATCAAACGAATGGCCACGATTTCGCAGTCAAACCCCACTAAACCCCATTAAACTAATATTTTTGATTTACCTCTCTCCTCTTACCCACTAACTCATGCATGCTACACTGTTTGTCCATCAGTCTATGATCATTTCCCTCCTCATTTTCTAGACAATTCAAAACAACTTGCGGGTATTTTTCCCTCTATTTCCTGTCATTTCGTCTTCCTCTTTTTTCCTCACAATTATGATAACTCCATTTTCATCACTACCAATTAACTCCATCCTAACAAACGCCATTTTCATCACTACAAATTAATTCCAACTCGTCTGCAAACTCGCCTGTCTCCATTTTTTTATAAGGTATTTTTTCCATTCCTTATTTAGTGATTTGTAGTTTGTTTTTTGTTAATTATTGCCTTTGTTAAACTATCATAAAAAGAGTACATTTGATTTTTCAATCTTCAATTATGGGTTTGCTGATGTTGATTTGTCCAATTGTTAATTATGGTTGTGCAGATCAAATTCGATGTCATTTGATAATTAACAATGGTTTTTGCCAAGAAAAATGCCAAGAAATCTTCCAAGAAATCAAATCGAAGGTAAAAATCTCGTCTTGTTTGTATAACTCTTATAGAATGATGTGTAACTTCAATTAAATATCTGTATAACTCTAATCCCAATTGTTTGTCATCTACAGATGGATGTTGTAGAAAGTATTGACACGGGAGTTGATATCCAGGTTAAAAGTTTTGATTTTGATTTATACGTTACTAGATGTCTAACTCTGCTTACTAGATGTATAACTTTAGTACTCAATGTGTATAACTCTGGTTACTTAATGTAAAACTCTGGTTACTAGATGTATAACTTTAGTACGCAATATGTAGAACTCGTATCTAGTTTGTATAACTCGGGGTTCTAGATGTATAGCTCTTTTGATTCTGTGACCAACTCCTTTTTCATAATGTCAAACTCTAATTGTTATATGTATAACTATACTTCTAATTAGTTTCCATGCATAGAGTTATACAATATATGCCTACAGTTACACTATTTATACCTGAATTTATACAATGTATAGCTAGAGTTATACAATTTATACTTTGGAGTTATACATTAGATGCCTGGAGTTATACCTAGAGTTATACCTGGAGTTATTCCTGAGTTATAGATTATACTTGTATATGCTTACAGTTATACATTGTATGGCCAGAGTTATACTTTCTATTGCCAGAGTTATACTTTATATTGCCAGAGTTATACTTTATATTGCTAGAGTTATACTGTATATACTTACAGTTATACATTGTATGGCCAGAGTTATACATTATATGGCCGAAGTTATACTTTATATTGCTAGAGTTATACATTCTATTGCGGTCATTTGTTGTATAACTCGATTACATGTTGAATAACCTGCTTTGTCATAATGTATAACTGGAGTTATACAATATATGGCCAGAGTTATACATTATTTGGCCAGAGTTATACTTTATATTGCCAGAGTTATACTTTATATTGCTAGTGTTATACTGTATATACTTACAGTTATACATTGTATGGCCAGAGTTATACATTATATGGCCGGAGTTATACTTTTTATTGCTAGAGTTATACATTCTATTGCGTCATTTGTTGTATAACTCGATTACATGTTGAATAACCTGCTTTGTCATAATGTATAACTGGAGTTATACAATATATGCCCTAGAGTTATGCGGATATGCCTAGAGTTACACAAGATATACTTGAAGTTATACATTTTAATAATAGGTCAAACTGTCTTCGTTATTCGTATAACTCTCCCGATTACCTCTTCTTTTGTTTGTCACCACTCTGATTATATGTATATGTATAACTGTCATCGTTAATTTGAATCCCTTTTTGTTTGTCACTACTGATGGATGATGCACCAAGTCTTGAGAAGGAGCCGATTCCCAGTTGAAAGTTTGACCTTTTTATAAGTGTTGTCATTTGTTGTATAACTCTGATTTCATTTTGAATAACTTTTGCTGTAAGAATGTATAACTCTTGATATTTTCTGATTAACTCTATTATCAGAATGTATAACTTTACTTATATTTTGTATAACTCTGACTATCTATTGTATTACTTTAATTCACAGTATGTCTATTTCTTTGTTCCAAATATCTCTAATTGCAACTACAGTATGTCTAATTTTGTGTGTTGTCCTTGCTTTTCCCCAGATGGTTGAGGTCAAGCCAAGGGTAAAGAGGGTGCATGAAATCACGGTTTCGTGTCGACCTCAAAGACTTGTCTCTCTCATTGAAAAGCTTAATGAGGATCAGGTGTCTGTTGTTGAGAAAATTGGGTTTGGTGGCCTTTTGGAGCTCAAGATTAGCAGCTTCCCACTTGCACACGTTCGCCTGTTCTTGGAGTCCTTCTCTGACGGGTCATATGTGTTCAGGGCTTCGCGGAAGGAGTTTATGATCAGTAAGCATGACGTGCATGACTGTTTCTTGTTACCTTTCGGACCCAACCCTCTCCCTTTGGTGCCTATGAGCTCGCAGAAGGGGTCCAACGATCCCGAGAATAAGGAGTCAAGGACAAATGGCGGCAAGCGTACGGGGTGGCCAAAGGGAATAGTGCAATACCCTTAGGGAAAGTTTACAAGCAACTTCCGGAGTATGAGGAGGCGGACGATCAATTTTGCCGCCTATTTGTTTTGTTCTGTATGTCTTCATTCCTCGCACCCACCCCAAACAAATGGGGATAGATTGGAAGTCATGTTAAGGGTCAGTAGAAGATCCTAAAGCCATCCCGCATTTTGACTGGTGCTCTTATATTTTGGACATGATGGTGAAAGCGGGGTTAGACTGTAAAAAGGGGGCAACAATTTTGAACGGGTGTATCCCGTTCCTCATGATAAGCTACTTTCAGCGATATGATTACAAGGGTAAGCCGTGCCGCCACGATCTACCTTTGATTAAGCATTGGGATGAAGCTTCGCTTGTAGAGTGGGTAAAATTTGAGGTGGGTCAAGGGGGATTGGGTACTTTAACCTTGTCTAAGACCAGGTATCCGAGGTGCCTTCAAGACCCCTCTTATGGAAGGAGTGTGGACGAGGGCGCCTCGGCGACCGCGTGAACCCAAACTACTATTGCTTTCAGCCCCCACCCCCTCCTTCCCGCTCAACTTCGAGAAGAAGTTCATTCGAGATAGAACTACCAAAGGTGTCGAGGATGACCAGGAATTGAAAGTTAGGGTCATCGATGTAAGTTCAAACTATTATATATTTCTCGATGGATTCTGTTCACCAACGTACGCATCTATTATAATATAACTAACTTACTCTTCTTGAATGCGATCTACTCACGAGCTTTATCTACAAATGCAAAGGAACGCTATTGTGTTCTATTCATGGTACGCAGATGCAACCGCAAGGATCAAAGTCAGAACTAGTGATCCGACGGGCCTAAATCCTAGTCAGCCCTCTCAAGAATTCTTTGAGGGTGAAAAGATTCAAAAGTACGTCGCTGAAGGCGAGCAGTTGCGAAAAGGTCAAGGTTTCTGTTGGTAACGCTCCTGCATTTGGAGAGGTAGTTACCGAGCCTCCCAAAAAATCTGACGGAATCGATGCATCTACGCGGCAAATAAGTGAAGTTCTGTCTAGTCTCGCCAATGATGGGGGTGGCGGGGTGGTAACCCCGTGTTGAGCCGTGTCGAGAGTCCGTCAAAGCCGACACGCCAACGAAATCGATTCGGTTTCTTGGTCAAAAATTATGGAGGAAGTGGGAGGTGATACGAGTTTCTAAGCCGTTGTCACGTGCTAGCCCGTGGTTAGAGGATCAAGTTTTGTGCACCCCGCCCAACCGTCGAGAACTGTTGTTGGAGGCGAATTACACCGAGGAAGAAATTGACGAAACTTACGGACGGTCAAAGGACGATGAGGTTCGCCCCTAGGCGTGTGATGAGGGGCATGAGCACGTTCATGGGGAGTAATTGAACATGTATGCTGAAAATGTTGGAAGATTGTCGACATTGACCATGAAAGAGCAAAGCGACATTGTAGGCCAAGTGACGGACCGTCGAGAGGATGCTTTGAATCTCGGCCCGTGGTAGGTGATGAGGTGCATGAGCAAGTTCATGGGGAGGGATTGCAAGAAAATGTTGAAAGATTGTCGGACAATAAACCGTCGATAAGGAGATGGAAAAATATAAGGTCCCGAATGGGTTTGGAGACACAAGAATTGATGGAGTGTATGTTTTCTCTGCAAATAAAGGAAGCTTTATGTGGACTTCCAGCGTACGGGAGTGGTCCTGGTGGCGAGGTAAGTTTGTTAATCTGCGCTAAATACTTTTGTTACAATCGTATTTTTTCTTTTTTATTGGTCGTGTATAACTCTAAGTTGATAAAGTATAACTTTGTTGAAACTTATGTTGAGGCCTTGTAACTGTAGTGCCACTGCAACGACCGGTTGGTACAACTCCTAACCAAATATATGACTACAATTATACAAAGATATATGACTAGAGTTATACAATATATGCTTTGTAGTTATACCTTAGATAGCTGGAGGTATAGCTAGAGCTATACCTGGAGTTATTCCTGGAGTTATACATTATAGTGTATATGCTTACAGTTATACATTTTATGGCCAGAGATATACATTCTATGCTCACAGTTATACATTTTATGGCCAGAGTTATACGTTTGGTGTTTAATTTTATTATTTTTCATTCAGGCCACTGTTAAAAAGGATGTAATTGAGAATGTTGAACAACATTCTAACAATGGGGGTGTAAACGTAGATGTCGTCGATGGTGCGGAGATCACCCCGGGGAATCCTTCAATGGAATGGAGTGGAAATCAAATCCCGCTGACTTTCATGAGCACGGCAGATGTGAATGAGGCATTTGCCGGGGTTGAGGAGCGAACGATTGGTGCTGCCAAAGAAGGTTCGGCAGTTGAAATCGATGGTGCTAGGGTTGAGCCGGTTGCACCACTCCCACCCCCTATTTATGTGCCGCGATGTGACATGATCCACCATCCTTTCCTACTGCATTCAACTGCCCCCCTTCCGTGTATGGACATTGTACATGAGAACCTAGGGTGTTCTCACGATTGCGGGCACCCGAACCTGACCAAAGACGTATGCTCACAAAGTGGTTGCGATTTAACAAGGAACGTTTCAGAACGGTGTTCAGGGTGAGGAAGGATGTAATGGATTATGTCTTCGATCAATTCCACGACCATAAGAAAGTGTAAGTAGAAGATAAGTTTTACCTATATTTCAATACGACAGTCAAACAGCCCATGAATCTTTTCCCTTGCTGCGTGTCTCAATTTTTCTAATCCTTTGTAGGGAACAATTGGTCACATATCCCACACCAAACTGCATAACGCGTATTGATCTCCGATCGTTGATGCCCGGGTTCGATTTTGGCCAACGTCATCGATCATTGGTCCAGTACTACTCAATCAGCTTACGCACGCGAACACTGCAGCTGTTTCAAGTTCACGCTGTTTCTTTGGCCTAGGTCACGCTGTATGTGTGCTCGAACTCCGCAAGTTATTTTGTGACAAACTGTACGTAACTTGTGATACAAGCTGCCAACCCCGTCTATCATTTTTATAGGACCTAGCAATTGCAATTTGGTAAGGCAGAAGAAAAACTTGGTTGTTGATAATTCTGAAGGCTTTTGTGCCTCGTGGGACATGTGGCAAGAGTCGTGTTCTAGTCCATTCCAACTGGACTCGATATGGTGAGCTCGGATATCAATATAGAGACATTTACATACTTTGGAATACTACATTATTTTCCTAGAGTTTAACAAAGATATGCTTAGAGTTGTACATCCTATGGCAAGAGTTATACATTATATAACTCTAGCTTTCGAAATGACTATAGTTATACGTTCTAGACTGAAGTTATACATTATTTGTCTAGAGTTATACAAGTATATGGCTAGAGTTATACATTATATAACTCTAGCTTTCAAAGATATGCTTAGAGTTGTACATCATATGGCAAGAGTTATACATTATATAACTCTAGCTTTCAGAATGACTAGAGTTATACGTTCTAGGACTGAAGTTATACATTATTTGTCTAGAGTTATACAGTATATGCTCAGAGTTTTGATGAGTGGCTAACTTCACTCCATAACTCTAGGCATATAATGTATAACTTTAAGCATATACAGTATAATGTATAACTCCAGGCATCTGCTTACTGCACATAATGTACAACTGCAAGAATATACTGTATAACTCTAAAAATTGAATGTACAACTCTACACATATAATGTATAACTCTAACCATAGAATGTATAATTCCAACTACGCACAATATGTACGCCTCTAATCTGCTAATTATGTTTTATAACTCTTAGATTTTTGGTGCATGTTTGTAGGTTTTCGTCCCGGTAAGCAGTGGCGATCAAGATCATTACTCTTGCATTTGCATAAATTTCCTCTCCGAGCAGATCGAGTACCTTGATAATCGTTCTTATGAGGACGATCTTCTGAAATTACCGTACGGAGGGATTGCGCGTATTACTGTAAGTCTATAAAACTGGTGACTATATTAATTATCAGCTCCATTGTTTTGTTAATTGGTCTTCCAATTTTAAACGCCTTGCCTAACTTCCGCCAGGCTGATGCAATGGGAAAGTATATGGCATACAAGGGCTCGACAAAGGGAAGAAAGTTGAAGGGTTTCCTTTTGTCAACATTAAATTCAACTGGCAGGGAACAGGACATACTGACAATGACTGTGGTCTGTACGTCATGGTTCATATGTTGCTGTACCGTGCAGAGCCATTCGACTGTACCTTAGGGACTAAGGAAAGCAATGACCTCATGCGAGCGGAAATTGCTGCAACCCTTGTCCTCAGTGACATTAACTTGGAGAGGGAAGATGTGTTATCCAGGGTAACAGCTTTTAAGGAGCTTAAAGACCGTGAAATAGAGGAGGCGCGTGATAAACAGAGGATAGCCGGCAACACAAGTGGAAGGAAGAGAGGTGTTTGAATCGTCGGAGAGAACAGTTCTTCTAAACGACCTTGTTCTAAAGTCGGTTCAACGTATCGAGACTCCACCTTCCAAAGTAGCCCTGGGCCGGACGCCGTCTAGTCGGGCCCTCTCAAATGTTAATAGCCGCTCCGGGGTAAGGGCGATGGCCTTGGTTGCACCACATATTGCGGGGACCCGGCGCCGACCTTACAAAGTGGTCTCCAAGATGTCAAGATGAACAAGGCATTAACTAGGGATATCCTGGTGTATCGCAAATAAGTGGCTGATTACGTTTTCCTTGATGACTACAAATTTCCAAATGAGTAAGTCATGTCAAATCCTAACGTTTTATCATATTAAGTTTTATCAATATAGACACATTGGTTTACCGGAATACTACATTATTTTGCGTAGAGTTTTACAAAGATATGCTCGAGTTGTACAATATATGCTTTGGAGTTATACATTAGAGGCCTGGAGTTATACCTAGAGTAATATATGGAGTTATATGTTTCATCACTGAAGTTATATATATCGTTAATGGAGTTACACACTCCTAAACTGCAGATTATACATTTCATCGGTGAAGTGATGCGATCATTTTAATAACGATTACCTTCCTATTTAGTATACGTTATAGCCTCGACTAACACCTGCTTTGTCCGAACTACGGTGAATCACTTGTGAGTTATGGCCGGCACGGAACAATTAATAGGTTGAAAATGTTGTCTATGCTCCCCGAGACGCCAATGGATGAAAAAGTGATTGAGTGTTGGTCCTTGTTGCTTAATCGATTGGAGGCACAGATTGCGCGATTTTTCGTTCGTCTTTCTTCTTCGTATCCGTCATATGGTATGGTCCTAATCAATCCTTTAATATGTTATAAGAGTTGCACATACCCTCTTTAAAACTTTCACAGTGGAAAATGAGTCTAAAGTTATACATACCCTCCCTGGAGTTAAACATTTCGTTTTGAATAGTTATTAACAACCAAAGATGAACTTAGGCATTTTTCATTATGCTATAAGAGTTCTTTGTACAACTCCAATGCACAACCCCTATAACTCCACTGGTATCCTCACACATATACTGCTACTTGAACAAGAAATAATCTTGAGCCTTGTACGAAACCCTGTCCAACAAACATCGGACACCGATAGGTTGTACAATACGTGGGACGTCTTCCGAACCGATCATGTGGGATGATTTCAGCTTGAAGGCTGATTTAATCTTCGTACCCATTAAGATTGAAGCCCATTATGCATGTGTGTGTATCAACTTTAATTCTAGGACGATTGATCTTCTGGACAATAAGTACTATTCAAGTCCGCGGCAATCGGAGATATGCAAAGCATGTCACGTTATTGTAAGTGGAAGTAATTTGTAATTATGTTCAACTAAAAAGTGTTGTCACCGCTTTTACAATTTCACTTTTTGACGTTCTTGTCTCTGCCAGGCGAGCCTCATGAGCGACTACGTGGAGTCTAGGAACAACACGAAGAACAGAGGGAAAGACATACCGGCGTTCGGTTCCTGTCGAGATCCAGTTTGCCTGGCATCAGCAAACGATAAACGACACCGAGTCTGGCTTGTTCGCCATGATGCACATGTTAATGTACGAGGGTGAAAGTTTTGGTCACGTTGATCTCGAGAGGAAGGTGAACCGTCGATATTTGGTGATCCAGTTGGCAGCGACGCTTCTTCTAGCTGACATGAACATCATCAGGGAAGGAGTTCTGGACAAGGTCAACGGTTTCATTGGCGAGAAATTACAGATCCTGAAGCAAGTAGAAGCCAGACGGAAAGTAGCGCGAAGAGGAGATAAAAAAACCTGCGAAAAAATAGAATGTATTTCCTTTCATTCTGTATTCTCTTTTTTTGCAACTCTAGTATGTTGTCAAGAAACTGCTTAACAACTTAGACAACTTTTTGGAATATATTGTTACTATATCATCTTGGTCAGTCATAATGAAAATCCAATTTTTACAGATAAGTGTTAGAGTTATACACTCTATGAACTAAAGTTATACAAATTATGTACAGGAGTTATACAACACATGTCTGTAGTTATGAAAAAAAGGCAAAATTTATTAGACAGCTAAGAGTTATACAAAAAACATCAAGAGTTCTACAAACTGTGTACAAGAGTTATACAAAGATATGACTGCAGCTTATGTAAAAGGAATATTTTATTAGACAATTATGAGTTTTTCAAAAAATAACAAGAGTTATACAAATTGGGTACAAGAGTTATACATTCTGAAATACGATTATCCATATATAGGTAAGAGTTTTACTTAAAGCCACTGGACTTATAATTCGTTCTTAAAGAGTTATACAACATTAGCTTGAAATTTCACACACCATATTACTGAAGTTATACATTCTGGAAGGTGCAATCCCCCTTCAAAATAGACAAAAGCTAGCTATTAAATACCCCTTCCGTCTCACCAGATTTTTTACCTTTTAAAGAAAAAAAGATTGTAAATAATTTGTTGAGACAGAGGTATTTTTCTACCGCCTACTACTACAAAGATGTTATGTTTCTCTATTCTTCGTTGTCTTCGTCTTCTTCTTCTTCTTCTTCTTCTTCTTCTTCTTCTTCTTCTTCTTCTTCTTCTTCTTCTTCTTCTTCTTCTTCTTCTTCTTCTTCTTCTTCTTCTTCTTCTTCTTCTTCTTCTTCTTCTTCTTCTTCTTCCTCTTCTCTTCTTCTTCTTCTTCTACTCCTTCGAATCTTTGGTGAAGACGGTGGATGCTCAGAGAATGGGTTAGGGCAGTTCCGTTTATCGTGGTGTGCCATTTGTTTACAGTTATTACACATGCGCTTTGGCTTAGAAGCCAAGGCGATGGCTTTAGCCTTAGCTGACACCATTCTTTTACCGCTGCCTTTGTTTTTCGATTGTTTTGGTGGAAGTATCGTTACCTCGTCATCATCGGCCGAGCAACCAAGGATTTGCTCAAATTCTTGCTGCTTTGTTAAATCCTTCTTGTACGGTAAAAGTTTCTCCTTGAACTCTCTAATTAACGAGCTTAATTTCACAACTTGATCTCACTCGTGCCACGAAGTAAACCAATGGTTGCATGAACTTCCGACCACAACTTCACCATCGCAACTTCTTTTGCATCAGCTACTACTTTTTGTTTCCATTTGTTCACCATCACATTCTGATAATCTGAATTGCAATGCATCCTTTCTCCATCTTATAGAAACGTAATCAACTGGAATTGTCTTCATGCCGTTAGCCGACAAAATCCATACTATATGTCGGCACAAAATCCCATCCTTTCAAACATCATACTGACTACACTGTGTAGCATGTGTCCCTGTAATCCAATTAAATTATGCCGTTAGTAGTCTTATACATATAATAATAAGAGTTAAACATTATCACGTAGAGTTATACATATGGCAACAAGAGTTATACATTCTCAAAGCTAAAGTTATTCAAAATGTAATCGAGTTATACTACAAATGACAACGATTCGGTGAAAAATTGAATTTCTAGTGTTATTTTGAAAGTAGAGTTATACATATGTCAACAAGAGTTATACATTCTGCAAGTAGAGTTATGCATATAATAAGAAAAGTTATACATTCATAAAACTTAAGTTATTCAAATTGTTGTCAGATTTATACAGCAGATAACTGCATTTCACTGAACAATTGTATAACTTCTATATTCAGACAATGTAACTTTGGCACTATATCTAGCAACTTCAGTCAACTACCACATAAAGTTGATGCCAAAATGTTGTTACCTGGTTTGTACTCGACGTTGAAACTTTTCTCGTCGATTGAATCCTTTACGACATCACTTCAACTCCATCGACTTGAAAGATAGCCGACACTCTTACATGTATCGATTGAGCAAATGGCCTCTAGTTGGAATTCCTTGAAAACCTCACGGGTATAAACATCCGACGCATATTCCTCTATGGGTAAATGCGTCCCCATTGCCGGTGTTGAGTGTCGGTTTTCATGGTCAAGTCTCTTCTGCGTATGCCGTTGATGGTCCATAGCGCTTTCAAAACGCATCCAAAACTCCACTAACGTACCTGACTTCCGCTCGAACTTCTTAAAAAAACTATTACTGCTCTCTGATCTCTGGGTTGTCCTCATTACACCACCCATGTTCAAGTCCCTGCAATGGGCCATCACCCATTGGCTCCTTTTATCGTACGCTTCTGTAAACCACTCTTCGTTCACAAGACCATGCGCTTCCATTATTTCTGCCCACCTAGCGTCAAAGTCGTCTGCTTCTATGTTGTCGTCCCATATAATGTTGTTCAATTTCTGAACGAACTCCTTATAATCCTCCCTTGTCACCCCGACCTTTGATGGCACCTTGTTCATTATATGCCACATGCAAAATCGGTGTCGTGCAGTCTTGAAGGCAAGGGGTACGGCCTTAATAATGCCCGGACACTGATCTGTGATAATGTACTTGGGTTGCTTTCCTCCCATAACATTCAAAACCCTGTTGAAAACCCACTGGAAGGATTCATGGTCTTCATGGGCAATCAATGCCCCACGAATGTCACCGATCGCTTATGGTGATCTATGCCGATGAATGGCTTGAAAATCATATCGTACTTGTTTGTTGAGTATGTTGGGTCGTGCGACGACACGCATCTCCAAAAATGGAATAGTTCCTTCTAGCGGTTAAATCTGTCAGCCCATATTGCGCTTCAAGGTCATTATCCTTGTCAACTTCATAATCAAAATAAAACCCCTGCCTATTTTGTGCCATATTCTTGAACCGGTCAATGAACAATTGACCGTCCCGTTTATGGATGAAGCACTTCACATCTCGGTGAAAGTTCTTAAAATCAGTTAAAGATGCACCAATGTTCTCGAACCCGTTTACGAACTCCTTACACATGTTGTACGTCCTAGTTGCTCCTATCCTCAACTGCAGTGGACAACAAATCCTTATCGATCTTGATTAATAACCAAGAATTCCTCAACTATAACTCTTTCAGCTATTCTTATAACTTCTTGAAACATATGCATAACTCCATTGATTGATTATGCAACTTCTTATTATTTATAACTTTTAGGTTTACATAACTCTATCATCTCGGTGAATAACTTTAGAAGTTTGCCATTCAATTAGTGGATGTTTGTTTAATAGTAAACTAACCCTTGAGTTGTACATTATCAAGTACTTGTGAAAATCTTCTATGTTCCGCGACATCTTTTGAAACTGACGATCCTCACTCGATACAAGCTCGTGATTATGCCCTATGTGGAATCGGTCAATTACTAGTACTCCATTCTTCATAAATAGCCTGACATGTGCTTTACACCCTACCCTCTTGACTGTATATTTCCTCTGGTTCGCAGTTCTTTTTCCCCATTGCATTCCTTCTTCCCTAATCCCGGACTCATTTTTTTATTTACTGCCTCTCCTTTTGGGACATATGTGAATCCCTCTCTGTTGCAAACCAGCAACTTTGTCTGCATTTCACCGTCGCGCCATTTTTTCGTCGAGTACTTCCGAACATCAAACCCGGTCGCCAATGTATAAACTTTATAGAATGTCACTGCCTCGTCGATTTCAAAAATTGTTGCCCTACACAAGGTGTAAACTCCGCCAAAATGCTTACAATACTCGGTTTTATTTGCCTTGCGACCATCGAAAGCAGAATCAAACATCCATGAAATGATTAAGAAATACATAACTTTACACATATACTGTATAACTCTATGCACAGACTGTATACCTCTGGGCACAGACTGTATAACTTTGGGTATATAATGTATAACTCTTACCATATCATGTATAACTATAGTCACACTCTGTATAACTCTAGGTAGATACTGTATAACTCTAGTCATACAATGTATAACTCTAGTCACAGGATGTATAACTCTAGTCATACAATGTATAACTCTAGTCATTTAATGTATAACCCTAGTCACACTTTGTCTAACTCGGGCACGAATGTATAATCGTAGTCAGATAATGTATAACTCTAGTCACAGTATTTATAATTCTAGTCATTCAATGTATAACTCTAGTCACAATGTATAACTCTAGGCACAGTCTGTATAACTCTAGTCATAGGATGTATAACTCTAGCTACACAATGTATAACTCTAGGCAGAGACTGTAAGATTTATAACTCATTCTAAACAATGTATAACTCTTACCATATCACACTCTGTATAACTCTAGGTAGATACTGTATAACTCTAGTCATACAATGTATAAGTCTAGTCACAGTTTGTATAACTCTAGTCATACAATGTATAACTCTGGGCACATAATGTATAACTGTAGTCAGATAATGTATAACTTTAGTTACAGTATTTATAATTCTAGTCATTCAATGTATAACTCTAGGCACAATCAGATAACTCTAGTCATACGATGTATAACTCTAGATACACAATGTATAACTCTAGGCAGAGACTGTAAGATGTATAACTCATTCTACACAATGTATAACTCTTAGCAAATAATGTATAACTTTAGGTATATAATGCATAACTCTAGTCATACTTTATATTCTAAGAGTTATACATTTAATGAAACGGCACAATATATGGAATGGGAAGGGTTATAAGATTTTGAAGCAGGGATATGGCAACTCAAAGGACACATTACTAATTATAAATTCATTCCACTATCTCAAAAACCAGTTCATTATATCCCTATCTCCACCCTAAACTCCAAACCCTAAATCGTTAAAACCTAATAATAAACTCCAAACTTCCTTCAACAACAATGAATGATGCCATTCGTAATACATGCATTATGACTGAGTACAACAAGAGTTTCATAAGCCGGTTGCTGGACATCGAGAGGAGGTACATGACCTACCTTGAGGACGCTCAGATCGCACTCAAGGACGCCAAAGAAAACGACTTGTCAGAGCACCAGATAATGCAGCTATTAGAAGATATTGCATCTGCGGAACGAAACCTCCAAATAGCAAAGGAGGAGAGGATGAATATCATAGAAGAGAATTCATCCCTATATGAACATCTAAGAACTGTATTTTTAGCAATGCATTAAGTTTATGTATCTATATCTATTAATTAAGTTCATGTATGTTAAATGTGGGTTTGTTTTACTATCCTCTCCATCATCTTCTTTGTTTTATTTTATTTAATTTGTTTTACTAACAAACGCAGAAAAACTAAGCGAAAAATAATTACAGAAAAAACAATGACGGAGAAAAACACATGCAAATAACATGTATAACTCTGGGCACAAATGTATAATCTGCAGCATTTAATGTATAACTCTATGCATATAATGTATAACTCTTGGCATATAATGTATAACTCTAGGCATAAAATGTATAACTCCAAACACAGTCTGTATATGCTAAGAGTTATACATTATATTCTAAGAGTTATACATTATATGCCTAGAGTTATACATTGTAGAGTGTATTACCGTAGTTCCAGAATGTATAACTCTAATCATACAATTTGTATAACTCTTACCTATATATGGATAACTGTACTTCACAGAATGTATAACTCATAACTGTAATAAATTTTGCCTATCTCATAACTGCAGTCATGTGTTGTGTAACTGTTGTACACAATTTGTATAACTCTAGACACAGCTTGTATAACTCTATGTATTTAATGTATAACTCTATGAACAGTCTGTATAACTCTAGTCATAGGATGTATAACTCTAGCTACACAATGTATAACTCTTAGCATATAATGTATAACTCCAAACACTGTCTGTATATGCTAAGAGTTATACATTATATGCTACGAGTTATACATTATACGCCTAGAGTTATACATTTTAGAGTGTATTACTGTAGATCCAGAATGTGATGTGTTGTACAACTTGTATAACTCTTACCTATATATGGATAACTGCAGTGATGTGTTGTATAACTCCTGTACAAAACGTGTATAACTGTAATCATACGATGTATAACTCTATACACAGTCTGAATAACTCTAATGATACAATGTATAACTCTAGCCACAGCCTGTATAACTATATCAAAATTGGTTCTTTAGTAAGATTTATACGCACAATTTAGGGTTTGAATTACGCACAATGTATAACTCTAGCCATAGCTGCAGGAAATTGTCAAAGAGTTTTACAAAAAACCTCTGAAGTTATAACACGATGAATATAAGAACTGCATGTGTACACTGTATTATTGAAGTTATACATATTTGGGTCAGAGTTTTACTAAAACCCACTGAAGTTATAATTCGTACTTGATGAAGCTTTTAAATTACCATCATTTTTTTCGATCAACAACAAGCTACCAAAATGAAAGAACAAATATGATGAACACAATGAAAGTACAACAGTATTAAGAATAATGAACACAAATTAAATAACTACAACCTACAATAATGAACATTCGGAACTCACCATCGACGGCAACTTCAATCTGCATATAATCGATTTCACGAACCCTGACTGTCATTTTGATCGTCTTTTTGTGATGAACAATGACAAATTATTTATTTTCAACAAAGCGAATGAATTTTATACGGAAAGATGATGTAGTTAACAGTGGGAATGAAATTTCTTTAATCTTTTTGATGATTTATAATGGATTTGCAGAATTATTCAGGTTTTTTTGATGATTTTCATGGGTTTGGCTTGTTGAGAGGTTTTGAATGGTGAAAAGAGGAGGGAAGCATGCAAAATGATTTAGGAGGCTTTGTTTATTGCTATTGTCCGCGGGATTTGATATGGAGGCAGTACGTAAACAGTGAAAGTGGTCCCTCTCTCACACAATCACCATTTTCCTTTTTTTTTTTTGCTCTAAAAATCACGCCCTCTCTCCTCATCTCATCCCTTCAATCCCTTCATCCAAGGGCTCTTATAAAGACTTAGGGCCTTATAAGGTATGAAGACCTTATAAGAACCCTTCTCTCTCTCTCTCTATATATATATATATATATATATATATATATATAGCCGAATCCGGTGAGGCCGTTAATTATGGCGAGGCGGCCGGCCTCACCAAATTCCTTCATTAATCCTTCATTTATGGACTAACTTCCTATTATTCATTGGGCTGAAAATTGAGGGGTCATTCCAAATATTTTGATTTAGCCCAAAATAATTTCTCTCACTAAAATATTAAATCATACAATAGCCCAATTACACACTCTCTTTCTCTAAAATATACAAACAAAATTATTTTCCTGAAAATCTTCAACAAGCAAGCTCTCGTTCGTTCAACGTAAATTCTTCAGCAAAGCTCATCAATTTGTTCATCGATTGTTCGTGGATTTCATCAAAACAACATTCAACAACGTTGATTCAAGTAATTTCAGAAGAAAAATCGATTAATTTCCAGGTAATTTCATAATTTTGATCAAAATTGAGTATATTCATACAATTCTGTCAATTCACTCATAAATTCATGATATCAGGTTCGAATTTGATCAAATTGAACGATTTTGTAAATAGAACGTTCGAATTTGACCAATATTTTGAGCTTTTTCCTTTTTCTCGCGATTTCGTACTACTTACTAAATTGTTTTTGACGATTTTGCAGCTCTAATTGCTATGGAGATTGTAGATATCACAATGACTGATGATAATAGTGTTATTGAATCAGGTATATCGTTTTTTATGTAATTTTTGTAAAATCTCATGTTTTCTGATTCAATTTTGCATTTGTCAGAATTTCTGATCGATTATTATGGAATATATGGATCGATATTGTATTTCAGTTTTTTTTTCAAGGTTTAGTTTATGAATTGAGTTGAATTTGTGAATCTTACGACCTAATTGAGTGACTGTAAGAGTTGGTTGAATTGTTATTGTAAGAGTTTATGAATTGAGTGGATTTTGCCGTTTGGTGAATCTCAGACCTTATTTTGTGAATCTCAGACCTAGTTTAGTGAATCTTAGAGCTTGTTTTATGAAACTTGGTCATCATAAGTTGTTAGAATCACCTTTCATGCTCTTTTACTTATTTTGTGAATCTCAGACCTTACTCAGTGAATCTTAGCAAATGATGATAGTGTGATAATTAAATAAAACTTAAAAATCTTCACCAAAAATTTTTTAAATTATTTGAACTAATAATCTGATACTTTATTTAGTGAATCTCGGACTTTATTTGGTGAATCTCAGCCTTTATTTAGTGAATCTTGGGCGTTATTTTTTGAATCTCTGTTGTTAAACGTTACTGATGCAATTTATTTATTTCTTTTTGTGTGAAGCAGAGACCGTAGTTTGTGAAACTAGAAGGTTATTTTGTGAAATTTAACTAATATATACAACCTGGGTAAGATTAAAAACTGAACTAATAATCTGAACCAAAAAGTGAACTTGTGAATCTCAGTCCTTGTATTTGTGAATCCTAGAGCTCTTTTTGTGAACACTTTAGAAATGACCTATTCTGCTCTCTTCCTTGCTCAGATAATATTCCCAGACTTTATTTGTGAATCACAGACCTTATTTAGTGAATCTTAAACCTTGTTTTGTGAATGTGAGATGTGACTTTGTGAACCTTTTATCTTCTTAGGTATTGATTCAAATGTCAACAATAACTCACAGTGTAGTGTGATGCCTCGTGTCGGTTGTGGTGAGGTTCCTTGCTCTAATGTTGGTTCTCGTCAGGATGGTGAGGGTTCTACCGCTGTCTTAACAACCCCTACAATGCCAACTATTTCCACACCTACTACTTTGGTAACTTACACACCGGGTGGCACTGAGCAATGGATAAGTAGGATTGAAGAGAAGTTTACACCCGTGCTTGGCAAAACATTTGTGGACTTAGAGTCAGCAATGTTGTTCTATAAAATTTATGCTATTGCTTGTGGGTTTGAAGCAAGGAAGTCTTCAACTAAGAGGTTTAAAGATGGTATTATTCGAACAAAATGCATGGTTTGTCATCGTCAAGGTTATTTAACAGGAAAAATCGTCCTCCCAAAGCTGATGCAAAAACAACAACTGTTGAAATCGGTGACAAAACAAAAGCTGGTGCAATAAGTGCAAATAGAAAAACAAAAACTGCTAAAACCAGTACGAAAAAGGGTAGAGTTGCAGGTGCAGGTGAAGCTGAGAGTTCCAATAAGCAAAGTGGTACAAGAATAACTAAAATTAAAAGGTGGGGTTGTGACACAATGATAAAATTCATGTTCCATGAAAAGATGTACAAGATTGAACAATTCCGTGAGGGTCACAATCACCCAGTGACGCCTGTCAAAAATAGGGAATTTGAGAAACTTGCTCTTAATATAAATCAACTGAACGAATATCATAAGCAATTGATTATCCAAAATTCAAGATTGAATGTCGGGGCTAGTTTAACATACAAATTATGCAAGGAACAAGCAGAGGGTTTCGAAAATGTTGGAGCTACCCTTACGCAGTTCAAGAATTTCCAAAGGGAAGTAAAGTGTCTACTTAATGGCAAGGATGGACATATGTTCATCTCTCATTTAGAAACCCTCCGAGAAACAAAAGGGTTGGTATTTTCATATGAAACAGATCTTGTGACAAAGCTTTGACAAGAATGTTTTGGACAAATGCGGATTCCATCAGATGTTACGCATTGTTTGGTGATGCTATTTCATTCGATCCAACCTATGGAACGAACAAATATAAAATGAAATTTGCACCTTTCACTGGCATTGACAATCACAAAAAGTCAATAACATTTGGATGCGTGATTTTAGATCATGAAGATGATGACTCATTTATTTGGGCATTTCAGCAGTTCCTGAAAGCAATGGGTGGCAAAGAACCCAATTACATCATCAATGACCAAGATGTCGGAATAATAAATGCAGTTCCAGGTGTGTTTGGAATATCTTACTTTTGTGAAACTGGTTATTTATTTGGTGAATCTAGGAACATTATTCGTGAATCTTGAAGTTTATTTTGTGAATCATAGAGCGTGTATTGTGAAAGTTAGATCTTGATTTGTAAAACACAAAGCTAATATTCTTAAACTTGGTCATAAGTTGTTGAAATTGCCTATTTTGTTATTTCTCTTATCTTGTGAATCTGAGACCTTGTTTTGTGAATCTCAGACCTTATCTTGAGAATATCAGACCTTATCTTGTGAATCTCAGACCTTGTTCAGTGAATCTTTGGGCTTGCTATGTGAAACTTGATCGTGGTTTAAAATCATCTATTTTACTCTTAATTTTGTTAATCTCAAACCTTATCTTGTGAATCTCAGACCTTGTTCAGTGAATCTTTGGGCTTGTTATGTGAAACTTGGCCGTGGTTTAAAACCCCATCTATCAGTCTCTTAATTTTGTGAATCTCAGACCTTATCTTGTGAATGTCAGACCTTGTTCAGTGAATCTTAGGGCTGGTTATGTGAAACTTGGTCGTGGTTTAAAATCATCTATTTTGCTCTTAATTTTGTGAATCTTAGACCTTATCTTGTGAATCTCAGACCTTGTTCAGTGAATCTTAGGGCTTGTTCTGTGAAACTTGGTCGTGGTTTAAAATCATCTATTTTGCTCTTAATTTTGTGAATCTCAGACCTTATCTTATGAATCTCAGACCTTGTTCAGTGAATCTTAAGGCTTGTTCTGTGAAACTTGGTCGTGGTTTAAAATCATCTATTTTGCTCTTAATTTTGTGAATCTCAGACCTTATCTTGTGAATCTCAGACCTTGTTCAGTAAATCTTAGGGCTTGTTCTGTGAAAGTTGGTCTCAGACCTTATCTTGTGAATCTCAGACCTTGTTCAGTGAATCTTAGGGCTTGTTCTGTGAAACTTGGTCGTGGTTTAAAATCATCTATTTTGCTCTTAATTTTGTGAATCTCAGACCTTATCTTGTGAATCTCAGACCTTTTTCACAACTCATTGACAATGTCAATGTCAAACTTGGTCGTGGTTTAAAATCATCTACTTTACAACTATCAAATATCTTTACAAGAGTTGATGAAGGCAACAATCTTTACAGGGGCCTCGACCCACTTTTGCTCAACTCAATGTCAATGTCAATGTCAATGTCAAATTACCTCAAATTGCTCAACTCAATGTCAAATTAGCTACATAAGTCACATAAGTGACCCTGAAAAATTATTACGACTTTACAACTATCAAATATCTTTACAAGTGTTGATGAAGGCAACAATCTTTACAGGAGCCTCGGCCCACTTTTGCATATTATGACTTCACGGACAATTGTCTTCTTTAATTAAACACCTATACAACCAAAAACAAGTACAATCGACTTATTTACGAAATATTCACCAAAGTTATGAAGAAATGAACTTCACATCATTTTTAAGACAATGAAGTGTACCTTTTTAGTATTTTTATCCCATCTAAGTAGTTCCAATATGATCGATTTTCGATATTGTGTCAATTTCTGCCAAGAGCGACATATATTACTGAAGTATATAGACAACCAACCTATCTTTATTTGGTGAATATCAAACCTTGTTTTGTGATTCTCAAACCTTGTTCAGTGAATCTCAGAGCTTGTTCAGTGAATCTCAGACCTTCTTGATTTTAAACCACTTATAATGACCAAGTTTCACAAAAAAAGCTCCGAGATTCACTGAACAATGTCTGAGATTCACAAGATAAGTTTTTATTTTCGTATACTAATGAACTTACCTCAAAATATTCACTTTTGGTCCATAAACTATCATCGTCCAAGGCACTCAACCACTTCAACAGAAAAACTCCACAATCATAACTAGACAAAAAAAACAGTAAATGGTTTAAAATCAACAAGCTCGAAATAATAACTATTGATCTGTTAACAAAAGGAAAAAGATACATGCTTACATACCTTGTTGTTTGTTGAGGGACTTTGAGATTGACAAATTCGTTCGTGTGCATGAACTCCAAAGATTTATATGACTCTCCCAAAATAGCTGAAACATGATGTACCTGAAAAAGAAAAGGCAATAACAAGATCAAAAAATATTTTGGAGTATACTATTAAAAGAAAAAGCAATAACAATATTTTGGAAAAAAAAATCATACAATCTCTTTGGCATGCTTGTTGTCAGGATCCACATTAACAGCCACGCATGAGTCAAGGATGAAATTTTTTCCCTGCTTTATATCACAGACACAAGCCCACCAATGCAGCGGCATCGTGTTACTATGGAAATGGAAAAAAACCTTAGATAGTAAATGTACAAGACAAACCAAGAGATTAATGCTATAATAAGGAAAATAAGGTCCAGGATTCACAAAATAAGGTCAAGGATTCACAAAACAAGTTCACAAACTAAGGTCAAGGAGTTCACAAAATAAGGTCTAGGATTCACAAAACAAGGTCCAGGATTCACGAATTAAGTTCCAGGATTCACAAATAAGTTCACAAAATAATCTCCAAGATTCACAAAATAAGGTCCAGGATTATTCACAAAATAAGGTCCAGGATTCACAAAACAAGTTCCAGGATTCACGAAATAAGGTCCAGGATTCACAAATAAGTTCACAAAATAAGTTCCAAGATTCACAAAATAAGCTCCAAGATTCACAAAACAAGTTCAAAAAATAAGCTCCAAGATTCACAAAATAAGGTCCAGGATTCACAAAATAAGGTCCAGGATTCACAAAATAAGTTCACAAAATAAGGTCCAGGATTCACAAAACAAGTTCCAGGATTCACGAAATAAGGTCCAGGATTCACAAATAAGGTCCTGGATTCACAAATATCTGACCTTGTCGATATGGCTACCAGTAAGTGGAGTGTAACTGTCCTTTATGTGTGCACCCCAAATTTCGGGGTTGTTTTCTCGATGAAGACCCTACAAGTCACAAGAAGGCAATTTTAGAAACAAAGCAACTTTAAGAAAGCAAAATACTTGAATATCAACATTTCTTCTAGAGTAAATTTAGAGACTGACAAATATTGTTGTTGGCAAGTAGAGTAAATTTCTTCTACTGAGTGTGCACTTAATTCCAAATATATCAATGACCTACAAAATTAAATTTGTTAGGAAACATACACATCGAGTGACGTGAACAAAATGAAAACATGGGGAGGAAAATGAAAATAATACTCAGGAGTTACTTACCTTATCCATAATAAGGCATTTCGGTCCAAGGCTATGCAAAGCTTCTCTTGTGACTTCCATCCACGGAGTGGACACCATAACGTCACTTCATTATTGATAAAATTCAATTAGTAGATATATTTATTACAATAAAAAATCAAAAAATCAAAGCAAAAATATGACATTACTGTTTAGTTTTCTTTGATTTCTTTCGAACAAAATTTAGCAATTCATTGTCAGTGTATCGAGGCCATTCTAGTGCATCATTTTGTACTATTTCTCTGGATATGTTCTCTTGATTTCACGCCCTCAACTCCTTACTGGCAGATGGTTTATCGAGGCCGGAAACAATTGGTGTAGAAGGAGGATCCTTGTTCCCTACCACAGGAGGAGGAGTAGAAGTCACAGGAGTAGCTAGAACAGTAACGGTGGGGTGAGTGGGCTCACTGTTCTCAAAACATGTAATAATTTGATCGCACGCCCTCAACTTCTTACTGGCAGATGGTGTAGAAGGAGGATCACTGTTCCCTACCACATGAGGAGGAGGAGGAGGAGGAGGAGGAGGAGGAGGAGGAGGAGGAGGAGGAGGAGGAGGAGGAGGAGTAGGAGTAGAAGGAGTAGCTAGAACAGTCACAGTGGGGTGAGTGGGCTCATTGACGGAAGTGACATCATCAATAGCACTGGAACTTGTTTGCATATCTCTTTCACTTGTTCTCCTCCTATTATACTCAACCCACCGTTCTTGATTATCATGATCATCCGCTACCACTGTGGGCTTAGAATGGTCAGGTTGTTCATCATTGACGGGAGGGGCATCATCACTGACGAGAGGGAAATCATCAGTAGCAGTATTATGAGAGCGAGATAAAAGATGATCAGGTTGTTCATCAGCTTGAATACAAGATGTTGAAGGTTCACCAAGTGGTATGATTTGGCATTCTGGTTTTGGTGGTGAACGACGTGACTATATTGGTTGCAAAGCTTCACCCATCACGTCCAATGCCTCAACAATTCAGCTAGATTATCCCCACTATTACCCTCCACACTCTCCTGTACATTACCCTCCTCATTATTGTCTTCTTGAGATAACCTAAAACCATCTGCCATACCATCTACAGCTGCTACTAGTTTAGAAACTGTTGCTGAGGAAGGTAGTTTGCTCAGAGCTTGGCTAGCAAGAGATTTGTACTCCATGAAAGCTTAAGCCATGACCTTTGCGGAAATCGCAAGTTTATTAACAAACTCAGTAGTACTACCCGAATTATTAGGTAGAAGAGGATCAACATTTGCGGAAAGCGCAAGTTTATTAATAAACTCAGTAGGAGGATCAGAAGGTTCTTCAGCTTCAGAATGTTGTTGTTCACTTGTTCGCTTTGAAGACTGCCTATACTCAATAGTAGGCAAAGGTGCACTCGGTGACTTTGAAGACTGCCTAAACTCAATAGTAGGCAAAAGTGCATGTGCCTTATGCTGAGTGATGACCAGTGGAGGCTCAATAGAACCCTTGCCGAAAGTTTTATTGTCCGAATTTTTGTCATTCACTCCCTCCTTAATTCTCTGGGATATAGCTTCTTTAGTCCAAGTTGAGAGCGTTGGAAACTGCCGAGTAACAAGGCATGCTTTGAAGACACATCGGTCTAGATAAATAAAAACCAAGACCATAATAGGTCCACCAAACCAATTTTCTTTCAGGTTTTTGGTCTTCCACTCCTCTTTTTGCCAAGACTCAACTTGGGCAGCCAATTTACGTTTGATAAAATTGCACCAGTTGAATTCGGAGATCAACTCAGTGTTTACCAAACTTTTAAGAAGTCTCAAACTTGCCCGATTGCCTACAACACCGCCTAAAAGAGCATTGAAGATATAAATGATGAAAGTGCGTTTGAAATCATCTCCACCATCTCTTTGTGTAGAGAGCTTTTCCATAATGTGTTTGACCTCAATGGAACTACCTTTGTATTGACTTCTGAACTCCTCCAAAAGAGACACATAAGAAGGGAACTTATCTCCAATTTTTGCTTCTTCGACAATGTTTGGACCCATTGGCAATCCCAGGCAAAGATGGATATCTTCCTCTAAAACAAGGAGTTTCCCATCACACAACGATCCTGTACAGGGTTCATAATTTGAAACTAGCCAGTACGCCAAGTGACCCGGAACAACATCTGTTTTAAGATACAATAGAGAACCAAATCCCATTTCTTGTATAGCTTCAATCTGCTTATCTGATGGTGGACTCTCCTTATTGTTGAGAAAGTGGTAAAGCCCAGCAGGAGACATCCGAGTCCTCAACAAAGGCAGTCTGTCTTTGTAAATTCTTGTCTTTTTTGAAGGTGTCTCAGAGAGTGATTCAGTAGCTTCAGTAGGTGCTTCAGTAGAATCAGCAGCTGGTTCAACAGGTCGCTTCATTTTAGCTTGCTTCCTATTATGCACCAAGTAAGGCAAAATAACATCAGAACTAAAATCCAAAATGTAAACATTTTAAGTAAGTTTGACAACAGAGAAGGTGATTTCATGCACTTATTAACAAGTATAATAATATTATCTTCTAGTTTCACAAAACAGGGTCTGAGATTCACACAATTAGGTCCTAGATTCACACAACTAGGTCCTAGATTCACGAAATGCAAATGAGATGCAGCTACTGAAAACTTAACCAACAATACATTTAAAAACTGGCAATATAGAAGGATAAGATAATGAAAACAGATAAGGTGATTTCATGCAATTATTAACAAGTATAACAATATTATCTTCCAGTTTCACAAAACAGGGTCTGAGATTCACACAATTAGGTCCTAGATTCACACAAGTAGGTCCTAGATTCACGAAATGTAAATGAGATGTAGCTAAGAAAAACTGGCAAAAACTCTAAACCCTAAACCCTCACTAACAAAAACATTTAAAAACTGGCAAAGAACATGCATCCAAAGAACATGCATCCAAAGAACGATAAATTAATCACACAACCATACGCAAGAGAATCGAAATATACTAAAAAAAACCCTAAACCCTCACTAACAAAAACTGGAAAAAACCCTAAACCCTCAATAACAAAAACTTGCATAATAAAAACAATAATTTGACGAATTAAAGAAATTGATTGAAAATTATGGTGAAAAATACGAAACAAAAGGAGGATGAATTCGAAACTTGAGAAAGTATATAGAAAATACCTAATTTGTGGATGATAACGATAGTAGAAAGGTAATGCTAATGGCAGACGAAAAGCTCAATGATAATGGCGGATAATGGCGAAGACGGATGTGAAATTGGAGCACTGAATATGGAAGTTGAAAAGAGAAGTAGTTAGTGAATATGGAAGTTGAAGAGAGAGCACTGAATATGGAAGTTGAAGTGAAATTTGAAATTGCGAAATTTTGTGAAACAAGACCACGTGGATCTTTACTTAAGAATACATGACTCCTAATTTTGAGAATCTTGGAACTAATTACGTGAAACTGGAGCATGAAATTGTGAAACTAAGTCTTGAATAGTTGATCTTCACTTAGGATGTTTCTTTTACTCAATGTTGTGAATCCTGGAACTTATCTTGTGAAACTGGAACATAAAATTATGAAACCTAGACCTGAATCCAGCATTAGGTATTTTTGTGATTTTGATCAAAATTTAGTCTTTAGTCGATGTCATCGTTTCCCAATTTAGCCTGAATTCAGCATCGTTTCCCAATGAAGTAAAGCCTTTAGTTGATGACATTAAACATTGTACATAATACAGAAAAAGATGCGAATCAAATGAGAAGGCGGCTTGCATTAAACATCTTTGTCTCTCAATAAAAGACCGTCATACGAAGTACACCCGTCTCCTCTTATGGTCAAATCCAAGTTTCACAATTTCTTGTAGCATTACATTCTCGACTACTCAAGTACAAGACTACAGACTAATCAATTCATGGTACCATTACAAACAAACAAGGTCATATGGCCGAATTTCACCATTTCAAATACTGAGTACATCAACACAAGATAGATATAGCAGGCCTGCTGAAGCAAGGGATGTCCGCCAGTGAACATATATCCATCGGAGAAAGATCATTTGCTTGCAAAAAGACTGTCATGTCATCAATGAAACACATATACCAACAAAAACAAGTAACAATTAAGAGATGTTCACCAAAGTTATGACCAAATGGACTTTGCATTAATTTTAAGTCAAGCAAGTGTACCGTTTTTGTATTTTTATCTCATTTAAGAAGTTCCAATATTATCTTCTTTCGATAGTCAGGCAATTTCTGCAAAAGAGATTTTCATACAGTATAGTATATATTTAATATGTAGCAATGGCAAGGTAGGAGGCAAAACTCGTATTCTATACTTTAAAATACTCACTGTTGGTCCATAAACTTTCATTGTCCAACGCATCCAACCATTTCAGCACAAACACTCCACAATCAAAACTACAAATAAATAAACATTTATGAGTAAAAGAAACATCTCAAGTGAAGATCAACTATTCAACCATTCATTTCAGCAATATGGGATTGGGTACTTGGTTTTGGTCAGAGAGGGACCATTCAAACTTGTACGATAAAAACACAAATATAGCCTAAAAAACGAAGATACATGGTTACATACCATGTTTTTTGTTGAGGGACTTCAAGGTTGATAATTGGGTTCATGTACATCAACCGCAAAGGTTCAAATGCAGATGAACCACCACAAAGAACAGATGAAACTTGGTACAACTGGAACATGAAAAAGCCAATAGAACATAAAAATATGACAGGGTTATATTTTTAAGAAACTAAAGATAAATACTCCAAAATATTTTGGGAAAAAATCATACAATCTCGTGGGCTGTGTGGTTATCAGGATCCGCATGTAAATCGGTGCTCGAGTCAAGGATGAAATTTACTTTTTGCTTTAAATCGCAAACGCAAGCCAACCAATGACGACACTTATCGTTAAGCATAGGGATAAAAACCTGCAATAGATAAACCAATTAACAATACACATGAACGAAAATAAATAAAAAAGAACATAAATAGTAGAAGAGGGATCTTTCACCTTTTGGATATTGCTCCCATCAAATGGAATGTAATCAGACTTCAGGTATTGACCCTAAATAGCTGGGTTGCGTTCTTCATGAACGGTCTGCATGTAACAAAAGAAGGACCATTTTAATAAACCAGAGAGGAGCAACATTAAGAAAGCAAATACTTGAATATCAACATCTAAAGGATTTGAAGCTCACATATACTGTGGTTGGCAAGTAGAGGAGATGTGATCTACCGAGTGTGGACTTAACTCCAAACATATAAATCACCTACAAAATCAAATTTAACAAAACATTGGTAAAGGATTCACAAAATAAGTTCCAGCATTCACAAAATAAGGTCCGGGATTCACAAAATAAGGTCCAAGATTCACAAAACAAGTTCCAGGATTCACAAAATAAGTTCACAAAATAAGTTCCAAGATTCACAAAACAAGTTCCAGGATTCACAAAATAACTTCTAGGATTCACAAAACAAGTTCTAGGATTCACAAAAAAAAAAGTAAAATGAAACATGAAAAGAAAAAGGAAAGGAAAATGATACTTACCTGATCCATAACAAAGCCACGTGGTCCAAGGGTCTGTAAAGCATGTAACACCCGCGAATTTTCCATTTTGACATTTATAATTTACTTAACCATTCTATTGTCTTATTTATATTTTAAATTATTTAATTTAATTAATCTCATCATTAAACATGATTTTTATAAATATTATATTTTTAAAGCTTAAGTAATACAAAATAAATATTTTGGTCGGATAATAATGATAATAATAATAATATTCTCCGTCTTAAGTTGTAGTGGGCTTGAGACGTAAATTCTTGTGTATATCAACTCAATCTTGCATGTTGGGCCTAGTATGACCAATGGACTCACATACTACTCCTTCCTCCTCATAAAAATAATGAGGGAAACCCTAACTACATCTTCCTCCTCAATTTTTCAGCATTCACCCTCAACAACAAACACCATTTTCATACTCTCCTCTTACAAATCTTCAAAACACCATAACTTGCTCAATTCTTATCCGAATCAAGTGATTTTCGCGTCTATCTCTTCCTCTCATCGCCCTTCTTCTTTCTAGGTAAGAAAAGAACTATCTTTCCTCCATTAATGGGGCTGTCGAACCATTCTCTACATGGTACCCTTTTTCTAGTTTCGATTCTTAGTCTTATTTTGTGTTCTCTTATGTTTAGGAGAAGGTTTAGTTGACCCGGAAGTGGATCCTTGAAAGGTAGACGAGTCTTTTGTGGATTTAAGTGCAAAAAGGTAACGGTGATGGGTTACTCGACTTTTATGTTAAAATTGTGTGAATTATGTAGTAATAGACTCATATGAATGTTAAAGTTGGTATCTTTCATGACTTATAGTGATTTGGTGTTGAGTAGAATACTTGTATGATGTTTTTCACATGTTAATGAGTAATTTTCATGCTTGGTTATAAGATGGTGAAACATGAGGTTTGTCTTAAAGGAATTCCCTCATAATTGCATGATTAGACCTCACTTTAATGATTAATAATCAACCCCATATGTTAATTACATCTTGAATGTAGTAATTTTCCATGTGTTCATCATATTATAGGAGTATAAGATGATTGAAATTAAGATGGTTGAAATTGGGAGACTTTAGATGGTTGTTTAATGGAATTTGCGTGTACAGTGATCCCCTGCCGGTGGGCCGGCAGCCGGCCTACCCAACCGGCAGCGAGTATATGCAATTTTGATGGCTTTTATAATAGGGTGTATCCCCTGCCGGTGGGCCGGCAGCCGGTCAACCGGCAGAGAATACATAATGTACAAAGTTGAGCTTGTTTGACTATAGGGTGTATTCCCTGCCGGTGGGCCGGCAGCCGGTCGACCGGCAGAGAATACACGCTCAGCGTTGTTGACCTTGTTTACCTTGACCTGTATTCCCTGCCGGTGGGCCGGCAGCCGGTGGACCGGCAGAGAATACACTTTCAGCTATTTTGGCTTTGTTTTACCTTGGCTTGTATTCCCTGCCGGTGGACCGGCAGAGAATACACCTTCCTCTATTTTTAACCTTGTTCACCTTAGCATAAATCCTCTGCCGGTGGGCCGGCAGCCGGTGCCCACACCGGCAGAGAGCACCTGGTAATTGTTGTACTCTTATACTCATACATGCTTCACATGAATTGTTTACGTTACGTTTATATAATCATTGTTACTCGTATTTGTGACCGGAGTGTGACGGTTTACATTGTGTGACGGCTTGACATTCCTTACTTTGCCCTCGGACCTTGGGTCACGGTTAAGTGCCATTGTTTCCGAGTTGGGTTATTCCTTCCGCCTCTTCGGTTCGTGGGTCACGGTTAGGTGACAAAGTTCCGATTTGGGGTTACTCGACTTTTCGGTCACGGTTAGGTGTACCATGGATCGAGTCTTGGATACGATTTGGGATTGTATGTCGAATCGGGTGTCGTCCATCCCGAGAGTCTGGCCAGATTTAGACTAGGACCGTATTATGAGCGTCGTCCTACCAGGAGGTTGGAGTCTAGGGGTTTGTCTTGTTTTGAGTCAAAGCCTTTGTAAATGTCTTGCTTGTTACGGTCATTGGCGTGTTCTTATATACGAGAGTGCACGTCTTCTATGATTGTTTGTGAGAGTCTTGGTCCTATCGGATACTAGTGGTGAGATGCAAGCCCCTAGTTGCGATATGATCGACGGGATTGATGTTCCCATCTGTTCTTATGGTGAGATGCAAGCCATAAGTATGAATGTGACATTAGTAGCCACGTCCCGTGCTATGGTTGTTAAGAGATTTTCAAAGTAATGGCTATTGGTTTCCATCCATGTATTTCCTATTTAATTGATCCGTTGTTTACCTTCTTCATATGATTCGATGCCTAATCTCATATCCATGTTTTGCTACCTTGAAAGCATGTTTAATATGATGTACCATGCCTATCTCTTTAAGAATGCAATATGCCTATCTCATTATGATTATTGTTATATTCCCTTGTTCATATTATTCAAGTATGATGCATGATCAATATGTTTAATTAAGTTCTTGCTTATGTGCATTTCGACATATTGTGGCTGGGAGAACCCTGAGTTACTCCCCACTGACTGTGGCGTTCATGTTTACATGAATGACAGGTTTGTGATGCAGATTATGGGGAAGACGTGTGAGCTAGCGAGAACGTTGACCCTTGGACCTTAGTTATAGTTTGCTTAAACTCACCTATCGTTAGACTTGTGTTTATTCGTGGGATATCTTTTCCCCAACGCACTTGTTTTAAATTGTAAAACTTAATTATCTTTCTTTTCATTTTTATTTGATCACTTATGGTGGATTTCGCACTTTAAACTTTTAAAGGTTTCAAAAATCTCGTATTTTCCGCTTTAAATTTGATGCCCTATCGAGGGGTGTCACAGTTGGTATCAGAGCATATGTTGCTCCTGACGCACACACGTGTACCCCGAATTTAACCTTGAACTTGACCTTGAATAATGAATGTGAGATGGGTAGACTTAAGGACCTAAGGTGGTAGTCTGTAGTGTGTTTGCTCTTTGTTAGGTACTAACATGTTTGTTGATTGTCATTTAATAATTGTTGTGTTCTTGAATCAATGACCGTGAGCTTATCTATACGAAGATCAAGATTTGGTGCCTATTGCTGAGGATTGAAGATTTGTTCAACCTTTGAAGAATGCTTCTACTTCCTTGAAGATGTTTCTCGTTCTTTGTGTATCTTGCCTTATTCTTTATCTCTTGGTGCTTATCCTCCTTCGAAACTCTCTTCTGTTTTACTTTAAAAGCTACGCTTGTCACCCCGGGATCGGATGCTATGATGTGCCCTTGAAGTGTTAACATTTCAAGAAGCCCGGACATCTCGTGAAGGATTTCCTCGAGAAGAAGATTACTCCGCCTCTCCCTCATGCTCCGGAAGCCGAGCCAAGAAGAGTCATTATTGCCGAGAATCTAGTCGGAGCTGTTGTTCCTCCCGACACCGTTTTGGGTGTGTTTTCTATCCTTGATCCGCCTTTCTTTACTTTTAGCCCGTGATGCTCATCCTTCCTTTCTAAACTCTCCTTGCTTTACATTTGAAGCTAGTTTGGTACCCACCCGGCTTATTCTTCGTTTTGTTTCTCCTTCCTTAACATCTTGCATATGAATCTCTTTCTCTTGACGGGTGTCTTTACCGGCACGAAGATGCCTTTCTCTCTTTGGGTGCTTTGTCATATTCCCTTATCTTTGTGCTTCTATACCTTTCGCAACTTTTATGCCATATCTTGGGAGTTATCTTTGTACCTTTTCTCCTTATAATGCCCCTCATGTACACCTTCATCTTTGCCTTATGGAATGTTAACTTTGGTCGAATAATTTAACTTTTGCGGGGTTTGTTTGTGTTTGACCCTTGACCCTAGTTTTGAGAGGTTGTGACGTTAGAAAGGCTTAGGTAGTGCGATGAGACATGCTTAGTGATTCTTATACCTAGTTCCTTGATAAAGTGAGTATATTTGATTGGTGGAATTCCTTGTGTGAGCGTGAGTTTTATATATTACTTAAGTTATGGAACTTGGCTTTGTTGTCTACGCTTGGGATTTGAAAGCTTAGTAGGTTGAGCGTTGTTACCTTAGGAATAATCATGGAGTAAGGCTCATGATATGAGCTTGAAAGAAAACTCATTTTTAGATGTTAATGATCCCGTATAGATTGGGGATGTGATTTGATATTTGTTGTCTCTTGAGAATTTTGTTGAGAAGTCTTTGTTAATTCATTCTTTGGTTTTTAAACATTGAGGTTGTGTCGAGTACTTGAGATAAGGAGATGCTGTTATACTTGAGTGGTAGACTTACTTTAGGAAAATCTTATTATGTGATAGGATAGGTGAACAATGAATCTAACCAATTTATCAACCCTTAAGCGAGCGTTTATTTTTCCCTTGATCACCATCAGAGGTGTAATCCTTTAAGAGAGACTTGCATATAAGGAATGAGATGAATTGCCTTGACCCTCGTTTTAGAATTTGGTCGTTTTGTTATGATGGTACAATATCCTAATAGGCGTGACCTTGTTAGGGAGAACCTTAAGTCCTAGAAAGCGTATGGTTTAAGCCTTAAAATCCCCCTTCGTACCTTTAATCATCTTCCTTCCCTTCGTTCATACCTTGATTAGATTTAATTCTTAAGTATAAAAGTTACTTGTCGTTTCCTTGCCTTGAATACCTCTCTAATTCTAATGTCTCTTACTGATGATAACTAGTTACCTTTACTATTGACTCCTTTAATCTCACACCTCGTCATGTTCATGTATCCCCTTGAAATTTCCTATCATTTCTTGACCTAGTTATTACCCTTTGTTTCCTTAGTGTAGTGATGGCATTGTTGGCTACGTTGTAGAGCGAGTGAGATGCTCTTTGAGGGTCCTTTGTGAGCCTTTATTTCGTCGAATTTGGATTAGTGGAACTTGAGTTGAGTCGAGTAGGAAAAAAATTGTATAACGAACCTATTTACTTTTGGTTGGTGGTCTTTATGAGTTGGGGAATGTGGTCATCTATGCTTGTGAATTCGGGTGTGAATAAGATTTTGGTTTGGAGTGTTAGAAAGTATAAAGACCTTGAGATTTTGACCTTGATTAAGGATTTTACCATAGTGAGAACTCCTAGTGGTCGATAGTTGGTTATGTGTGTAACTCTTTTAGTAGTTTTATCTTTCGTGGAAATCGTTTATAGATGATTTATATTTGAGAGTTATGGAATCACAATTGTGGCGGAGTGATTTGACCCACGGGGTAGCATAAGAGTAAAGTGTTAGTATTTTGAGGAAATTATTGGGAGTTATGTGGTTATGAATTTCGTGGTTAGGAAGTTTTTGGAACCGTTCAGGATGACTTTGTTGTTTGAGATTTAAGTATCTGGCGTTTCCTTGTTGTCTTTTTCCCGTCCTCTTTGACCATAAGTGTTACCGTTCATACCTCTCTTCCTCATTTCAGCTTGCTCCTCCTTTAAATTTGATACTCGTAACTTACGAAACTTTATCTTTGACATCCTTGTGAATCTGTTTTCAATTCTTACTCCTAGGAAGTTCATCGTAGCTCTTTTGTTGGTTAAGTTTGAACCCTCTTAGCGCACCTTGTTTCCTTGATATCTAAGTTACTTTTCAATTCGTACTATTTCTAAACATTTCAAGCTACCAGTTTTGATCCATTGTTAAAAGTTTATGTTACTTTTACAAAACCCTACCTATTTTAAAAGTTCGAAAATGGAAATTTGATTTAGTTCTCCTTTTGTTCTATGAGTATAACTTCTTTTTATTGATTTTTAATTGCTAAACCCGAGTTACTTTTAATTTTGCTCAATTTCTAACTAACTCTGATCTACTTATGATTTCTTTATCAGAGTTTAATATTATATTTTCGGAAATTTGACTCCCTTCTGAGTTTAAAAGCGAAACCTTTATCTCTAATTTGGCTTTGGCAAAAGAAAATTTGAGTGAATTACCTTTTCTTCCGATTTTGACGTTGATCGGATGTTAGAACTCGTTATTTGAGACGTTTAATAACTTGTTCTACGCTTGTCGGCGAATGATTTTTGTTTTAAATTTGTCTTTGACTTGGAAAGTTAGCGTTCTTGTGTGCACGACAAGAGCAATTTCGTTCCATGGATGAGGCTTATACTTTTGAAAACTCTTCATTAATGTTTTTGAAAGTATTTTGATTTTCGATTTATACAAATGATTTGCTTTTGACCATATCTTCGATTTGGAATGTGATGTTCTTGAATGCGCAACGAGAGCATTTTCGTTCCTTTGATGAGAATCTGGTTCTGTCGGAAAATTTTATTTGAGACTTTTGAAAGGATTTTGATTCTTACGATAAGTAACCTTTTAATGTTTTGGTTACCGATTTCAAAATTCCGGTTTTATAATTATATGACTTTTCATTTCTATTTTCAAGTTTCGAGGACGAAACTTTTTAAAAGATGGAGTGATTGTAACACCCGCGAATTTTCCATTTTGACATTTATAATTTACTTAACCATTCTATTGTCTTATTTATATTTTAAATTATTTAATTTAATTAATCTCATCATTAAACATGATTTTTATAAATATTATATTTTTAAAGCTTAAGTAATACAAAATAAATATTTTGGTCGGATAATAATGATAATAATAATAATATTCTCCGTCTTAAGTTGTAGTGGGCTTAAGACGTAAATTGTTGTGTATATCAACTCAATCTTGCATGTTGGGCCTAGTATGACCAATGGACTCACATACTACTCCTTCCTCCTCATAAAAATAATGAGGGAAACCCTAACTACATCTTCCTCCTCAATTTTTCAGCATTCACCCTCAACAACAAACACCATTTTCATACTCTCCTCTTACAAATCTTCAAAACACCATAACTTGCTCAATTCTTATCCGAATCAAGTGATTTTCGCGTCTATCTCTTCCTCTCATCGCCCTTCTTCTTTCTAGGTAAGAAAAGAACTATCTTTCCTCCATTAATGGGGCTGTCGAACCATTCTCTACATGGTACCCTTTTTCTAGTTTCGATTCTTAGTCTTATTTTGTGTTCTCTTATGTTTAGGAGAAGGTTTAGTTGACCCGGAAGTGGATCCTTGAAAGGTAGACGAGTCTTTTGTGGATTTAAGTGCAAAAAGGTAACGGTGATGGGTTACTCGACTTTTATGTTAAAATTGTGTGAATTATGTAGTAATAGACTCATATGAATGTTAAAGTTGGTATCTTTCATGACTTATAGTGATTTGGTGTTGAGTAGAATACTTGTATGATGTTTTTCACATGTTAATGAGTAATTTTCATGCTTGGTTATAAGATGGTGAAACATGAGGTTTGTCTTAAAGGAATTCCCTCATAATTGCATGATTAGACCTCACTTTAATGATTAATAATCAACCCCATATGTTAATTACATCTTGAATGTAGTAATTTTCCATATGTTCATCATATTATAGGAGTATAAGATGATTGAAATTAAGATGGTTGAAATTGGGAGACTTTAGATGGTTGTTTAATGGAATTTGCGTGTACAGTGATCCCCTGCCGGTGGGCAATGCCTACCCAACCTAACCGCGAGTATATGCAATTTTGATGGCTTTTATAATAGGGTGTATCCCCCGTCATTGGGCGAATGAGCCGGTCGGTCAACCTACAGAGAATACATAATGTACAAAGTTGAGCTTGTTTGACTATAGGGTGTATTCCTGCCGGTGGGCAGCAGCCGGTCGACCGGCAGAGAATACACATTGAGCGTTGTTGACCTTGTTTACCTTGACTGTATTCCCTGCCGGTGGGCGCGCAAATTGGACCGGCAGAGAATACACTTTCAGCTATTTTGGCTTTGTTTTACCTTGGCTTGTATTCCCTGCAGGTGGGGGGCAAAGGTGACCGACAGAGAATACACCTTCCTCTATTTTTAACCTTGTTCACCTTAGCTTAAATCCTCTGCCAGGGGGCAGTAGGCGTGCCCACACCTGCAGAGAGAGCACTGGTAATTGTTGTACTCTTATACTCATACATGCTTCACATGAATTGTTTACGTTACGTTTATATAATCATTGTTACTCGTATTTGTGACCGGAGTGTGACGGTTTACATTGTGTGACGGCTTGACATTCCTTACTTTGCCCTCGGACCTTGGGTCAAGGTTAAGTGCCATTGTTTCCGAGTTGGGTTATTCCTTCCGCCTCTTCGGTTCGTGGGTCACGATTAGGTGACAAAGTTCCGATTTGGGGTTACTCGACTTTTCAGTCACGGTTAGGTGTACCATGGATCGAGTCTTGGATACGATTTGGGATTGTATGTCGAATCGGGTGTCGTCCATCCCGAGAGTCCGCGGATTTAGACTAGGACCGTATTATGAGCGTCGTCCTACCAGGAGGTTGGAGTCTAGGGGTTTGTCTTGTTTTGAGTCAAAGCCTTTGTAAATGTCTTGCTTGTTACGGTCATTGGCGTGTTCTTGTATACGAGAGTGCACGTCTTCTATGATTGTTTGTGACAGTCTTGGTCCTATCGGATACTAGTGGTGCGATGCAAGCCCCTAGTTGTGATATGATCGCCGGGATTGATGTTCCCATCTGTTCTTATGGTGAGATGCAAGCCATAAGTATGAATGTGACATTAGTAGCCACGTCCCGTGCTATGGTTGTTAAGAGATTTTCAAAGTAATGGCTATTGGTTTCCATCCATGTATTTCCTATTTAATTGATCCGTTGTTTACCTTCTTCATATGATTCGATGCCTAATCTCATATCCATGTTTTGCTACCTTGAAAGCATGTTTAATATGATGTACCATGCCTATCTCTTTAAGAATGCAATATGCCTATCTCATTATGATTATTGTTATATTCCCTTGTTCATATTATTCAAGTATGATGCATGATCAATATGTTTAATTAAGTTCTTGCTTATGTGCATTTCGACATATTGTGGCTGGGAGAACCCTGAGTTACTCCCCACTGACTATGGCGTTCATGTTTACATGAATGACAGGTTTGTGATGCAGATTATGGGGAAGACGTGTGAGCTAGCGAGAACGTTGACCCTTGGACCTTAGTTATAGTTTGCTTAAACTCACCTATCGTTAGACTTGTGTTTATTCGTGGGATATCTTTTCCCCAACGCACTTGTTTTAAATTGTAAAACTTAATTATCTTTCTTTTCATTTTTATTTGATCACTTATGGTGGATTTCGCACTTTAAACTTTTAAAGGTTTCAAAAATCTCGTATTTTCCGCTTTAAATTTGATGCCCTATCGAGGGGTGTCACAAAGCATGTCTTGTGACTTCCATCCACGGAGTGGACACCATAGCGTCACTTAAATATTGAGGAAATGCAATTATTCAATATCTCTCATAATATAACTTTTATATTGTAAAAATCAAAGCAAAATCATATAACTTTTATATTGTAAAATCAAAGCAAAATCATTACAATTTAGTTTGTGCCGATTTTGATCTGCAAACATAATCCAACAATTGTTGGTCACTGTAAGGAACTGGTCGAGAGCCACTGCCACAATACGAACATATAACATTATTTAATCAACTAAAGTACTAAAGGTTTTGCAAGAAAAAATTGATAATATTAAAAGAAAAAGGTTCTTACAGCGGTACACGACTCCATTCTAGTGCATCTTTTTTCACTCTATCTCTTAATACGTTCTTATCACATGTGATACTGTGATAGCACACCCTGAATGCAAAACGCTTCACCTGAGCTTCCTATAAATGGAAAAAGGGGAATAATAATGTGTTGCAAACTTATAAAAAATTATATTTATCAATGTATAAATAGAGTTGAAAAAGTAATCTTACAGTATATATGGTTATTGGACAAACACTTTTGTTTCCTTTGTAATTCTCTAATATGTTCAATAAATAGATGCCATTATCTATTTCATCAGAAGGTAGGTTTGATTTTGGGATAAACACTTCGGGCGTCCACAAAATACTTGTCAGTGCTGGCAACTTTGGTTTAAGAAGCCGGATGAGCTTTTTTTTCTGTATGAACAAAAGAGAAATCAGTCTTTCTGATCGGGGCCATTTCGTGTTCACAATTAAGCATATGTGGTCGTTGGTCAATGGTCGATACAAAACACAATTTATACTTCACAAACAACTCTACAATTAGTAAAGAGGCAAGTAAAGGTCGGATCCCAAGGGACGGGTATTGAAATGAGAATTCTATTGTAACTAGTAGTGTCTAGGGGTATCACAAATTGGGTTGATGTAGAAGGTTACTAAACTAAAATAACAATGAAAATAAACTAGCAAGATGAATAAAATAAGGGGTGTAAACAATTGATTAAAGGCACTAGGGTGTCATGGGTTCATAGGGGAATCATGGGATATGATCATACAAACATGTTCTCAAAGTATAAGCAAGCAATTATTGTTGTGATGGATTGAGTTGGGTTATATCTTACAATCCTAGGAAAGTTTGGGTCCCGGAGCCGAATCGATTAGATTGTACAACACCTACAAGTCGACTTAATCTTTCCTACTCAACACATGCATGGTCTAACAAGACTCGAGTTGGGTTATGTCTTACAAGTCTCATTGAAAAGATAGGAGATGATAGTAAATGCAAGGATTCATAGGCTTAGCATTTCATCAAATATAACATGTGCATGTATTAAGATCAAAACAAGCAAGCAAATAAGGTATGAAAGCATATTGATTTAAGCATGAATCATTCCCCATGTTGGTTTCCCCTAATCACCCATTAAACCCTAGCTAAGAGACTACTCACTCATTATCATGTTGATCATGCTAGCAAGGTTGTCAATCATACTAACAATATGAAACATGATGAATAAATGAAAGTAATTAACAATAATTAAAAAGAGATTAAGAGATTATACCTACTAATGATTCCAAAATAATAATGCAAAGAATAATAGAAGAACTTGATGATTGATGGAAGGTTGTCAATCTCCCAATAAACCCAATAATCTTCTAATTACCCAAAATAAAGGAAGAACAAGAGAGAGATTAAAGAACTAAAACTTGGATTAAAACTTGATTAATACTTGATTACAATATTGAAGAGAGATTTGATTGATATTAACTACTCTAAATATTGATAAGAAGAACATGCTCCTCTAATTAGACTAATGGGGTATTTATAGTGAAAATTAGGGAGGATGCATTAGGGTTAACTAAGGGCTAAACTAGTAATTACACTTTTTTAAGTTGAGCAAGGAGACTCCGGTATTTTCTGAGAGAAGGGCTTCTCTTTTCGTAGCTTGAAGAATGAAATCCGTGCTGTGCAAGAATCCGTGCGGATTAGAGTCGGGACGGCCGGATTTGGGCTGTGCAATCCGAGCGGATTCAGGAGAGGGACGCTCGGATGGTTGAGGGGGAATCCGAGCGGATTCCAAGGAGGGACGCTCGGATTGTGCTGGCTGGACGGACGGATTGTTCGCAATCCGTTCGGATTGTTTGTCAGCTTCAATTCTTCTTCTTTTCTTCCCTTTTCTTCATAAATTCCTTGGGGATTTCCTTGGGGACGCAAGGATCCTTTCTCAACATTGTTCTTCTACTATAATATGTACAAAGGCCTTCTAGTCTTGTCTCTTCTTGGTGCTTGGTCATTGAATACAATCAATTTAGCCTCGTTTTGCCATGAAAATGCAAGATTCTTACTCCTTTCCTACCAAGGGATCAAAATCTCAAAGAATATGCAAAACAAAGAACTAAAGATAAGAAATGACCCAAATAGGCACTAAAAAGCATGGAAACAATGGTAATTCGGGGGCTAAATATGCGCCAATTATGGTCACATCAAATATCCCCAAACCGAACCTTTGCTCGTCCCGAGTAAAGAGGTGACAAAGACTAGGACCAAAACTAACCTATCCTAATAATAATAGCCGATATGAGACAATTAGCGGGTCTCACTCCACCCCTTCAACTCACAACAAGACAACCATGAGGTAGGATGCCTTCTTGCAAGGCAAGGTGGGTCTTGCCAAAATGGCGACACATCCAATCATTAAAGCACATAAAATCACATAATGGATGCATCTACAAAAAGAATAGCCACTTTCCTCATCTAAG
The DNA here is from genome assembly GCF_048544455.1 of Silene latifolia. Classification (NCBI taxonomy): domain Eukaryota; kingdom Viridiplantae; phylum Streptophyta; class Magnoliopsida; order Caryophyllales; family Caryophyllaceae; genus Silene; species Silene latifolia. Next base: position 48,413,377 of record NC_133528.1, on the reverse strand, counting down.
TGGCGGAAATTATCTACAAGGGAAGCAATTCAAGGGTACACAATCCTTCATAGATGCAATTTATTCAAACTACTAATCCTAGAAGGATACCAATAAATCACCTCCAAAATGTGTCAAGCTAGGGTACCTTTGTCCTCAATCGTTAAATGCTTTTGTCAAGAGTAGACTCCCTATGGTGTTAGAAACACTGGAGGATCGCGGAATTCCCCCTCTTGCCTAGACAAGAAGAAGGGTCGTCCCCTCTCTACCATGCACAAAAATGGATATGATGGATGAAGGGATCAATAGATATTTGAGTATCACTTTGGGAGTTTGCTTTTGTTTTTGTTTTTCCCCCCAATTTCTTGTGGTATATAACATTTGAGAACACTTTCTTTTTGCCATTTCTTTTTGATTTTTGGCTTTTCAATACTTGACAACTTTTTTGCATTTCTTTTTGAACATTTTCAAAGTCACCCCAATTAGTAACGAGGGTGCCTTGTATTTGAAGCTTTTGGAGTCTATTTTTGCTCCTCTTTTCTTTTGATGCATTTTCTTTTGCAAACTTTCTTTCACTTTTCATTTCATTGAACTCAAATTGATTTCTTTTTTTGTGCCCATTCCCTTTTGTTGACAAAAATATGGTAGAACATGGATGATGGATGTATGCATGGTTTCAAGGGTCACCTTGGAATAAACGGTAGCCAAGGAGTTATCACACCACAAGGTACTCTTGACTAGGCCTTAAACCATGGGTCAAAGGATACTAGCATGACACATCCTAGGGTGTTTTACAAGCATTCTAACAAGCAAAGTCTTAAGAATAAAAAGCATCTACTAGGGCCTATATACACTTGTCAAGCTTCCCAAATCGACGGTTTCGCAAAAATTTTTCTAACATGCAAACTACATGCCATGATGCAACTAACATATACACATCCTAATGCAAATGATTCTACCGACTAATATGCTATATAAACTAAATGCAATCCTAAGTTCACATTGTTTTTACCGCATCAATCAAAATAAAGCCACATAGTCATTAACATAAAGAGGAAAAAGGAGATTGGAAAGATCATACCATGCGGTCTTCAATATCCTCATGTCTCGGATGTGGCGTAGTCAATCAAAGTGAACAAGGATAAAACAAACACAATATATACAAGACAATATATACAAAGGAAATGAACTTGTTTTTGGATTTTCAATTTTTTCAAATTTTTATGGTTTTTGAAATTTTTCAATTTTTATGGGTTTTTGAATAAAAGTTAAGTGTTAGAATTCCCATCCCCACACTAATATGGGCATTGTCCTCAATGGCCAAAATGATGGAAATTATGCAAAGATGATGCATGATTTCTATACTAAATGCAATTCTACACTAAGCTATACTACATGATGCATGGTTTTTGTTATGACGGAGAGGATAATTTAGATTAACTCCCGTTGTGTATGCATTAACTTCCCCAAACCGAGTGAGACACTATTGCTAATGTTCAAGGATGGGTATAGTTCATGCACACACTATGCTATGCATGAAACTAGTTTGTCATTTTGGATTTTACAAATGGGAACAATAAAAGAAGAACACCTCAATGGAACCGAGGTGTGAGTCCTTTGATGTTGCTAGGACTAAACCAACAATGATCAAAATGAAATAAGATACAAAGAGATATAGACAAACCATGGGAGTGTAGGAGTCTCCAAGGCTTGCTAGTCTTCCATCATGCTATCACCACTTCCCTCATGAGAAGTTGTCACATTGCCACTTTCCTTGTCACTTTCTTCTTTACTTTCTTCATCATCTTGTTCATCATCATCATCATCTTCACCATCTCTTTCTCCATCTCCACTTGCTTCTTCCTCAATATTATCATCAAATTCTTCACCATTTCCAACAACCTCATTGTCTTCCACCACGTCCCTAGATGCACCCGGAAATAAGGCTTCTTTATCCGCCCAACTAGGCAAAGGACAAGATGGATCAAGGAGTCCTTGCCTAGCTAAATGTAGGAGGGGAGGATATTGAGCCAAATATGCATTCTTCCGATCTTCATAAGCTTGCTTGTGCATGGCTTGCATAAGAAGAGTGACATAGTCTTTCCCAATTTCAACTCCTTCCGGTTTGAACTCTTCATACACAAAGGGGTAAGGCGGTATAACAATGGAAGAGGAGGGGGTTTCATGATCACCCTTTTGTTGTTGAATGATGTACTCGGCTTCTTCGGATAGGGGAAGTAGATAGTTGGTCCGGTGGACACTTAGGCGACAAATCTTTGCGGGTAAAGTGAATGATCGAGCCTCACTAGTTAGCCATCCATATCTAGTGTCAAGGGGGTTATGGGCAACCCACTTGAACTTGTTAATCATAATGTGCATATTAATAAGATGGCCACCTTCCTTTGCCTTGTACTTGCTATCCTTATTGAAATTAGGATCAAAGTGCTTGGCTAGGACCGTGACTAGGCCGCCATTAACAATAACGGTTGTACCCTTCTTCCCACTATCAACATTGAGCCATCTATCAACCAATAGCCTCAAAGAATTGAAAGGCTTGGTATGGATTCTTCCGACATTCAAAGCCGATTCAAGGAGAATAAAATCAAGTCTTGTGAAATGATTGGTGTCTTTCCTAGCAATTATGGTATTTTCCACAACTTTGTGCCATACTCTTATGCCCGGATGATGGACCAAAAGAGCACGACAAGCATGAAAATCATCAAATTTCTTCCCGGAGATTGCCTCCCAAAGAGGCTCGGGGTCATAATTTCCATAATGCTTAAGATATCTCGATTCATCGCTAAGACCCAAAATTTCACCTAATTCCTCAAAGGTAATGCGTCTACTAATGTTAGCTAGACGAAACTCAAGATTTTCCCTATTCTCAACTTTGGTAACTTTTAAAGAACTTAAGAATTCCAAGACAAGGGAAGGGTATGTCGATTCCTTTGTTTCAAACAATTTCTTCAAACCCATGGCATTGAAAAAGGCTTTTGTTTGTTCAAGAACACCCAATTTCTCCAAGGCATCTTCACATATGAATTTGGTGGATTGAGTTGATTTCATAGCAAACTTGACAAATGCATTTCTATGGGTATCGGAAATAAAAGTTACCTCCGGATAATGTAAGAGTTGATCGATTACCGGAGTAGAAGGTGATGCTCCCATAGAAGTTTGTTGTTGTTGCTCCACTTCCAAGTTTGGTGTTGATACCACCATTGCCAAAGCTTTCTTTGTTTGGAGAGCTTTTTGCCTTTGAGAGAGAGCCTTTGCCTTTGGTGCCTTTGTTGCTTTTGTTGCTCCCTTTGTCCTTGCCATTTGATGAACTAACCAAGAAAAGAGTCAAAAATCTTCAATTTGTAGGATGCCCAAATCGATTTGAAGATGAAAGGCTTTGCCTTTATGAAATCAAAAATCGACTCAAAGATTGAAGATTTTGTTCTTGGTTTTGATTTTTAATGAAGATGGAGTGATTGATTTGTTGTTTGAAGGATGGTTTGATTTGATTTTGGTGGATTTTGTTGAGGGTTTTTGTTTTTGTGATGGAGAGGATGAGGGTTTTGATGTTGTGGGTAGTGTTTATGAATGAATGAAGGAAGGAATGAAGGTGGGAGGGTATTTAAAGGAGTCGAAATTTTCGAAAACGCAGGGGCAATCCGTGCGGATTCTGCAGCTTCAAAATTTTCAGAAGCTCGCCTAAAGACGGGCGGGTTCTGGGGAATCCGCTCGGATTCTTCTGTGTTGGGACGGGCGGATTTGCTGCAGGACGGGCGGATTTCAGCCCAGAGAAATTTCTTTGTTTTCTTCAGCTGCCAAGACGGGCGTCTTCTTCACAAGACGGACGGATTCTATGAGACGGCGTCTTTCCGTAAATCCGCTCGGATTCTTTAACATCAAGAATTCTTCAATTTTCAGCTCGGCTCGGACGGGCGTCTTCTCGGCGGGACGCTCGGATTGTTGAAGACGGGCGGATTTGGTACAATCCGCTCGGATTCTGGTCCTTTGTACCCGGATTCATTCCATTCGTGCACAATGCAATTCCCTTTACCATTCTTCCATTCTTCTTCATTTCTTGTGTTCTTCATTGTGGGGGCACTACTAAGGCATGAATAGCCTAGGCAATTGCCATCCCCACACTAAGGTAAAGCACTACACATCAATTGAAATCGTTAGTCCCTCCCTCACTTCTCTCTTACATGACAATTATTTTGATCAAAGTAAATAAAAATCCAAAAATGACAAAAAAAATGCAATACAAAAATTGAAATGTAAGTTAGGGAGTTAGAAATATTTACAAGTGGTGGTTTAGGGAGGACTCCACCAAACTCTCATTCTTGATGAGATGTCAAGGGGGCATGTTCAAGGTGTTGTTGATGTTGCTCAACACCTTGAAGAAGTAATCAAAAGCTTGTTCATTATTGTGGTAGAGGTCCTCAATAGACCGTGGCCCTTGTTGTTGATCATGATCGATGGCATGCCCAATGTAGGGATTAAAAATCCCTTCAAACTCGTCGTCCCAAAGACCACAAACTTCATTGAGTTGATCATTGAAAATCTCTTGCTTAGATGGAGACAACTCTCCCAATTTCTTCTCTTGGCCAATGAGGCCATCCTCTTCTTCCTTGGTTGATTTTGATGAGCTTTGCAAGCTCTCCTTGTCACAATTCACTTGCTCTTTGAATGGAGCATCTTCACCTTTCTTCTTCCATTGGAGTTCCGATTTCTTCCTTTCATCCTTCCTATATAGTGATCAATCATGAAACATGGCTCATGCAAACGAGGAGCTCTCATGGTTTTGTCAAGATTAAAAGTTATGCTTTCATCTCCCACTTCTAGAGTGAGCTCTCCATGTTTCACATCAATCACCGCACCCGCGGTGTGTAGGAAAGGTCTTCCTAAGATGATTGGAATGTTGGAATCTTCCTCCATATCAACAATGACAAAGTCCACCGGGATGAAAAACTTCCCAATTCGCACGGGGACATCTTCCCATATCCCTAATGGTGTCTTCGTCGATCTATCGGCCATTTGAAGTGTGATATTGGTGCATTTAAGCTCTCCCATTCCCAACCTTTTACTCACCGAGTACGGCATGACACTCACACTAGCCCCTAGATCACATAAGGCTTTGTTGATCGTCGTGTCGCCAATGGTACACGGTATTGAGAAGCTTCCCGGATCCTTTAACTTTGGAGGTGAACTTCCTTGAAGTATTGCACTACTCACCTTAGTGAAGGCGATAGTCTCAAGTTTCCGGATCGACTTCTTCTTTGTGAGGATATCTTTCATATACTTTGCATAGGCCGGAACGTGATTGATTAATTCCGTGAAAGGAATTGAGACTTCTAAATTCTTCACAATCTCCATGAACTTTCCAAGTTGATCATCAAATTTGGGCTTGGCTTGACGACTTGGAAAAGGAAGTCTAATCACAATGGGCTCCTTCTCTTTGGCCTTGTCTTCATTTTTCTTTGAACTTTCTTCTTTTGATGATTCCCCTTCTTTGGGGCTTTGCACAATTTCTTCCTTTTCACTAGCTTGCACAGCTTCATCCTCAACTTGCTTCTTCGGTGCCTCATACCTTGTACCACTTCTCAAGTGAATGGCACTAACCGTTTCATGTCTAGGAGGATTACTTTGAGGTGGTAATTGCCCCTTTTGTCTTTGTGAGCTTGAAGATGCTAGTTGAGTCAATTGTGTTTCCAACATCTTGGTGTGAGCTAGAATGTTGTTGATGGTGGTGTCTTTTGCTTGGCTATCTTTTTGCATTTGAGTGAAAAATTCTTGTTGATTCTTTTGCATTTGGAGGACCGCTTTTTGGACATCAAAACCTTGGTCATTTTGGTGATTGTATGGATTTTGATTTTGGTAACCTTGGTTTTGATTGTAAAAGGGTCTTTGATTTTGGTTTCTCATGGGTGGTGGAGTGTATGTTGTTTGAGGGTTTTGAACATTTTGGCTTTTGTATGAGAGATTTGGATGGAACTTGGTGTTTTCATTGTAAAAATTTGAATAAGGGGTACCACTTTTGTAAGCTTGAAAAGCATTAACTTGTTCGGTTGTTCCCCTACACTCACTTGGGTCATGACCCAAAGTTCCACAATTCTCACATATCCCACTTGGGATTGATGAGGATGCCGTCATGGCATTGACATGATGCTTTGATGATTTTGAGTTTTCCTCAAGTCTAGCCATAGCTTGTTCAAACTTCAAGTTGATTGTGTCAATGTGAGCACTAAGTTGAGCGCCCAATTGAGTAACGGAGTCCACTTCATACTTTCCTCCTCTAGTAGCCTTGCGAGGTCTGCTATATTGTGAATTATGGACCGCCATTTCCTCAATCTTGTTCCATGTTTGATTGTCATCAACTTCGGTGAACATTCCATTTGATCCCATATTGAGAATGTTCCTTGAATCTTCATATAAACCATTCCAAAATTGTTGTACCAAAAACCATTCGCTAAGTCCATGGTGAGGACATGAGCGACAAACACCTTTGAACCGCTCCCAAGCTTCATACAAAGATTCTTCATCCCTTTGCTTAAAACACGTAATTTGAGCTCTTAGCATGTTAGTCTTTTCCGGTGGGTAGAATTTTTTGTAGAAAGCTAGAGCTAACTTCTTCCAAGAATCTATTCCAAGGGTGGCCTTATCAAGGCCCTTCAACCATTGCTTTGCGGTGCCGATTAACGAAAAAGGAAATAAGACCCATCTAATTTGGTCTTGAGTCACGCCCGTTTGAGAGATAGCATCACAATAATCGCAAAAGGTTTCCATATGAGAATGAGGGTCTTCACTTGGCATCCCCCCAAATTGGCTCCTCTTAACTAGTTGGATGAAGGCGGACTTGGCAATAAAATTTCCGGTTAGATGTTGCGGTGTAGGAGTACCATTTGGTAGATTCTCCTCGGTGGGTATAGAGTGTGACGAGAATTTAGGCATTGTAGGTGGATTTTGTGGGATATTGTTTAATGGGTTCTCTTCTCCTTCTATTGCGAAAGGATTGACAAACTCACTAGTGGGTTGAACAACTTCACCAACACCTCTCAAATTCCTCCTAACAAGTCTCCTATTATTCGTCAAGGTTCTTTCGATTTCACGGTCAAAAGGTAACAAATCACCTTGTAACCTTCTAGACATGCAAAATATCAAACAACTCAAAAACAATTAGAACAAACCTTGAGGAGTTTTACTTCCCCAAGGTGAAAAAGACACAACTAATAACAATAAAAGAAATCTTAAATCAATTAAACACCGTCCCCGGCAACGGCGCCATTTTTGATCGGGGCCATTTCGTGTTCACAATTAAGCATATGTGGTCGTTGGTCAATGGTCGATACAAAACACAATTTATAATTCACAAACAACTCTACAATTAGTAAAGAGGCAAGTAAAGGTCGGATCCCAAGGGACGGGTATTGAAATGAGAATTCTATTGTAACTAGTAGTGTCTAGGGGTGTCACAAATTGGGTTGATGTAGAAGGTTACTAAACTAAAATAACAATGAAAATAAACTAGCAAGATGAATAAAATAAGGGGTGTAAACAATTGATTAAAGGCACTAGGGTGTCATGGGTTCATAGGGGAATCATGGGATATGATCATACAAACATGTTCTCAAAGTATAAGCAAGCAATTATTATTGTGATGGATTGAGTTGGGTTATATCTTACAATCCTAGGAAAGTTTGGGTCCCGGAGCCGAATCGATTAGATTGTACAACACCTACAAGTCGACTTAATCTTTCCTACTCAACACATGCATGGTCTAACAAGACTCGAGTTGGGTTATGTCTTACAAGTCTCATTGAAAAGATAGGAGATGATAGTAAATGCAAGGATTCATAGGCTTAGCATTTCATCAAATATAACATGTGCATGTATTAAGATCAAAACAAGCAAGCAAATAAGGTATGAAAGCATATTGATTTAAGCATGAATCATTCCCCATGTTGGTTTCCCCTAATCACCCATTAAACCCTAGCTAAGAGACTACTCACTCATTATCATGTTGATCATGCTAGCAAGGTTGTCAATCATACTAACAATATGAAACATGATGAATAAATGAAAGTAATTAACAATAATTAAAAAGGGATTAAGAGATTATACCTACTAATGATTCCAAAATAATAATGCAAAGAATAATAGAAGAACTTGATGATTGATGGAAGGTTGTCAATCTCCCAATAAACCCAATAATCTTCTAATTACCCAAAATAAAGGAAGAACAAGAGAGAGATTAAAGAACTAAAACTTGGATTAAAACTTGATTAATACTTGATTACAATATTGAAGAGAGATTTGATTGATATTAACTACTCTAAATATTGATAAGAAGAACATGCTCCTCTAATTAGACTAATGGGGTATTTATAGTGAAAATTAGGGAGGATGCATTAGGGTTAACTAAGGGCTAAACTAGTAATTACACTTTTTAAGTTGAGCAAGGAGACTCCGGTATTTTCTGAGAGAAGGGCTTCTCTTTTCGTAGCTTGAAGAATGAAATCCGTGCTGTGCAAGAATCCGTGCGGATTAGAGTCGGGACGGCCGGATTTGGGCTGTGCAATCCGAGCGGATTCAGGAGAGGGACGCTCGGATTGTTGAGGGGGAATCCGAGCGGATTCCAAGGAGGGACGCTCGGATTGTGCTGGCTGGACGGACGGATTGTTCGCAATCCGTTCGGATTGTTTGTCAGCTTCAATTCTTCTTCTTTTCTTCCCTTTTCTTCATAAATTCCTTGGGGATTTCCTTAGGGACGCAAGGATCCTTTCTCAACATTGTTCTTCTACTATAATATGTACAAAGGCCTTCTAGTCTTGTCTCTTCTTGGTGCTTGGTCATTGAATACAATCAATTTAGCCTCGTTTTGCCATGAAAATGCAAGATTCTTACTCCTTTCCTACCAAGGGATCAAAATCTCAAAGAATATGCAAAACAAAGAACTAAAGATAAGAAATGACCCAAATAGGCACTAAAAAGCATGGAAACAATGGTAATTCGGGGGCTAAATATGCGCCAATTATGGTCACATCACTTTCTTAGCACAGGTATAAACAAAACTTATTTTGTGAGGTACAACACACTATCTAGGAATCATGTAAGGTACTATACTGTCAAAACAGACACTAGCTACGAAATTGCACCAGTTGAACCATACATCTTAGTTTGTAAAACTTGGAGTGGAATGGTAAAGGACCATAGGTTCACAAAATAAGATCTAGGATTCACAAAATAAAGGCCTACTTTCACAAAGTCCCCTATTTTGCCCTTTTTCTTTTTTGGTGAACCTCAGACCTTGTTTTGTGAATCTCAGATCTTGTTCAGTGAATCTTATGGCTTGTTTTGTGAAACTTTGTCAACATAAGTGGTTTAAAATTATCTATTTTGCTCTTAATTTTGTGAATCTCAGACCTTATCTTGTGAATCCAGACCTTGTTCAGTGAATCATAGGGCTTGTTTTTGTGAAACTTGGTCAACATAAGTAGTTAAAGTGATAAGATTCACAAACCTTAAGTGTAGGCTTCACAAAATAAAGTCATACATTCACAAAGTCATTTCCTAGTATAATCACAATAACACACATTTTCCTAAGCAAAATGGAAACAATAGACGTACCACAGGTTGTATAAAACAAGAATAATCAACAGATCTGCCTTTCATAGGTTGGATGATTTGCACTTTGCTACTTTTAGTTCTGAGGTCGATACAAATCAAGAAAGGTGGACATGAGGCGGAGACTATTGGAGCGCAAACCTGAAAAAGGACAAAAAGTAAACTGAATTAAAAAGACAAAAATGCAGTGAATAAAAAAGACAAAAATGAAATTAAGTTAAAATATAAGCATACCAAAATCAAAGACTTACTACTTGAACTGCAGAAACATCAACATTGGAGAGACATTGGGAACAAAAAATAAGATCAGTATGAATAACTATTAGATGTCAACATCATGTAAAATAGACTTGGAGAATTGGATAAAGTAGAGGGTAATAAGACTAACACTTTCATTTGTATACGGCACAAATAAAAGAGAAGGGGAAGTCCGGGATTTGAATATCTCAATACTATTTAAGATCTCACAATACACATCTATGACATGAGATGATATCCGATCGCCTTCAGCCACACTCTTCAACTGGCTCCTTATCAAAGTCTGACATTGACTTTGGAAAAGAATCTCCGTTTCATCATATGATTCGCCAAGTATAAAATCTAATACTTGTTTCTCAGCTTGATTCAAATCCCTAAAAATATTAAGATTTCTTTGCAAATAGGGCGATCAGAAAACTTCAGCTGGAACTACAACCCTCCTCTTACCACGACCCGGAACATCCTCTTCAATTGGTGGTAATGGAGATAAGGGAAATGGGATTACAGCAGTAGTTGGGGTTTTGCAAGGAACACTGGCAATCGACTTTGCCAAATGACGTGGCGATCGACGAATATAGACATTACTGACAGATCGTTTACTGACAGATGGGTTATCGATTGTTGAAACAAGTGGAGTATTTGGTAGGCAAATAACATCAAGAGTTGTCTTCCGTACCACAGTAGTAGGAGGAGTAGGAGGAGTAGCTGTTATCTCAATAATTGTAGGCTCAGTAACGTCCTTGTCTGGAAGAACATCATCCAGAGCAGCGTGAGAGGATGTGTTCCCTACCAAAGGAGTGGGCTCAGTGAAAGGAGGGATGACATCCACAAGTAGGGATGACACAGCAGCATATGTGTCAGGCTCAGGCTCAGGTTGAGACAACAAATGGTCATCATCTTCTAGGAGCCTAAAGGATGGGTATTCTACATTTGGTGGTGGTGAATGATGTGGTGCTATTGGTTGCAAAGCTTCACCCATCGCATCCAATCCCGCCAACAAATCAGCCTCAGTCCACCCATACAAATTATCCACATTCTCCACATGTTTCTCCACATTCTCCCCACCTTTCTCCACATTCTTCCCACCTTTCTCCACATTCTCATGAATATCGTCAACCACTTTCTCAACGATATTCTCATCCACAATGTCCGACACCTTTTCCTCATTCTTCACATCCTTCACATTTTCAGCATCATCCTCTTGTTGAGATAACTTAAAACCTTCTGCTATGCTGTCTATAGCTGCAACTAGTTTCTTCACCGTTGTTGAAGGCAGTTTGGAGGGAGCTTGACTAGCAAGTGATTTGTAGTCCGCAAAATCTTGAGCCATTGCCTTTGCGGAAAGCGCAAGTTTATGGACAAACTCACCAGTGCCTTCATTTCCAAGTAGAGGTAATTTTTCAGCTTCAGCGTCAGATGATTTATCTTTAATTGTTGACTTGGAAGACTGGCCAAGCTCAATCTTTGGAGAAGGAGGACACAACTGTGGAATATGGTGGTTGATGACCTTTGGAGGCTCAATAGAACCCCTGCCGAAATTTTTCTTGTCCGAATTTTTGTCATTCACTTCCTCCTTAACTCTCTTGGATATAGCTTCTTTAGTCCAAGTTGAGAGCGTTAGAAACTGCCGAGTAACAAGGCGTGCTCTGAAGACACATCGGTCAAGATAAATGAAAACCAAGACCATAATGGGTCCACCAAACCAATTTTCTTTCAGCTTTTTGGTATGCCACTCCTCCTTTTGCCAAGACTCAACTTGGGCAGCCAATTTGCGCTTGATGAAATTGCACCAGTTGAATTTGGAGATCAACTCAGTGTTTACCAAACTTTTAAGAAGTCTCAAACTTGCCCGATTGTCTAAAACACCGCCTAAAAGAGCATTGAAGATATAAATGATGAAAGTGCGTTTGAAATCATCTCCACCATCTCTTTGTGTAGAGAGCTTTTCCATAATGTGTTTGACCTCAATGGAACTACCTTTGTATTGACTTCTGAACTCCTCCAAAAGAGACACATAAGAAGGGCACTTATCACCAATTTTTGCTTCTTCGACAACGTTTGGACCCATTGGCAATCCCAGGCACAGATGGATATCTTCCTCTAAAACAAGGAGTTTCCCATCACACAACGATCCTGTACAGGGTTCATAATTTGAATCTAGCCCGTACGCCAAGTGACCCGGAACAACATCTGTTTTAAGATGCAATAGAGAACCAAATCCCATTTCTTGTATAGCTTCAATCTGCTTATCTGATGGTGGATTCTCCTCATTGTTGAGAAAGTGGTAAAGCTCAGCAGGAGACATCCGAGTCCTCAACACAGGCAGTCTGTCTTTGTAAATTCTTGTCTTTTTTGTAGTCTGCTTAGAGAGTGGTTCAGTAGCTTCAGTAGGTGCTTTAGAAGAGTGGTTCAGTAGCTTCAGTACGTCCTCAACACGTCGCTTCATCCTGGCTTGGCTTGCTTCCTACAACTCAGTAAAGCCTATTATTCACAAAGCAAGGAAAATAAGTTCACAAAATAAAGAAACTTGGTCAGTAAGGTTTAGATTCTCAGACCTTGTTTTGTGAATCTCAGACCTTGTTCAGTGAATCTAAGGGCTTGTTGTGTGAAACTTGGTCATTATAAGTTGTTTAAATCATCTATTTTGCTTATACCTTTATTTGGTGAATTCACAGACCTTGTTTTGTGAATCTCAGACCTAATTCGGTGAATCTAACGGCTTGTTTTGTGAAACTTGGTCATTATAAGTGGTTAAAATCATCTATTTTGCTCATACCTTTATTTGGTGAATTCACGACCTTGTTTTGTGAATCTCGACCTTATTCAAGAATCTAAGGGCTTGTTTTGTGAAACTTGGTCATTATAAGTGGTTAAAATCATCTATTTTGCTCATACCTTTATTTGGTGAATTCACAGACCTTGTTTTGTGAATCTCAGACCTTATTCAGTGAATGTAAGGGCTTGTTTTGTGAAACTTGGTCATTATAAATGGTTAAAATCATCTATTTTGCTCATACTTTTATTTGGTGAATTCACAGACCTTGTTTTGTGAATCTCAGACCTTATTCAGTGAATCTAAAGGCCTGTTTTGTGAAACTTGGTCATTATAAGTGGTTAAAATCATCTATTTTGCTCATACCTTTATTTGGTGAATTCACAGACCTTGTTTTGTGAATCTCAGACCTTATTCAGTGAATCTAAGGGCTTGTTTTGTGAAACTTGGTCATTATAAGTGGTTAAAATCATCTATTTTGCTCATACCTTTATTTGGTGAATTCACAGACCTTGTTTTGTGAATCTCAGACCTAATTCGGTGAATCTAACGGCTTGTTTTGTGAAACTTGGTCATTATAAGTGGTTAAAATCATCTATTTTGCTCATACCTTTATTTGGTGAATTCACAGACCTTGTTTTGTGAATCTCTGACCTTATTCAGTGAATCTAAGGGCTTGTTTTGTGAAACTTGGTCATTATAAGTGGTTAAAATCATCTATTTTGCTCATACCTTTATTTGGTGAATTCACAGACCTTGTTTTGTGAATCTCAGACCTTATTCAGTGAATGTAAGGGCTTGTTTTGTGAAACTTGGTCATTATAAATGGTTAAAATCATCTATTTTGCTCATACTTTTATTTGGTGAATTCACAGACCTTGTTTTGTGAATCTCAGACCTTATTCAGTGAATCTAAAGGCCTGTTTTGTGAAACTTGGTCATTATAAGTGGTTAAAATCATCTATTTTGCTCATACCTTTATTTGGTGAATTCACAGACCTTGTTTTGTGAATCTCAGACCTTATTCAGTGAATCTAAGGGCTTGTTTTGTGAAACTTGGTCATTATAAGTGGTTAAAATCATCTATTTTGCTCATACCTTTATTTGGTGAATTCACAGACCTTGTTTTGTGAATCTCAGACCTAATTCGGTGAATCTAACGGCTTGTTTTGTGAAACTTGGTCATTATAAGTGGTTAAAATCATCTATTTTGCTCATACCTTTATTTGGTGAATTCACGGACCTTGTTTTGTGAATCTCGACCTTATTCAAGTGAATCTAAGGGCTTGTTTTGTGAAACTTGGTCATTATAAGTGGTTAAAATCATCTATTTTGCTCATACCTTTATTTGGTGAATTCACAGACCTTGTTTTGTGAATCTCAGACCTTATTCAGTGAATGTAAGGGCTTGTTTTGTGAAACTTGGTCATTATAAATGGTTAAAATCATCTATTTTGCTCATACTTTTATTTGGTGAATTCACAGACCTTGTTTTGTGAATCTCAGACCTTATTCAGTGAATCTAAAGGCCTGTTTTGTGAAACTTGGTCATTATAAGTGGTTAAAATCATCTATTTTGCTCATACCTTTATTTGGTGAATTCACAGACCTTGTTTTGTGAATCTCGGACCTTATTCAAAGTGAATCTAAGGGCTTGTTTTGTGAAACTTGGTCATTATAAGTGGTTAAAATCATCTATTTTGCTCATACCTTTATTTGGTGAATTCACAGACCTTGTTTTGTGAATCTCAGACCTTATTTAGTGAATGTAAGGGCTTGTTTTGTGAAACTTGGTCATTATAAGTGGTTAAAATCATCTATTTTGCTCATACCTTTATTTGGTGAATTCACAGACCTTGTTTTGTGAATCTCATACCTTATTCAGTGAATCTAAAGGCCTGTTTTGTGAAACTTGGTCATTATAAGTGGTTAAAATCATCTATTTTGCTCATACCTTTATTTGGTGAATTCACGACCTTGTTTTGTGAATCTCGGACCTTATTCAAGTGAATCTAAGGGCTTGTTTTGTGAAACTTGGTCATTATAAGTGGTTAAAATCATCTATTTTGCTCATACCTTTATTTGGTGAATTCACAGACCTTGTTTTGTGAATCTCAGACCTTATTCAGTGAATCTAAGTGCTTGTTTTGTGAAACTTGGTCATTATAAGTTGTTAAAGAACATTACATTATAACAATAAGCTATGGTCAATTAACTGAATTTAAGTGATAATATGTAAGAAAAGGGAAAACCGTACGAAGAAGCAGGAAAATTCACTAAACAAAGTCTCAGATTCACTAAACAAGGTCTAAGATTCACAAAATAAGTTCGAAAAATAAGTTCCAGGATTCACAAAATAAGTTCCAGGATTTACATAATAAGTTGCAAGATTCATAAAAGAAGTTCCACAATTCACAAAATAAGGTCACAAAATAAGTTGGTCATTATAAGTGCATGGAAGAATATGTAAGAAAACAAATACAAAATTAAATAGAAAATCAGAAGTAAAGAACATTGCATTATACATAGAAAAGTGATCCATGCAAATATTTAAAACAAAGTACAACATTACATGATAATTTATGTTATCCAAAATGTCAAACTAAGACGTACATAATTATACAGAAGGTTGACACTACTACGAAATTATACAAAATAACAAAAGGGCAAAGTTAAAACCTTAAAGTGCAAAGCCCTAGTTACACAGATAGTACATTACAAACAAGGGACAACTCTAGGCTATATACAACATCAAAGGTAAGTCAAGAAAAGATATATCTGTACGAGTGACTAGTAAGTAAGCAGCAATGCCAATAGCTATATCTCGTTCTTCACTCGGCGTAGCTAAAACATGCAATGACTCATTAATCGCATTTGTGCGCAAGATCATCAAGAGCATTGAGATGAGTACTCTGAGATGGAATTTTTGCTTGGTGATAATGCAGTAAGAATTTGGCAATCATATCCTCCGTCATGAAACATTTGCATGTTTGAAAGACTATTCTAGGACCCCTACGAATAGTCCGAACACCATTCATATCATTTATGTCTACAAAAAGCCAATGCTAAGGTGACCCCATGTGCAGTTTTGTGTATCAGAAATAGTTGAGCCCAATTTCGACATACGAGCGCCATATGTGCTTTATCTTCGTAATGATTAATTTTAGAGAAGATTTTTTCCATAAGATCTTGATTATTAAAAACAGAATGACATGCTTGATAGTGACGGTAAGGCACTATAACTTCCTTTAACGGCGAAAAAGAGAAATCCATAACTGTTTGTTTTTCAGTGACATAAAGTGCGCGAAATGACACCTGATCTTCATCAAGAACATTAACAACACAACCATTGCACCAAGGTGTCATACTTGTCTATGAAACAAGTGAAATACAAATATTAGTTAAACAAAAGAAATGTGAAAATAGACTGAATGCCATTTGTAGACTGAATGCCATTTATATAATTACTGGGTCAACATTTTTATCATTCCAAAAGGCGTGCTTAATTGACTGAATGCCATTTGTAGAAGTTATCTTTGGGATGGTAGCAGTGACTTGATGAGAGTTCCTCTTGTGAGCTGGGAAAAGGTGTGTGCTCCTAAAACTGAGGGTGGACTGGGTATTAGGGATAGTTTCTCATGGAATGTTGCAGCCATGGGTAAGCTGGTGTGGTGGATTTATTGTAACCCTGATAAGTTGTGGGTTAAGTGGGTTCACCAAGTCTACTTAAAAGGTACACCCTGAACTGATTATACGTCCTCTGGTGATATTAGTTGGGGATGGAAATCGGTCTGCAGGGTGAGAGACAAGTTGAATGCAGGTTTCCAGGATGGTCTTTGGATGCTTGATACTAAGGGTTACACAGTGAGTAGTGGCTATGAGTTGTTAAGGAATAAGTTCCAGGTTGTTTCTTGGGATAAATATGTGTGGAGTGACTGGAATGTTTCTAAACATAGCTTTGTTGGTTGGTTGATTGCAAGAGAAGCTCTACAGGTAAAGGCTAAACTGTTTGCCTTAGGGATTTCTCAGGATGATCAATGTCTGTTATGTGGGATTGCTGGTGAGACTCATGAACATTTATTTCAGCAGTGTCCCTACAGCCAGCGTATTCTGAAGGTGATAGCTGATGATGTCCAAGTAGTATTCCCTGCAGGGGCATTATTTGCAGGAATATAGAATCAGGTAAAGTCTGGTGTCCAGCAGAAGGTAGTAATGTGTGCTTTTATGGCAGCAGTATACTCTATCTAGATTCAGAGGAATAGGGTTCGTGTTGAAGGCAGTCTGCTTAGGCCTGAAGTTTTGATACATCAGATCAGGCAGATGCTTAAACATAGGCTTAAAGCTAGGCTTACTCATGTGTATGATCGTAGAGATGTTGATTGGTTGAGTAGGGTTAGTTTTTTGAATTGAAATCTCCGTATGGGTGATTTCTGACGTTTGTTGAAAATTGTATTAGTTTGTAATAGTTTGTTATGTGCTTAATGAAATCTTACCTTTCACCAAAAAAAAGAAATGTGAAAATACAAAACACAAATTCCTAGGTAGTTGGACTAACAAGCTGGGAAAATAAACAAAGGTGAAGGAGGGTCACAAAATTAGATCTAGGAAGCACAAAAGCCGGGAAAATAAAAAGGTTTAGATTCTCATACCTTGTTTGGTGAATCTCAGACCTTGTTCAGTGAATCTAAAGGTTTGTTTTGTGAAACATGGTCATTATAAGTGGTTAAAATCATCTGTTTTGCTCATTTCTTTATTTGGTGAATTTACAGACCCTGTTTTGTGAATCTCGGACCTTATTCAGTGAATCTAAGAGCTTGTTTTGTGAAACTTGGACGTTATAAGTGGTTAAAATCATCTATTTTGCTCTTTTCTTCTTAATTTGTTTCTCTGCCTCTTTGTAATCGCATACGTTATTCAATTAACACTCAAGCAACAACAGCAGAAGACAAAAAGTAGCTAGTGTAATTTATGCAAACGTCTGTAATTTATGCAAACTTTTGAATAATCTCAGACCATATTCAATGAGAACAACAACAGCAGAAAATGCAACACGCAGAGAAACAACAACAACTGCAGAAAATACAACACGCAGCTAAATTTACTGGTTTGAAGATAATATAACAATAAGCTACTGGTTTCACAAATTTACCTCCTAGATTCACAAAATAAGTTCTAGGTTTCACAAAAGCAGGTAAACAAAATCTTAACAAACAGATGACAAACATTAAGTCCAAGTTTGAAGATAATATAACAATAAGCTACTGGTTTCACAAATTTACCTCCTAGATTCACAAAAATAAGCTACTGGTTTTACAAGTTTGAAATAGAAAGGAACATACGAAAAAGTGGAGAAATCGACTGCAATTGATTTTATGCGTTCCTACTGTGTTCGATTATGCTCACAAAGCGATCAAAACCTGCATAATAACAACAATAATTTAGTAAAGAAACGGAAAATAGAAAAATAAGAGAAAGTTTCAATCAAATTGCGAGCATAATCGAGCAGAAATGAAATGCATAAAAATCAAACGAAGTCGAGTGAAGGAAAATAGAAAAATAAGAGAAAACTGAGTAATCGACTTCAATGGCGGAAAGGAACATACGAAGAAAAGGAGAAATCGACTTCAATGGCGGAAGACGAAGTTCAGCGAATGGCGAATGGCAAAGACGGAGTGAATGGCGAATGGCGAAGACGGAGTAATGGTGATAATGGCGGAATAGATGAGCTTGTAATGGTGATAATGGCGGAAAAGTAGCTGTGAAGTAAAAGAGAGAAATAAATGGTGAGTAAATGGTGAGGAAGTGAGATTGTAAATGAGGGAAGTGCGTTAGTTGGGAGTATATATGGGGGATACGTGTCAACATCTGGTACATTTGTAATAATTAGATCCAATGGTGAGTAAATGGTTCAGCCGCCTCACCCTAAGGAGGGTGCCTCACATGATTCAATTTCTATATATATATATATATATATATATATATATATATATATATATATATATATATATATATATATATATATATATATATATATATATATATATATATATATATATATATATATATATATATATAGAGAGAGAGAGAGAGAGAGAGAGAGAGAGAGAGAGAGAAGGGGAAGTTCAAATGAGTCCACCCAAAATGGTGAGTCTCTAAGTCCTAATCCTAGCCATTAGATCTTCTAAGATTGATTGTTGAGATTTGAAACTTCTAAGATGAAACTTTAGGGTTTTATAAGTGTAACTTTAATCTATAAGTAACTTTAACTCTTTCGGATTGTAACTTTAAAATTTAAGGTCATTTTGTAAAAAAAAAAAAAATAAATTTATGTTATACAATGTTATTTTAAATATATAAATTTGATTTTTGAGTGTAACTTTAATGTTGTACGAGTGAAACTTTAATGCTAAAAATTAAAACTGTAATTTTTTAGACCATTTTTATTACAAAAATTTGAATTTATATAATAATGTAATTTTGACTAATATTTATTTAATTTCATTGATTTATGAATGCAACTTTAATATTTTGACGTAATTTTGTAAATAAAAATAAAAATTTTTGTTATACAATGTTATTTTAAATATATAAGTTTAATTTTTGATTGTAACTTTAATGTTTTACGTGTAAAAATTTAATGCTTAAAAGTGAACCTTAAATTATTTTTAGGCCAATTTTTAAATTTATGTAATAATGTAATTGTGACTAATATTTATTTAATTTCACTGATTTTATAATTGTAACTTTAATATTTTACGACTGTAACTTTAATGCTTAAAATTGCAACTTTAATTTTTGTAGGTCATTTCCAATATAAAAATTTGAATTTATGTAATAATGTAATTTTAACGGTTTATTTAACTTTAGTCCTAATTTGTGAAACTTTATTCTTATAGAAGTGTAACTTCAATCCATATCGGTGTAACAGTCCTTAGTTTTAACCACCAACCAACCACACGGCCGTAGATCTGGAAAAAAAAAACAAGATCTGGAAAACACCACCACCACCCTCGCCGCCATTAGACCACCGTAGCCATACAACCTCCCAACAACAAAAAAAACAATTCTGAATCTCCTTCCCTTTTAATCAAAAAATGGAGGGAAAATCAGAAAAAAAAAATATGAAAACCAAAAAAATGACCACCAACCATCAAACCCACGGCCACCACCCATCTGACCCACAGCCACCACGCCACCGGCCCAACACCCACGACAGTAGCAGACGCCACCAGCCCAATACCCACGACGCCACCAAATCTGAAAAACAAAAAGAGAAATGAGAAGAAGAAAAGGTGGCAGCCGCGGTTGGGTGTACTGTTGTGGTGGCGGCAGTGCTTCAGCGTACAGTGGTGGCTGTTGTGGTCGTTGTCGGTGTGGTCGTGGTCGATGTTTGGTTGTTGTTGTTGTCGGCGGGGAACGGAGGCTGTTGTTATGGTCGTCGGTTGTTGTGGTTAAGCGTGGCTGTTGTGGTTGACGGAAGTGTATGCAGTGGGTGTTGTTGTCGGGGTTGGTGAGAAGGGAAGGAGAGAGATGGACGGAGAGAGAAAAAGGGAGGAAGAGAGAGGAGTGAGAGGGAGTGAAATGAATAGAGATTAGGGTTTGTTGTATTTTATATAGGCTCTTTATTTTTAGATTTAATCTTAGCTCTTGATTTTGTTATAATCTAAAGGCTAAGATTAGGACTTATGGACTCACCTAAGGAAGGGGACTCATTTTGTTATATATATATATATATATATATATATATATAGGAATGAGATCATATGAGTATGAGTTATATATTTGAGGATTGAGGATTAATACAAGCCGTCTGATCTAAGAGATCCAACACTCCCTATTATTTGCGGATCATTAAGGGTAAATTTGTCATTTCGACGCGCACATATATACCCCTTCCCCCAGCAAATTCATTCACTATCGTTTGAATTATTTCTTTCTCTACGTTCTCTCTTCTTTTCCTTCTTCAATAGAATCTGCCATTTTCATACGCTCTATTCGTGATTTTGAGTTCAATCTCAGCTATATATTTGTCGTTCTTCTATTTCTCGTCAATGAACATACTCTTTCAATCATAATCGCAATGTCAGGTACTTCTACTACTTATTTGATTCGTAATTACAGCTTTATTTTCATGTAATTGCTATTTTTCATACATATATTTGCAATTACTAGTTCCTTAGTAGTCATATCATTGCGTGTATTGTTATTTTATATATCGATTTTCAATTTCATCTAAGTTTATTGTGATTTTGATGTTTTAGTTTTGTTTGACCTATTTGTTGTCATCGTCCTGCGTTTCCCCTAATTTAAATTTCTATCTTGTGGTTTTTTTATTTTTTTTCTATTCATAGGATATTGATGAGGAATAGGTTTGTGAGGTAAGGGGAGAGTAAGGGGAGAGTAAGAATTCGGGGTTTCTTAAGATGGATTGGTCACCTCCTGATTGGATTTTGAATGTTTTGTCCTTTACTGAGGATTAATTTTTGATGCATTCAATATCCGAGTCTTCTAGCCAATCAGAAAGGTAATGGAAATAGTGTTATATAGCATTTTCATGATGTTTATTGTGATGGTATAATCATTGTTACATTTATTAAACTAGATTGGTAGTATTGTCGAAATGGTTTGGGATATAACATTTCTTTTGTGAACTAGAATGATTTCTTCCCATTTGATACATGTAAAGCTATGCTATTAAATCTATGGGGTACGAGTTATTACCCTATTGAATTCTTGGTATATACATACATTATTATACAAATTAGTTATTTTCAAAATTTGAAATGGTTTGCTAATGTGTGTGATCCTTACTTACTGATGAGAATGATTTCCCTAAATGAGTGCTGACATGAAAACAATGCTTCCTTTTTCTTTGTGAAGAGAGCCTGACGAGGGTGAAGGATTGGATTCTGACAGCGGGGATAAGAATGATGAAGAGGTGCAATCTGATTTAAAGGATGCAAATAGTAAAGATGAGGGGGAGCTAGACGAAATGGAAACTGAATTCAGCAGTCAAGATCAGGATTCACCCTGTCACGCCTTCTCGTTCTGCTGTTGAAGAATATGTTACGAGAACTCTTCTTAGAATTAATAGCGTGAAGGACGCAATAGAGGAAGATAAAAACTGTAAATTAAGAACACATACCGAACTGGCCTTACGCCTATTTCTCTTCCCTTGGTGATAGATTTCAACTTGATCAATATATTAACATTCTTGCAGAGATTTCAGGAAAAAAACATCAGTTATGTGATACCTAAGGCTTCTACATCCGCTACGACTGAGGTACAAAACAATTCCTTTTTAAGCCTTTTCGTTAACTTGATCCATCCCAAATGTCCCATTTGATTTTAATATAGCATGCAAGAAACTGTCTTATTAGAGTTTTAGGAAACCAGCAAGAAAGCTTCTATAGAAGTTGAGCTCAGAAAAATGGAGGTCTGATACCCTTGATGCTTTCCATAGTTGTGGATAAGTATAAGCTACTAAATCGAAAAGTAATCACCCCGTTTAATTCGTGTATTAACCCATCATTAATGTCGATGTTAATATGTCATCTTTTAGCTCAAATGGGCGAGCAGTGCTATTGCACAAGACGTGGGTGCGAACCCCACAAAGATGAGATTTCTTGGTAAAGTTTGGTAAAGTGTGATTGTTTCAAATATCATGTGATATTTTACTGTAATGGTTGTGATATTGTTTCTCATATAACAAAAGTGGATAGGGATTTAAAAATCTTTTTTACTTCAATATTGTTTTGTATATAGTGTGATATTGTTTTACATACAGTGTGATATTGTTCTTAATGACTTGTGGTATTGTTTCACAGTAGCAAAAAATTGGAGACTCCTTTTAAAATACTTTTAACCGTGATATTGTTTTGTATATAGAGTGATATTGTTTATAAGTACATGTGATATTGTATAACAATATCACACAAGGGGTATTTTCTATAATTAAGTGTGATGTGATGATATTGTTTGTATATAGTGTGATATTGTTTTACACAGTGTGATATTATTTCTAATGACTTGTGGTATTTTATTTACCTGGTTGTGATATTGTTTCACAGTAGCACAAAATTGGAAACTCCTTTTAAAATACTTTTAACCGTGATATTGTTTTGTATACAAACTGATATTATTTATAAGCACATGTGATATTGTATAACAATATCACACAAGGGGTATTGTCTACAATTAAGCGTGATGTGATGATATTGTCTCAGAAGAATAGTGATATTGTTTCAATTGAAGTGTGATATTGTTTAGAATAACGTGTGATATTGCAAAATACAAAAGGCAAATCTTGGTAACACTATATTATTGATTCTTAAGTTTTATGATACTGTTAACCAAAAATGGAGAAAGAATACAAATTTGTTGCCATTTGGAATTACATCTAAGTATAAAACAATTTGTATATGTGTGTATAATGAGTAAAAAAGAGATGATATTGCTAAGTTGATGATGTAATATAGACTTTCTCAGCATGCACACAAGCTCTTAATCAACATCCTCACGTGAAAAAATCTGCAAAAAAAAACAAAGAACAAAAACATAATGTCAGTAGTAAGTTTAACACATTAATAACAAAACTGTGATATTTTTTATAAGGACGTGTGGTATTTTATTTTAATGGTTCTGGTATTGTTTCATAGTATCACAAAATTGGAGAATCATTTAAAGCACTTGTGAAATAGTGCTATTATTTTGTATAAGGTGTGATTTTTGACAAAAACTGAGTGTGGCACATTAAATGGCACACTGACTGGCGGCATAGCCCGACCCATTTTCACCCCTATTTAGTATATAAAATATACCTCTTGTGAATGACTGATACGAGGAACCTGCCGGATCGGTTCATTTACTGTTTGGGTTATCCTGTATCTCATACACACTCCAAATTGGCCAAGAAAAGGATGATTAGGTTGCACTCCGTTTTCTCATCACATATTCCTGCAATAGTAACACTTCAGTTCCACATTGCACTTAGAAGCAAACAATAAATGGAGAATGCAACCCATAAGGCCCTATGTGGTTAGATCAATCGGATAAAGTAGAAGATAGAAGCTGAGAGGATGAACATTTAGTCAAGGATTCGATTAGAGGTAAATCAAGAACCAAATACTCCGTAATAACAAAGAGAGCAGTCTACAAACATCCAGCCGCAAACTTAGAAATGATAAATAATATATCAGGGAACACTCGACAATTAACGTCTCATACTGAATCCTACACCTGATTCAACACCCGGTCAGATACTCGTAATTGAATCTCAGTGGCATAGCAAATTTACAGGATTAATCTCAAACATACAAGATTGATTGTACTAATATGAACAATCAGAAGCGACATCCCAAATTCAAGAATCCAATGTGAATTTAGACATAATCAGAAGACAGTCTTAATTCTGAAACTGATACATGTCAAATATTAGGCATTCCGTAGGCAATTGTAGTAACATAAGTTTTACTAGTTCGCTTATCAGAGGTTTACATATTAATTCACGTACTTGTGGTACTCTGTAGTTACTTGACAGTCGACAGTCGACACAGTGAGAGATTTTCATTATATAACGGAATTCTACACTAGATAACAGCAACCGTATCAGATAACTCTTTCCTTCCAATTCCTTTTTCCTCCAAAACTCATTCAGAGACAAACAATTTCATTCATGATACCAAAACTTGTAATTCTAGATTTCTAATTTGATTCACAACTTCTTAATCAGCAACATAACTTCAAGAATTAATTACTCAATTTATCGCTCCACTTCTAGTCACAAGTAGTCAAATACATAAATTACTATGGTTTATAATCACCTTTTCACATCACAATCATATGCTAATACAATACGAACACAATTAATACTGCAAATTAAAATGCCTAAATTACACCTACTATAATCAAATGTAACGAATTTGTTAAAATCGCTAAACATTATTCAACCTTTACGTTCTTATTCTTTCGAGCAGAGTATTATAATAAAATGTAAAGAATCTATTAAAATCAGAGCAATAAGAAAAAAATTGTACCTGAATTCTGCTCAAAACGGAATTATATTGAAAAATGATCGGTATTCCTTCGTAATTCTGAGTGATTCGCCAATATAATCCCTCGTTTGCGTCATTTTTTATTCAGTTTTAGAAAGAGAAAGCTTGTTTGCTTCAGTTTTGATTCAGTTTTAGAGAGAGAGTGTAGAGTAAAAAAAATGTAACGCGTTATTCTTTTGATCGACGCTGATTATGTTTTTTATTTACCTTATTAGCGAGTGATATTGTTTAGAAGAACGAGTGATATTTTATACGTTAAATCAATCCTCAAATATTTAAGAGTTCTCACCGGATCCCGACCTATATATATATATATATATATATATATATATATATATATATATATATATATATATATATATAATTAGGATCACATGAGTCCACCCTATCTTTTTGAGTCCGTGAGTCCATGATACAATATCACACTTTATATTAAACAATATCACAGCTTATATTAAAAAAAAAAAAATCGAAAAAAAAATTTGAAAAAAAAAATTTGAAAAAAAATTTTGAAAAAAAAGTCGTGATATTGTTTTGTAATACAATATCACACGTTATACTAAACAATATCACATCTTACAAAAAAAAAAAAAAAAAAAAATACTTTTTCGAAAAAAAAAAATTGAAAAAAAAAATCGTGATATTACAATATCACACGTTATACTAAACAATATCACAGTAAAAAAAAAAAAAAAAAAAAAAAAAATCTTTTTCTTGAAAAAAAAATTTCGAAAAAAAAAATTTGAAAAAAAAAAATTTCCGAAAAAAAAATTTTTAAAAAAAAAGTTCGAAAAAAAATTTGAAAAAAAAAATCCGTGATATTGTTTTGTATAGTGCGTGATATTGTTTTATGGACTCATGGACTCAAATATATAGGTGGACTCACCGGATCTTGCCTCTATATAGAATTATATATATATATATATATATATATAGGGTCGGGGTCAGGTGCGAACTAAAGTTCGGTGCGAACCGTACGAACTAGCTTCAACCCAGTTTTTTTTTTTTTTTTTTTTTTCAGATACACTTTATTTCCTTACTAGATACACCTCTTATTCAGATACATTTTATAACATATGTAGATACACTTTTTTTTCCACCCTAAAATTCTAGATGCAATTTTTACACTTTTTTAACACTAATTTTTTTGGGAGTTTTAAGACTAACTCCGAGATACATTTTATACTATTTGCGGATACATTTTATATTATTAACGGATACACTTTATGGGAATTCCTCAAGTTTTAACATTAACTCTCGGATACGTTTTATATTTTTTGTGGATACGTTTTATATTTTTGGCGGATACACATGACATTAAAGCTAGATACACATCTTTTCAAACCCACATACACATGTCATTAAAAGTCAGATACTTCCAGATACACATGATAATACTACTAGATACACATGTATCTAGTAGTAATATTATGTGTATCCGGTCCGATATTATGTGTATCTAGGTGGTATTTTTGCGTAGCCACCACCACCACTGCTGCCCTACCACCGCCACAAACACCACCACTACCACCATCACCACCACAACCACAACCACCATGACCATGAACCCCTAATTAATACTACACAACTACCTCCGTCACCACCCTACACTACCACCGTCGGCACAGCCACTGCCACCACCACAACCACCGCTCTACTGCCAACAATGCCGTCACCACCTACCAATAAAAGATATTCCAGAAGAGGAACTTACCATCAAGATGAAAACAAACTCCTTTGGGAATTGATCTTCAAGCTGATAAACTTCAAGAAACTCAATTTTGTTTTTTATGATAGATTGGTAGAAGATGGCAACTAAGAAGAAAACAACCAGGTCAGCACAAAACACATAAGCGTATAAATCAATCTCTTTCTTTCCTCCCCAGACGATAGAAAGTACGTGATAAGGAAATCCAATCTCTTCAAATAATCCTTCACGCTGGCCTTCGAGCAACTCCTTCGCCACATCTTCTGCTGGTGTTAGAGAGTGGTGCCATTCCACTGGGATACCTTCTACCAAGGAGGAAGCATATATCACCTCTAGAACAGCAAGAGCTATATTCGGGTTTTCTGGACTTTGCTCAATGCTTTGAACACGAATCCTGCTAACAGGATAACGATTCGAGCAGTCTCTGGATCTCCGATCATTAACAATTTTGAGCAACCGGTTGATTCTGAACCCTATTTTTTCTGGTTGAATCCCATCCTCTGGCCACACATTGACCCTCATAGACACCATGAACCACTGACCCAAAAACCAACCCCATGCTGCTCCCGAACGAACACCACATAATAAACCACCAACCTTCCTAACACAAACGCAACAACCATCTCTATCCTTCATCATTTTTTAGTTGTTCAGATCTACTGACCTCAAGTACAAACGCCAAGATACATGGAATAACGCGTGCGATCAGACGACTATCGTCGTCAACTCAACCATCATCAAAATTTCCCAAGGATTACAATTATATGATTAGGTTTTCGAAATTACTTGTATTTGTTAGTAGATCTGACATTTTGAAAAAGAAAATTGGGATTTGTGGATGAGGTTCTGCCGGAGATAGGGATCCGGCGAAGTTGTCGGGAATCTTAGAGCCAATAATGGTCTTTGTGTAGTCACTGGAGTCTAGGAGTGTGAACGCCGAATTCGAGGTTGTTCACCAACGAGATAAGGACGACATTAGTGTGGTCGGCGGAGTCTACGAATGTCACGGTGATTTGTCGACATGGATGGTGCTCGCCGCGACGACAACCGGTAGGGAAGTGCCACGAGTTTTTGTGGTTGATGATCGGAGGTTGTGGGCCTGTGTATGGACGAGAGAGTATGTGGATGAGATTGAGAGTCAGATTAAATGGTAGTGTGCGTGAGTTTTTATTAGCGCGTGAGTTTTTATTTGAGGTCTTTTAAATCAGTTCGTAAGTTCGCACCGAACTTTAGGTTCGCACAGGATCCTATTTCTTTATATATATATATATATATATATATATATATATATATATATATATATATATATATATATATATATATATATATATATATATATATATATATAGTCGATCCTGAGAACCACTAACATAATGAGAACCGTGAGAACCCTTACTAAATCATCATCAAATCTTGTTCCGAAAGTTTTGATGAATCATTTACCCTTATTTTAGTTTATTCAAACACATTTTTAGTATAGCTAAACAAAATTTATTGATTTTATTAACAAAATACTTCGTATAAACTTAATGTACAAAAATACAATTAGGCATACTAAAACGGTTATAGATGCACGAAAACAAATACTAGGTGCATGAAAATTGTTACATGCATGAAAATGATTACTAGGTGCATGAAAACAACAGGTTCTGGGTGCATGAAAATGAGTTCTAGGTGCGTGAAAATTGTCAGATACATGAAATGAGTAGTAGGTTCATAGAAATTAATAAAATGCATCTCGTCTCGATTTTTATCACTAGTTTATGTTTTTTAGACCAAGAAATATGTTATCTAGCCATAATATTCCTTGCCGAATCCAAATATGTCATTTTTTTTTTTTAAATAATTTTATAAGGTGGAGTTCTCACGGTTCTCATTATGTTGGTGGTTCTCATAGGATCCCAATTTTGTCAGGATCCGGTGAGAACCACTAACATAATGAGAACCGTGAGAACCCTCAATAAATATCCACCAAATCTTGTTTCGAACGTTTTGATGGATCATTTACCATTTGTTTAGTTTAGTCAAACACATTATTTAGTATAACTAAAAAAAAATTATTGATTTTATTAAAAAAAATATATAAACTTAATGTACAAAGATACAATTAGGTATAGTATAACGGCTATAGATGCACGTAAACGAATTCTAGGTGCATGAAAATTGCTACATGCATGAAAATGATCACTAGGTGCATAAAAATAACAGGCTCTAGGTGCTAGAAAATAAGTTCCATGTGCATGAAAATTGTTAGATACATAAAATTGAGTAGTAGGTGCATGGAAATAATAAAATGTATCTCGCCTCGATTTTCGTCACTAGCTTATACTTTTTAGACCAAGAAATATGTTTTCTAGCATTTAAGTTCTATGCCGAATCCAAATATGTCATTATTTTTCTTAAAAACATTTCGTATGGTGGAGTTCTCACGGTTCTCATTATGTTGGTGGTTCTCACTGGATCTCAAATATATATATATATATATATATATATATATATATATATATATATATATATATATATATATATATATATATATATATATATATATATATATAGGATCACATGAGTCCACCCTATCTTTTTGAGTCCGTGAGTCCATGATACAATATCACACTTTATATTAAACAATATCACAGATTATATTCAAAAAAAAAAAATCGAAAAAAAAAGTTTGAAAAAAAAAATTTGAAAAAAAAGTCGTGATATTGTTTTGTAATACAATATCACACGTTATACTAAACAATATCACATCTTATTAAAAAAAAAAAAAAAAAAAAAAAAAAAAAACTTTTTCGAAAAAAAAAAAAAAATTGAAAAAAAAAAATCGTGATATTGTTTTGTAATACAATATCACGCGTTATACACTAAACAATATCACAGTAAAAAAAAATATATATAAAAAAAAAAAAAACTTTTTTGAAAAAAAAAATTGAAAAAAAAAATTTCGAAAAAAAAAAATTTGAAAAAAAAAAAATTCCGAAAAAAAATTTGAAAAAAAAAAATCCGTGATATTGTTTTGTATAGTGCGTGATATTGTTTTATGGACTCATGGACTCAAATATATAGGTGGACTCACCGGATCTTGCCTATATATATATATATATATATATATATATATATATATATATATATATATATATATATATATATATATATATATATAGAGAGAGAGAGAGAGAGAGTTAGGTTTTTGTGAGTTTTGTTTCTTATGGTGAGTTGTGAGTTTGTGCTTGGAAATCTCAGCCACTAGATTATATAAGAGATGAATGGCCAAGATTTAATCTTACATGTCATATAAAATCACTGTCATTTACTTATTTTCTCTCTTTTTTCTAGTGCTACTCTTTTTTTTTACTTTAATTTTTTTTTTCTCTTTTTTTTTTACCTCGTGTTATTATACTTTTTTTTTTACACTTCAATTTTTTTTCTCTTATGTTTTCTCTAATTTTCTCATTATGTTACCTTTTTTTCTTTTTCTTTTTGTACCAGGTTTTTTTTTACTTGAATTTTTTTTAATCTTATTTTTTACCTCGTGTTATTATGCTGTTATTGTGCTTTTTTTTACTTAGGTTTTTTTTTCTCTTTTTTTTACCACATGTTATTGTGCTGTTATTGTTATTCCGCTGTTATTGTGATGTTATTCTGCTGTTACTTTGATTTTTTTTACGACTTTTTTATTTTTTTTATTTTTTTTACCATGTGTTATTGTGCTGTTATTCTACTGTTATTGTGCTGTTATTGTGATGCTATTCTGCTGTACTTTGATTTTTTTTACGACTTTGATTTTTTTCCTTTTTTTACCACGTGTTATTGTGATGTTATTCTGCTGTTATTGTGATGTTATTCCGGTATCACTTTGATTTTTTTACTACTTTGATTTTTTTACCACTTTGATTTTTTTACCGCAGGTTATTGTGCTGTTATTCTGGTGTTATTGTGCTGTTATTCCAATGCCACTTTGATTTTTTTTACGACTTTGATTTTTTTCCTTTTTTACCCGTGTTATTGTGCTGTTATTCTACTGTTATTCTGCTGTTATTGTGATGTTATTCCGGTGTCACTTTGATTTTTTTTACTACTTTGATTTTTTTTCTTATTTTTTTTTTTTACCTCTTGTTATTCTGGCGTTATTGTAATGTTATTTCTACCCAATAAATGACAAACGACACCAAATCAGTGTTTTTTGCGTTTAATTTTGTAGGTATGAGTTCGCGAATGAAAGGAAGATCGTCTAAGCAAGATGGATCGAGGCGAGCCAAGTATAGCGGATCTAAGTAACAAATTGAACAAATTTTGAGGAAATGTATGAGATCCAAAACAAAAGACAGACCAAAGTCATTGACCTGATCCCTTCACCATACCAAATGCTGCCATTTCTTTGTCATTGTCCTATTCATGATCTAACCAAAAATAGTGATGAGGGATGCAAGAAAACTAGCTTTGCACCTGATAGATAACTAAAGGTGATAGAAAACCGCGAGTTTTAGCTGATAATGTGGAGCAGACGAAATCCAGGACGCAAATATCTGTGCAAACTCCAACTACCAGTAGCTTCAAAATAAACAACAAACTTTTGTCAATTGTTATACTCGTCTGATAAAAATCAGGAATCTACGAAATCACAGAAGTTCGAGTAATCTGAAAATAGCATACAGATTTGATCTTGTTGGTTTTGATCCAGTTGACAAACACATTTGACCCGTCTTCCTGGATGGATCCTATGAATCCGTCATGACAATCTTTACGCCTAATTATTACATTAGGTTCTTGCTCCAACCATCTCAGAGCTGCAAAGCAAAGTTTCAGCACAACGAGCTGTAAACACAGATCATGATACAAGAGTTGCAGGAAAACTAACTAGGAACAAGATTCGACTCGTCTGAGCCAGCCAAGCAGTGAGGAGGATAAGGGTGTTCAGGTACATCAGGATGGTGAGAATCAAAAACTTGCCTAACTTGAAAACTTGTCATGACTGCGGAAATGGAAATGTTTAGTTGTGACACGAATCAGCACGACAAGCTGATTAAACGACAAATAATTGATATAGCCAAAACTAGATTGATGTTGGTGACATAACCAACAATAATCTAAGACTTACTAAACCCCAATAAATTAAATCCCATTGGGTCATACACGGTAATTGTCATCATAACGAAAGTGAACTTGATATAATACTGTGTATCCAGGACCCATAAACACCACCTACCTCAGGTAAAATCGGGTTGACCCGATTAAACGCTAGTGTTGGTGATTTCTGAAGAGAACGAGTGAATGAAGTATAAAACTCGTCTTTGCCCCGCAAATGTCGTAAACCTCCACCGCAAACGCCGCCCGTTGACGGAGGCGTCGACGCTGGAATTGCTCAGTTGCTGTGAAGCCTTGAATTTGAGTTGACATCCGCTCAATTTCAGGCACCAAATCGGTGAAATTAAGATGATATAAATGTTCGAATTTGAGCATCGAATTTGTGAAAGTGAGATGATATCAATGTTGCAGTGTTTTTTGCGAGAATTTCTTGATTTTAATTGTATTTTTAAGTGATTTTGGGTTTAGATGGAGATTAAATGGATGATTATAAAGTGTGTTTGGGTATGGCGTATCGTTCTTATTGTGTTATAGCTGTTATTATATGGCTCAATCTCGGCCATCTATTTTCTTATATTTAATGGTTGAGATTTTCCAAACTCACAACTCACCGTAAGAACCAAACTCACGAGATCCCGCCTCTCTCTCTCTCTCTCTCTCTCTCTCTCTATATATATATATATATATATATATATATATATATATATATAGGGGCTGGTTCAGGTACGAACTGACTTACGGTGCGAACCGTACGAACTAGCTTATTTATACTTTTTTTTTTTTCAGATACATTTTACTACCTTATGAGATACACTTCTTATTAGATACATTTTATAACATAACTAGATACACTTTTTTCACACTAAAATTATACATGCACTTTTACACTTTTTTAAACTAATTTTTTTACGGATACATTTTATATTTTTTGCGGATACACATGACATTAAAGCCAGATACACATTATAATATTTCTGGATACACAAATTTATACTTTCGGATACGCATCGTATTAATACCAGATACACATGGTTATACTGCCGGATACACATGTATCTCGTATTAATACCGTGTGTATCTGGGGTGGTATTTTGTGTATCCACTTCCACCGCCGTCATCACAGCCCCCACTACCACCGCCAATGCCCCCACCACCACCACAGAACCACCAACGCTGCCCAGACCACCACCATGTACCGCCAAGACCACCACCAAGCACCGCCAAGACCACCACCAAAGACTGGTTGACACTAGCAAAGCCAGAACAACATACGACCACCACGCAATAAAAAATCGGATTTGTACCGCTAAACAACACCACCATACTCACACCTCATCAGACTTGTACCGCTAAACCACACCACCATACGACCACCACGCAATAAAAAATCAGATGACGCGCGCCGACTACCATCGTCACTCACACCAGAGGCCGATTAAGCCTCTAATTTCCATTGCAATTGGTACCCAGATACATATATAGACTCTCAACGACATTAAAAATCGAATTCTAATTGCCAGATCTAGAGGAGAATGACACTAGGATCTGAAAATTTTACCGTCGAGGCTTCGTCGGCATCAGGTAGTCTCCTTTTTCATAAATGAATAGTAGATTGCCAGAAATTTGGCGCCGACGGCAGTAGATGACGACTTCGTCATGTCGGAGTTTCGGTCGTCGCCAGCAGTAGATAAAATACGAAAAAGACATGACCGGAGTTGAAGAAATGACCACCGGTGATGGAGTTGCGGTGGTAGCCGGCGAGGTTCAAGTCGGAGCTCCGACGACGTTAAGTGGTGGGTGATGGTGGACAAGACGAGGGATGTGGGGGTTTTGTTTTGACTATAGAGAGATAAAAGGTAACATGAGAATGGAAAATAAGCGCGTGTGTCTGTGTGTTTTGGTTTTTAAGTCAGTTCATACAGTTCGCACCATAATTTGGTTCGTACGGGATCCTGATTCTATATATATAGAGAGATTGGATTTGGTGTTTTTGGTTCTTATGGTGAGTTGTGAGTTGAGTGAATCTCAGCCATTAGTTTAAATTAGAGATGAGTGGCCAAGATTAATCTTAGTTGTCATATAAAAGCATTGTTATTTAGTTTATTTTCTCTTTTTTTTTTTTCTTTTTCTCTCTCTCTCTTCTTCCCCTCGTTTACTCTCTAACGATTTCTCTCTCTAATTAATTATCCACATTACTGCAAACGGTTTATATAATCATCACAACTGCAAAGCGTTCCTCTATCTGCTATTATTATTGTGTTATTCTTCTTCAACTGTTCGTCTCCTTCGCTTTTTTCTCCCGTTTTCTCTTCGCCGTTCATCATCTTCCTTCCTATTGAAGGTAATTTCATGTCATTTTCCTCTTTTATTTTGTTATTTTATTTTATTTCATGCTTTTGTATGCTTTTTTATTCGTTTTTCAGTGTAATTATCGCTAGGTTTACTTAATCGAGTATTTTAATGTCGTTATTGCGTTTATGCAGTTTTTTCATTGTAATATTATCTTGCATTTTTGAGTTTCGATTTTTTCCCGAACGATTTGCATGGTCTTAGTCGTTTCTGCAGTTTTCTATAGTTTTGAAGTGATTCGCATGTTCTATGTGACGCGTTGTGTTGAGAATTTTACTATTGTTGTCTACGAGACTTTAGTTTTTGTGTTACTCATTTTTATTCTATCACTTAGTTTGTTGTCAAGTTATTTGTCATGTTTTAATTGTTTAATGTGTTTTTCTAGGGTTTTTGTGTTTGTTCGTGTTGTCTTCACTTTTCAAGATTTCCGTTATTCCGCTTTATTATCTTTGGTCCTATGGTGTCATTGCAGCGCTACTCTTCTTTGTCATTGTAGTGTTTTTCCTATGTTTAATTTTACATTTATTCTTTTCCTGTTATTCTGTTGTTATTCTAGTGGTTTTGTTTGTTTGGCTTTGTTTTGTTTGTAGGTTTCAAAGATCACTAATGGACTTAGTTTGTGAGGGATGGGAAATAAATATAGTGAATGAAGATAAATTGTTATTTGCTAGAGAGTTCGCTACTGAAAAGAAAAAAAATTGGGATGGTTATTGGACGATAAGACTGATAAGTGCTTTGAAGTTAATGTACGAGTTCGTCGTCTTAATCAATCAATATCGGCAGTTTTAAATAGCCAGGACCTAATGGAAAGAGTTTTCGATTATTTAGAGACTACTTTGGACAAGAGCAATATGTCTCTTGTTTGTAAGAAATGGTCACAAATGTTCCTATTTCATAAAAGTGCGCCCGTTGTTCACGCCGAATATATGAAAGTTCTAACAACAAGTCACATCAAGGTTTTAAGATTTTGTCAAGGGGCTCGACGATGGTTTCCAAACGATGCAAGTGCTATATGCTTGCAAGTGAGCCATCAAAGGCGGTGTTGCATGCTTGCCAAGATATATATACGATCATGACAAGATCCTTGATGCACTGTATCGAACGGATCGATCTAATTCACGAGTACTTTGACGCACTCGGGGACTTTCCTTCGCTTATGATCTTGCTCACCAATTGTATTATAAGTCGATCGATGTTGTTGACGTTGGTGACTTTTTTATGTTATGTCCTGTATTTTCAGAAGTACATTTTGGTTCTTTGTGGGAAAGAATGTATTTTGGGTTTTATGTAATTCAAACCGTTTAAATTTGTAATTTAGTACGCTATTTTGTTTTTATGAAGGCTTATGTAGGCCGTATGTAATTTTGAAACTGTTATTGACTCTTTATTCAAAGAGGCTTTTCTTTTGATTCTCTTTCGTGTTTTTGTTTACACATCCATCATGTTCTTTTTGTGTTTTTTTTTTGTTATTTGTTTTACTAATTGTTAGTGTTCTGTTATTCTCATTGCTTACGGTACTCTCATTCTCAAGCGTCATTATTAAAAAAGTTTAGCTGAATACCTATTTATCATTGAAAGTGATCCTTGTCTTTATTTTCTGGATAGTAATGCAGAAAATGAAGTTAAGAATCAAATCCACCGCTTCATCAAAGTCTACTCAACCGTCATCATCAAATTCTCCTGGTCCGTCTCAATCCAAATCCCGTGTCACATCTCCATCAAAGAGCACTGCTTCTCAGAGAAGGAGTACTCGTAGTCAAGAAATATGTACAACCGAACCACCCACGAAAAAAACCAAACGAAAGGCCGAGACCCAACTTGCGAAATTGTCGTGTAGTCCACCCAAGACTAGTAGTAAGTTGGCTGGCAAAGTTAAGCATGAGAAGGGAATTGTGGTAAGTAGCAAGCAACCTCAGGCTGGAGTTGCTGCAGGAAATATCCCATTGTATGTACTACTGTTATTCTACTTTTATTTTGCTGTTATTTAGTTATTAATATGTTACTTTTCGTGTTATTTTTTTTATGCTCTCCTGTTATTTTGCTATTATTCTGCTGCTTTTGCTTATGTTATTTTAAATGTTTTAATGCATTGTATATTTTTTTCCCTTTTGTGTGCACAGTCTTGATCCATTTACTAGTCAGTCTTTTCGGCCGCTTTTATTTTCAAAGTTATTGAAACCCTTACCGAGGAGCGAGAAGGAGGTGTTAGGGAAATGGGATTCAGGGGTTTACTTGAGTTGAAGCTTTCTTCCCTCCCCCATACCATGTTCCAGGAGTTTATATATGCTTTTAGGAGTGGGAAGTATTTTGAAATATCCGAAATGGAGAAGTTCGAGTTGATTTGAGATGATGTGCACAATGTGTTTGGTTTACCAAATTCAGTGCGAAAGTGGATTTGGTTATTACTGGGTTTTCTGGTTCTGCAGACGCTGAAGGAGAAGCTTTGAAGCGTGCTTGGCGTGAGAAGTATGGTATCGCCAATAACAAAAGTGGGATACCACTTAACAAAGTTCAGGAGACCCTGCTAGAGTCTCTGGTTGCGGACGATGAGTTTAAGAAGACTTTTGTTCTGCTTGCCATGTCGTGTTTCCTTGCTCCTGTGTCGGGTTATGTGCTTGATCTTAGACTTCTAAGCGCTGTGGAAGATGTTTCTAGGATCAAGGAACTTAATTGGTGTCAGTTTGTCTTCTCAGACTTGGTGACTTCTGTGCGTGAAGCCCTTATCGGGAGGAAAAATATTCGTTGTAGTGTAGTGTTGTTGGCTATCACCTATTTTCACCGTTACTTCTTTAGCGGTGATCAGGTGAATAATGAGTTGCCGCTCATTAAACATTGGGATTTTAAGTCTTTCAATGAGAGGTTGCAGCGTGAGGCGGCTGGCCGGTGCTCGGCACCGGGAGCCTTCGACGTTGCTTTCCCATTGTCTCGCCCAAACATCGTTGGCTCGGTCAACGTACTCAACGTCGATGTCTTGTTCGGATCTACCGATGATATTCTTTCGGATGAGCAAGTACAGTCCGCAGCGGTCGACGTAAGCACCTGTTTGATTGTTTTAAAACGAATCATTCTAAAATGTTATTCTGTTATTGTCCTCAAGCATTAGTTGTCATACTGCTATTTTTTTACCATTATTCCACTGTTATTCCTCAGTTTTCCTACTGTCATTCCACTGTTATTCTAATTTTCATTCCAAGTGTTACTCCACTGTTATTCTACTTTGTTATTCTACTACTACTTCACTTTATTTATTCTCATTGTTAGTGTCTTTGTTATTCCTTTGTTATTTTATTACTGCACTGTCATTCTACTATTAATCCACTGTTATGTATTTTGCTGTTAGTGTACTATTATTCCTCTGTTATTCTACTATTATTGTACTGTTTTAAGTAAAATTTTGGGATTTTATGTTGACAGGAGGTTCATCAACTTATACTGCTTAATGAGAGGGACTCTCAGATTTTATGCCGCCGATACTTGGAACGGGCGGAACTTATAAAGTCGAAGATGATGAAGAAGACCCAGCAGGCAATGGGTCAAGCACCTCTTTGCTAAGTTGCCCAGCCAAGTAACCCGACGAGCTGCTAAAGAAAGCACAAACAAACTGTCAGAAAAAGTTGGTTGTGAAGGGTCATAGAATTTGGTTGCCACCCCATCTTTCTTCACGGATCAAGTTATCCGTGAGCTTGACGAACGGGTAAAGCATGTATTGGCTATGCAAGCGGTCAATAAATCGCGATCAATCTGTTCTGAAGAACCACTTCCAAAAAAGCTAGACATGAAGATGTCATCATTGAACCCCCATCATTTAACCTTTTTCTCAATTCTATGAGGAGTGTGTCGGGCATTGGGATGTGCGGCCACTATATCCGAAAAGAAGGGTGTAGCTGAAAAGAAGGGTGTTGAACATAGTCCCGTCATTCAACAAAGTGCAAAGGTGGGGACTCCACAATTGTCACCACTCGGTTTAGATTCTATTACGACGGATATATGTGCTGACATTCAGTTTCGTTATGGAGAGCCAGCTGATGTCGGTGAGAAAGTAGTTGATGTTGGGGATATTACCATTGACGTGGAGGATGTTAACAATGATGTGGAGGACGTTAACATTCAAGTTGAAGACTATCTTGTTGATAATCCGCCGGAGGACGTGCCTATCTTTGTTGAGTGTACACCGGTAGAGGTTCAAGCAACTCAAATTCCAAAGCCTCGATGCTTGTTTGCCGAGACGGAGGTGACGGATACGGTGCTTGACATTCCATTGCGTAATGACACTCGATTCCACTCAAATTGGCAGTGAAGCATTCGTGATTGCAGAAGAGGAGGTAGCGGATGTGGTGATGTCTTGTCATGCGACTTGTTGCTTGGGGCTGCGTCGAGATAGATAAATCGATAAATAGGATTCGAGGTTGTGTCGGAGGCTGGTACCTTGTTGTTGGTGAGGAGGCTGTCCCGGAGGACAATGGCGTTCTTTGGGTTGAATGCTCCTACTATCTGTACAAGTTATTTGCTGCACTCTGCTGCACATGAGGAGCTACTGTTGTCTGTTGTGCCTCAGAATTTCGGATGCACCTATGATTGTGGTCCTGTGGCTCCTGAGCTAGTTGTCCTGTCAAAACCAATGATAACGATGGGACATGTTTTCAACCCAATGTTATCCAAGCGGAAAGAGGTTGCAGACTACTGCTTCTTGAATGATCATAACATTTCGCAAGGGTAAGAGCTTGTTTTTATTGTACAAATTTTTGGCTTTCTGTTTAATATATTATACTGCTTTTTGTTCTTCAAAAATATATTCATGTGACTCTTATTTTGCCTGTTTATTCGGTTTTGAAGGGAGAATCTTGTCACTTGGGGTGTGGACAGTTACCTTAATCGTGAGGATATGGAATCGATGGTTCCAGATACAATGATAATGCTTGGTGTTGTCAACTGGTGGTCCCTATTTCTGAATGATACTTGTATAAGAGGAAGCCCAATTCGACTTTTCTTTGGGATGGGTGCAACGGTTAGTTATTCTATCTTATCGTTTCTTTTACTTTATTTTTCATTTTTGCATCACGTTTCAACTCTTGTTCTCCACTTCTTGTTTAGTATCCATTGCGGCAACTTTGTATGCCGTCGAAAGATGATAAGGCTTCCAGGAGTGATTTATGTGCGGAAGTCAAATTGTCATTTACTGTGTTTGTCAATAACAACAAGAGAGAGTGTGATCTTACTTCGATATGGTATGTTTTCTCAGACTTGTGTGTTTTCTACTACTATTCTACTTTGTTAGTCTACTATTACTCTGTTTATTCCGATGTGTTTTTCTGCTTTTTAAAAGAATCACATAATTATTAACAATTTTTTTTTGCCAAATATTTCCCCAGATTTTCATCCCAATTCTTTTGCATGAGCACTTTAGCTGTTTGTGCATCAATTTCATTTCGAAGAGGGTTGAATATCTTGATAATGTATTTCAAGAGGCGATGTTTGCTGATGATCAACAGGCGTGTGTACGTTTGGTGTATTGTCAAACTGCTGTAAGTCATTTATTGTGTTTTAATTTTCTCTTGGTGTTTAGCCTAGTTTGTTTAAGTATTGTTAGTAATTATGTTTTCTTTTTCTTTTTTAAAAAAAAAGGTGAACTTGATGTCTAATTTCCTGGTCCACAAAGGAGTTGCCCGAGGTGTGGAGGTTAAAGATTATAAAATTGTCAACGTCCCTTTTACCTGGCAAACGGCTGCGATTGAAAATTTGGACTGCGGTGTATATACGATGTTGCACATGCTCTTTTACCGTGGAACTGTTTTAGATTGTGACTTGGGTAATTCTGATTCAAGAAACCTCTACCGCGCTGAGATCGTTGCCTTGTTGGTCTTTGTCGATATGAACGAGTCCGGGGAGATGTGTTGAAAAGTTTGGAGGAGTTGAACAAGACAAGAAATGAAACCCTGAGTGTGCTTGAAGAGAGACGGCGTATTGAGGATGCGGAAAAGAGGGCTTCTAAAAGCGGTAAGAAACGTCGTGGTTCCGACAGGGTGAAAACTGTTGGTAAGAAGGTTAAGACGTCGCAGCCTGTTGTCGAGCCCGTCGCTTCTCCTACTGTCATTGACAACTAAATTCTCTAGAAAGACCCCTACTTGCCAGTAGTCAAGTGGGAAGCAGGGGTGTGGATAGCCCCGTGAGTCCAAAGTCGGCTTTGGGTAGTCGTAAAAGGGTAAGGCGGGGCGACGGGTGGGTTGCTCTATGGATTGCGGGCCGAGGACGAGTAGGTTTGTTGCGGTGTCGGATTTGTTTCGGAAGAACAAAAAACAGTTCTCTAAGATGCTGAAGGTGCGGAAGCAAGTGGTGGACGTTGTTCTTCGTGAAGACGCTCAGTTTAAAGAAGAGTATGTGTCGATTTTCATTTCGTTGATTGTGGTGTTCCTGTTTAGTTAGTCTTTCTGTTTCCCACTGTTAGTCTGCTGTTAATCTGCTGTTATTATGCTGTTAATTTTGTCAACCTAGCGAGTTGTCTAATTTCACTGTTAGGTCCTTTTGTTATTCTGCTGTTATTGACCTGTTATTCTACTGTTATACCACTATTATTCCGCTGTTAGTCCACTGTAATCCCACTGTCAATCCCTTCTTGTTATTCTGCTGTTATACCACTATTATTTCGCTGTTATTGTTCTGTTATTGAACTGTTATTCTACAGTTATACCACTGTAATCCCACTGTTCTCATCATATGTTATTTTTTGTGAATGCAAGGAGATGTTAGTGTTGTACAACGACGAGGTCGGCGTGTTTTTGGACAAAGGGGATATTGTTTCCATTGTAGATGCAGCTGCTATGATGACAACAAGAGTCGTTGATGTTTGGTCGGTTCTTTTGAATTCGTTGGAGTTTGAGGAACGCTCAGAACCAAGCTCAATGTTTTTCGGAGTTCGTCATATGGTATTTTGTTTTTTCCTTTGCTATTTTGCGTTATTACCTACAGATTGACTCACAAGTATTGATATAAAGTTAACACTCGTGCACTATTTTTGGTTTTTTATGCTTTCTCTTTTGAAGGATCCTCTTTATTCACTCTTAGAGAACTTTGATTCCTCAAGCCCTCTTGACGGTCCGGGTAAGAAGCTGTTGGCATTCTGGAATGTGTTTTTCGATTCCTGCAATGGAAGATGTCGTCTGAACTCCGACCTTGTGTTTGTGCCGATTCTGTACAATGATCACTACTCTTGTTTCTGCATCAACTTTTTGAATGAATCGATTGATATTTTGGACAACATGACTCACGATTCCAAGCAAATAGCCGATTCTGAGAAGATTGGCCGAGATTGTGGCAAACTATATGCGTGTTTTTATGGAGGGTCATAATGTTCTGAAGTCTGAAGATTGCCGCAATTTCGAAATCGTTGATGTGCCTTTTAAATGGAAAAAGAAGGAACTGCTGAATTCGGAGTCGGGGTGTTTCTTCTTTGTACACGATGGCGGAATATGGTGGAAGCGTGTTTGAGTGCAATCTTCACAGCAAGATTGCTCGTCGAAGCTTCTGTGTTGAAATGTCGGCTTCCCTGATCTTGGCGGGTATTAATCTTCATAGGCAAGTAGTTCTTGACAAAGTGAAAGCTTGTGAGACTGGAAGGCCGAAGACGTTGGGTTTGGCGTGACAAGGAACAAGTTGCCGGAAGTGCCCCTCGGTGCAACCCCAATCATCTGCTTTGGTAGTGAAGAGTCGGGCATCGTCATGAATGCGATACCTTTGAATGTTGTGTATCCAGGGAAGTCGGACTAAGTTAGTGTAAACCTGTGTTGTTAGACTATTAGTGTCTTTGTTATTGCCTTTGTTATTCTGTATAATTACTAGTTTATTGTGCTGTTATTCCCGTATTACTCTAGTGTTATTCCAGTGTGTACTCTAATTTAATTGAGTTTTCATATTACTTGTACTTTTTTCAAACACCATCCATTTTTACTCTAATCCCACTGTTATTCTGCTATTATTCAGGATAATGAGCAGTTTGTTGTGCTATTATTGCACAATTAGTCTACAGTTATTTTAGTCTAATTAAGCTTTCTTATTACCTTTGTTTTCTAGAAACACTATCCATTTCTATTCAAGTGTAAATTTGGTCAAGTGTAAAAGCAGTAGTTTAGACTGCGTTTTTGCCAGTGTTATTCTACCATTATTCTGCTGTTATTGCAGTATTAATCCGCATAATAAGCAAAATACTCTGCTGTTATTGTACTATTAGTCTACACTTATTCTCAATTGTTATTCCACTAGTTTAATTAAGTTTTACAAACACTATCCAATTTCTACGAAGAATATGCATTTTCTATTCAACTGTCAATGGCTGTTTTTTCTCAACTGTGATTCTATTGTTATTGCACCGTTATTCTTCTGTTTTTGTACTATTATTCCGCATAACAAGTAGTTTATTCTGCTGTTATTCCACTGTTAGTCCATCATTATTTTGTTAAAACTATTCATTTTTATTCAAGTGTAAATTTAGTCAAGTGTAAAAGCAGTGGTTTAGACTGCTTTTATTACACTGTTATTCTACCATTATTCTGCTGTTATTGCAGTATTATTCTGCATAATTAGCAGTTATTATTCTGTTATTGCACTATTATTCTGGCAAAGACTTCTGTTATTCCAACATTACTTAAAAATAGTAGTAAATAGCACTTAAAGATAGTACTTACATAATAAACATTAACGTTCTAAAATATTAAAGCCATTATTTTTAAAGCAATAAATATTTTAAACATATTTAAAAGCAGCATCCCTGGACCATCATCGTTAGATTTTTATATCTTTATTCTATTCTCTGACGCGTGCGCGCCGGTCCTTGGACAGTGCTCTCAACTTCCACCGACTCATCCTCAAAAGGGTTTTTGTACGCATCCATAAGTTCCATGGCTTTCAGAACTGGTGTCCAATGGCCAGAGATTGAAATATCGGCTTCAGTGTAATACTTCCTCAGAGCATTCACACCAGCAATGAATTGATTGTCCATGTCGGCTTCCGTGTAGTTCTTATTTTTCTTTTCCTTCAACTGTCTACGCATACGTTCATTTTGAAGTTCAGCAACCTTCAACTGTGCCTTTACACTGTCGACCTCTCTTATTAAGGCCTCTTCACGGGTTTCTGCTGCCTCTAAATTTGTCCTTGTGTCAATCAACTCTATCGTGAGGGACTCTATCGTCCGTTTGGCTTCATCGATTTCCTGCCTTATCGGGGACCTTCGGCTATCGTCGATTCGTCACTCATCCTGCAACATTGGAAGTATGAAACTTTTTGCATTATAAAAAGATGTTTAAAATATTTCAACCAAATTAAAAGCAAACCAAAGCGAAAGAAAGAGAATTACCTTTTCTCGCATAGATAGTATAGTGTTGACAAATAAGAAAAATAAACATGAAAGAAAAATAAAGAATAGAAAGATAAGAAATTACCTTTTTGCAGAGGAGATAAAGTTTTTTTTTGGAATGGACTTTTTCAGTGTGTTTGTTTTTTTACTCGAAGTAGCAGTAATTTATAAAGGCTTGGGGAATAGAAACAGTTTTTCTGTAATAAAGTATAGAAAGATAAGAATTTACCTGTCTACCAACAAAAAAAAAAGATAAGAAATTACCTTTTTGCAGAGGAGATGCAGAGTTTTTTCTTGAATACAAACAGTTTTTCTGTACTTATTCAGTGTGTGTGTGTTTTTTTTTTTTTCAAAAAAAACCACGCAATAGCAGTATTTATAGGGGTTGGGGAATACAAACAGTTTTCCTGTAATTATATTAGATTAGGTTAGGTAACTGTTTTTAATAAAAACTGAAAAGTGGAACTGCTTTTTATAAATATTACTAATCTGTTATTATTCAACTATTATTGTAGTGTGTAATTTGCAGTTTTATTTTTGTGGGTGATTTGTGAAAAAACAGTCAGATAATATTAACAAAAAAAATTAAAGTAACTAGTATTAATTCTCATATAATGTAGGTCTCACTTTATTATCTAGAAGATACATTTGAGGTTAAAATGTAAATCAAACAATGACAAATAGTAAAAGTCTTTGACATTTTTAGGCGAGGTCTTCATCGTAGCCGCTGTCTTTTGCGTCTCTTTTGTCTTTGTTAGTTCATGCATCTGATTCATATTCCTGCAATTTTTGCTTAGTATTTAGCAGCTATATTAATAGCGAGAATAGCGATAGAATAACATTAATAGCAGAGAATAACAACACATTAATAGCGAATAATAGCGTAATCTAAATTTAGCGGCTACTCTGCTATTGCGCGACACTATCCATTTCCACCAAGAATATCCATTTTCTATTCAAAAATAACAACACATTAATAGCACAATAGCAGTAGAATAACACAACAGCAGCAGAATAGCGAGTAACACAGGGAATAATAGGGGAATAACGGAGAATAAAAGGATAACATATTCCCCGCAATTTTTGTTAGTTCATGCATCGATTTATATTCTTCGCAATTTTTGCTTAGTATTTAGAAGCTACATTAATAGCAGGATAGCAGTGGAATAACATTAATAGCAGTAGAATAACAACACATTAATAGCATAGACTAAATTTAGCGGCTACTACTCTGGTTATTGCGAACACTATCCATTTCCACAAAGAATATCCGTTTTCTATTCAAAAATAACAACACATTAATAGAAGAATAGCGGTAGAATAACACAACAAAGAGCAGAATAGCGAGTAACACAGAATAATAGGGGAATAACAGTAGAATAAGAGGATAACATTACAATAATAGGAGAGTATTGGTCCGATTCATACCTCTTCGATTTACGATTCTTCTTCATCATCGTCATCGAAGGGGGACTTTCAAAAATGGAAGAGTACAAGTTCTCTTGTTGTGGTTCACCCACTTCTTGCAGTTACCGCATCTTCGCTTCTTCTTTTGTTGCTTGGTCTTGGCCTTTTCTTTGGAGGACCTTAATCTTTTGCCACTGCCCTTATTCTTGGCCTTGTTTGGCGGTCGAAGGTCAATATCATTTGAAGCTGTGATGCCTAGAAGAGCCTCAATTTCCTGGTTT
This sequence comes from Silene latifolia, assembly GCF_048544455.1. Lineage (NCBI taxonomy): Eukaryota > Viridiplantae > Streptophyta > Magnoliopsida > Caryophyllales > Caryophyllaceae > Silene > Silene latifolia. The sequence goes on along the minus strand of NC_133528.1, from coordinate 48,368,523 downwards.
TTAGTCTTCGGTTCAGTTGGTCCTGTGATGTTCTCCCTGAACTATGTCAGGATTTTCGGCAGTTGCTTCATGTGTTTAACAGTAGCATAACTGTCCATCACCCCGACAGTTGCATAAATCTCAGACCAAACCTTTGACATCTCAACTTTCTTGATGTCAGCTTCATCAATCTCTTCTATCATCTTTCCATTTTCATCTCGGACAACTGGCCTGTAGGATTTCTTTGTCCATCGAGCAAGGACATAAGGGTCAGGTATCCTGTGGACCTGCTTACCATTCCACACCCACAATATATGGCGACAAACAATGCCATGCCTCTCAAACAGCTTACATGCACATTTGCTCTCGTTAGTTTTGGTGTTAAATTCAACTCGGAAGCTCCTGTGCTTCAGTCCATCACGAACGTCATGATACTCCACCGCCCCTACTGTTGTCAAACCCCCGACCCCCATGCTGCATATGGCATGTTTGACTTCATTCTGAAAGTCCGCAAAGATAGGATGGGTGTAGACATGTGAGGCATGCATCTCTACCTTCATCGGCCCTACTTTCTCGAGCATACTATGCTCATTGGCATTATCCATCCTCCTTTGTGTATGACTTTGCTGCTCTATTGCGGAATTGTACCTCATCCAAAACTCGACGAGGGTTCCAAAATGGCTTTCAAACCGCTTGAAATAGCTGTTTGAACTTTCGGATCTCTGGGTTGTTCGCAACAAACAACCTAGAGGTAGATCCCGAAAGTATGCCGGTATCCACTTTTGTCTGATTGCAAAGACATACTTCAACCACCGGTTGTTTTCCATACCATGGCTTTCAATAACAGTTTTCCAGTTCTGTTCAAATTCGTGTGGCTCGAGGTCGACATCCCACACAACGGCATTTATGTCGGTCATAAATTCCGTATCATTGCAGATTGCCCTTCCCACTTTCTCAGGCATTTTCTGCATGATATGCCACATGCGATACTTGTGACGAGAATGGTTGAAGACATTTGGGCGAGGCTTTTTTAATTCCCGGGCCGGTCGTAATTACACATTGAGGTTGCTGCTGCCCCATTGCTTCGAGGAATTTTTTAAAAATCCACTCAAATGAATGCTGACTCTCGAAGTCAAGTAACCCAGCTGCAAAAGTCACCGTCTTCTTGTTGTGTTCTACTCCGGTGAAGGGAGTAAACACCATGAAATATTTGTTTGTCCCATAAGTAGGGGCAAACGAGATCGTGTCTCCATATAACTTGTAGTTGTTTATCCCTTCCTTATCAGCTCAAATAACCTTCGTCAAGCATTTGTTCTCATCCTGGTCATAAGCAAAATAGAACCCCTTTGTTTTAGCCAGCATTTTGAAATGCCCAATGAACATTTTAGCATCGTTATCCCCAATGTAACACTTGATATTTCGTTTGAAGTTTTTGAAGTCTAGCAAAGAGGCACCGATATTCTGATAACCATTTGAGTATTCCTTGAGAATTCTGAAGCTCAATGTTGGACCTATGTTGAGCTTAGTATGATCAATAATGGTCCTCTTAATGTAGTCATGGACGTCCCTTGAGAGCTTCTGGAACTCCCTGTTTTTGACAGAGTAAAGAGAGTGATTGTGAACGTCTACAAAGACATCCACAATATACCCGGCCCCGATGTCTGTCGTCCCCTGTTTTTTCACGGGTTCTCAACCTCATGTGCGCCTTGCACCACACCTTGTCGAGCATGCTTCTTTGGTTTGTCTAATTCGTCGGTCTTTGTTCTCTCTCGTACTCAAATTACCAGCTTCATGATTTGTTGCTTCAAGTCGCAGTTTTCTTTTCATATCCCTATACCCCTGTCTGTTACAGACCAGTGATTTGACGCTGACGCCCCCCTTATATTGCGCATTTGTGTACCTTCTCACATCAAATCCAAGCCGATCATATATCTTTGTAGAGTACATCTTTGCATCCTCCAAGGTAAGAAAGAACATGCCACGTTTAGGCGTAAAATCACTCTCTACGTCCTTACCCACGCTTTCGGTCCCCGGGTGTCTTCTTTGTAATGAAGAGTTGAAACAAACTCATCGTTTTCTTAAATGCGAACAGGTTGGGCTGGTGTATATATTGTTATTAGAAGAATCCCCAATAGGTAAGACTGCATTGTCTTCAACAATAGACACAAGAGAAAGATCTGCGACAATAAATTAATATAATGAGTACAGTCATTGGACAACAAAATCACAATAACATCACAATAACAAAGAGTAGCACGGGGAGAGATCAACATTGCGGTAATGTGACAATAACAATATTATAACAAAGAAAGTGTGAAACAGACGACAATCAATAACATCACAATAACACTAAATGTGTTTATCTTATGCTACTCTCTTATCACCGTATATTTTCACGCTACAAAGACAATAATATCACAACAATAGTAGCATAATATCGGAATAACAATACAATAATATCAACATGTTTCTCTACTTTTTTACAATAATAGTACAAGAATAATATCATAATAACAAGATTCGATTCTACTTTATTACATACGAGATAATCTTGTATTTATTATGTTACTCTTTTGCAAGGCATATATTTTCATGTTACTTGCACAATAATAGCACAATAATATTACAATAATATCACAATAACGATCGAATAATATAATCATGTTACTTTGTACGGTTACAATAATAGTACATTAATATCGAATAATAACAGTTCTCTTTTTCTCTTTAATACAAGCCGATAAAGTACAATAATATCGAATAACAAATTTGAGAAACACATAGAAATCAATAATTGATTTATAAACACTCGAGCTAATAATAGTACATTAATATCGAATAACGAGTTCTCTTTTTCTCTTTTTAGAATACAAGCCAGACAAAGACAATAATATCGAATAACAAATTTGAAAACACATAGAAATCAATAATTGATTTATAAACACTCGAGCTAATAATAGTACATTAATATCAGAATAACAGTTCTCTTTTTCTACTCTAATACAAGCCAGACAGTACAATAATATCAGAATAACAGCTGAGAAACACGTAGAAATCAATAATTTATTTATAAACAACGGCGGATGAAGAGATAGGAATCAATAGCAGTATTACCTGTTTCCATATTCACTGTCGAGTTAATTTCTTCGCTAACATTGTTATTGATCTCGTTGTCCATCTTTTATACCTGAAAACAGTAAAATCAAGTATTGAATTCAATTAAAATCAACGAATTTACACTAAAAATCAACGATTTTTACATTAATTAGGTTTTTTACATTAATTCCGAAAATACGATTGAATATACTAAAAATCAACGAATTTACATTACCTATAATTTGATTGCAGCTAAAAATCAACGATTTTGTGTAATTTTATTAGGTTTTTTATGAATTTTCTATAGTCGGCGTTCTGATTTTTGAGTTTTCTCTGTTTTTGATTTGTAGAGAGATGTAGAGAGAGAGAGAGAGAGAGAGAGAGAGAGAGAGAGAATATCGTTAGAATGAGGTTTCTGTTTTCATGTTTCAGCGCTTTTGTATTTTTCGATTTTTCCTTTTTTTTTCTAATTTATCTTTTAATCTCAGCCCTTGATTTCTTTTAATCTCAGCCCTTGATTTTCCCAACTCACAACTCACCATAAGACCCCAACTCACGAGATCCCGCCTATATATATATATATATATATTTAGGATCCGGTGAGAACGATCACTCGGTGAGAACGGTGAGAACGCATACTAACCATAAGATTAAAAACAAAAACAATCTAATGGTCTTAATTAAATCAAAATAGTCCTCTAGTACTGCGCGTCTGCACAACACACTTCCACCACCCATCCTCTCTCATACCTCACCACCATCTCACTGCCGGTATCCCCACCACCACCTTCACTGTCGGCGTCCCCACCACATCTCCGACGACACCACGCCCCACGGCGGCATCACCAGTACACAACCGACACCTTTTATTCTTTCCTCCTCAATCCCTAAAGTCCCTCCCATAAATTCTTATCTCGGTGTACCACTTACGATCGCAGATTCCGTACAGGTGTTGTTGTCGGAATACGTCAGATGACCATTCTTGAATCCCGTTGTCACCTAATCCATCTTACTGCCTTTCTCCCTATTTCATTGGTTTTTTTTTTTTTTTTTACTACGGTCACCGCCGATGGTTGATGGTGGACTGGTGGAGTTTGATGCAGAAGATACTCATGAATTACAGTATTAAAAACTCTCAGAATGTCATTTATATATTTATCCCAACTAATAAACTCAATTACGACTCAAACGTGCATATAATGCCGCCTTTCCTTAATGAAGTGGGGTTGTTATATATACATGTAATCTCAATTAGGAGTTTGATGCAGACGATACTCAGGAAATACAGTATTCCTTGGCCTTTGTCAGGATGGTGATTTGGTGCTGCTCTGTAAGGTTATTTTGTGGTGTTTCTTTGTCTCAGATGTTCCATCAAATTATGTTACTGCTCAACAGCTGTTTCCGAAGGTCATATCTATATTTATCCCGTTATTCTTCCTGCCAATTCGTTGCATTCTGTTCAGTCCTGGAATCATGGTTGATGGTGGACTGGTGGTAGTATCCAGGGATGGGTGGGTGGGTGATGGTGGTTGCTCATGAATCCCAGAAACATCGATCTCAATGCTACATACAATCCATGAGGTACATGAAACTAGTGTATCTGATTTCATTATTTATGCATCTCAAACCAAATTTAATGTACGTAGCAACTAATTATGTGTATCTATGGTAGATACATTAAATCGATGGTTAGATACATCAATTTCCACGCTACATACTAATTACGTCGCCGACGAAATACCTCACCTCCTTCTCTTCGTTGCGTAATCTGCGGGCCCGACGATAGAAAGGACCGTCTCCGGCGACTATCACACAGCCCATATATATTGTCGGTCAGTTTTAGCCACCCCGTCGCCGGAGATAGATCGACGACGACGAAGGTATGGTGGTTGTTGGCATCAAATAAGGTGGTGATTGAGCTGTAGTTTAACTGTGTGGTCGACGCCGGCATTGAAGGTGGTTGATACTAGCAACTCACCGGCGGTCGTGGATGACTGTCGGAGTAGTGACTGGTGTAGTGGTGCTTCGTGAATGTGAGGCAGTAAGGATAATGTGTGAGTATAATAATGGGGCACGTGGGTTTAATGATGTTAAAAAGGGGTTCTGCATTTTATATTCATTAATTATAGTTAGCGTGAGAATTTAGTTAGGCGTGAGATCGTTCTCACCGTTCTCACCGAATTGTCGTTCTCACCGGATCCCACCTCTATATATATATATATATATATAGTAATAAGATCAAGTGAGTCCTCCTCTTACATGTGAGTCCATAAGTCCCATTATGGGCCATTGGATCTTGGGAATGGAGGGCTAAGATGAGAACAAAAAAATTAAGGTTAATGCTCTAATTTTGCCATCTTCCTCTAATTTTCTCATTAACTACATTAATCTTCCTCATACTTCATTCATCAACTCATTATCACATCACCTCATTCTCTCTCTATATCTCACTTCTCCATATTCTCTCCAAAAAAAACCAAGAAAAAAAAACCCAAAAACCCAAACAAATAAAAAATCCAAATAAATCATTTACTCATCTTTTCCTCATTCACCATCCACCTACCACCACCCACCGGAAACCACCACAGTCGCCAACCGCCGCCGCCGCCGCCCCGACATCATTTTTTAATATTTTTTTTTTAAAAAAAAAAAAAACTTGATGTTTTGGTGTTCTTTTTATTTTTTTTGTTGTTTTTTTTCTCCTTATATCGTCTTGCTATATAATATTGTTTTAAATTTGTGAGTTTTTTTTTATTTTAATCTTAGATCTACTAAAATAGATCAATTTTCATTGACCCGTTTTTTTTTCATTTCCGTTTTGTTTTTTTTTTCAATTTTGATGTTTTGGTCTTTTTTTTTTTCCGGTTATTGACATTCTTACAAATTATAGTGTGATTTTAGTACTAAATCTATTAGTTATGAAATCTCATTTTTTACTTTTTTCTTGTTGATATCACTTTGTTAATATCCGTCTTGTTATATATATTTGCCAAATTTCGTATTTAAAATTTTGTCTTGGTATTGTGTGATTTAGGATCTATTAAACTTACTTGTTCGGTTAAAATTACACTTTTTCGGTTAAAATTAAACTTTTGTCCGTTAAAATTACACTTTTTTCCGTTAAAATTAAACTTTTTTCGGTTAAAATCACAGTTTTTTCCTGTTAAAATTACATTTTTTAACGTTAAAATTACACTTTTGTCCGTTAAACTTACACTTTTTTCCGTTAAAATTACACTTTTTTCGGTTAAAATCACAGTTTTTTCCTGTTAAAATTACATTTTTTAACGTTAAAATTACCCTTTTTTCTGTTAAAAATACACTTTTAAACGTTAAAATTACACTTTTTTTCGTTAAAATTACACTTTTTTTCCGGTTAAAATTACACTTTTTCCCGTTAAAATTACACTTTTTCTGTTAAAATTACACTTGTCTTCATTAAAGTTACATTTATCTCTATTATTAAAGTTACACTTATCTCTACTAAGGTTACCCTCTCAATGACTAAAGTACGCTTTTGGACTAAAGCTAGAACAATTTGGAGTGAAGTTAAACAAATTTGGACTAAAATTACACAATTTGGACTAACTAATGGAGTTATTTGTAATTTACACAATTTGGACTAAAGATACACAAATTTGGAATATAGTTATACAATTTGGACTAAAATTACACTTTTATGGACTAAAATTACACTTTCGTGGACTAAAATTACACTACCGTAGACTAAAATTACACTTTTTTGGACTAAAATTACACTTTTATGAACTAAAATTACACTCATAAAATGATAAAAGATATACACTATCAATGTACTAAAGTTACACTTTAGTGGACAATGATTGAAATTGCACAATATCAATGAGTCAAAATAAATGAATTGCGTAACTTTAGTCCAAATTTAGTCGTAAATAGTGTAATTTTGCGTTTTACAAGTTTAACTTCAGTCTTTTTCGAGTGATTTTGACGAATAATATTTTGAATTTTTATAATTTTATCACAAGTTATTGTAATTTTAGCATTTTACGAGTGTTATTTTAACGATAAAAAGTGTTATTTTAGTCCAGGAAAGTATAATTTCAGTCCACTGAGAATGTAATTTTAGTCCATTGAGAGTGTAACATTAGTCCAGGTAAGTGTAATTTCAGTCCAATGAGATTGTTATTTTAGTCCAGGAGAATGTAATTTTAGTCCAGGAAAGTATAATTTCAGTCCACTGATAATGTAATTTTAGTCCATTGATAATATAACCAAGTCCCTTGAGAGTGTAACATTAGTCCAATAGAAGTAAGTATAATTCCAGCAGAAAAAATATAATTTTAGCAGAAAAAAGAGTAATTCTATCAGAAAAAGAGTAATTTTAGCAGAAAAAAGACTAATTTTAGCATAAAGTGTAATTTCAGCAGAAAAAAGAGTAATTTTAGCAGGAAAAAGAGAAAGTGTAATTTCAGCAGAAAAAAGAGTAATTCTAGCAGAAAAAGGACTAATTCTAGCAGCAAAAAGAGTAATTCTAGTAGAAAAAAGAGTAATTCTAGCAGAAAAAGTGTAATTATAGCAAAAAAAAGTGTAATTTTAGCAGAAAAAAGAGCAATTGTAGTAGAAAAAGAAGTAATTGTAATTCTAGTAGAAAAAAGTGTAATTCTAAGATGAAAAAAAATGTAATTCTAATAGAAGAAAAGAGTAATTCTAGCAGAAAAAAGAGTAATTCTAGGAGAAAAAAATGCACATCTAAGATGAAAATCAACAAATAACCTTAGATCTATTTATTATATCTAAGACTAAAATAAAAACGATCTAATATAACAACAATTGAAGAAAAATGAGGAGACGACATTTTAAATATATCTAAGAATAAAATTAACAAATTATATGAGATGTACTTAGTAAATGCAAGACTAAAATAAAAAAATTCACAAAATAAAAACAAGATCTAAAATATTTACTAAGTAAACAAAATAAATATATACCTAATGTCATAAAAACAAGATCTATATTACGAGAATCACGCATCAATGATACGTTCATACTCCAACGGCTACAACATCTCCATATTCAAGGCAAATATTTCCTATTTGCCTAAATAAATTGATCATATGAATGTTGCTATTATATTTACCATATATGCCATGTATTAGTTAGTATATAAAGCAAGCACATGTAATAGAGCAACACACAATTGTGAAATCAATACAACGACATCTTATTCATCTCCTACAATCTTCAACAATCTAAAATTTCACTAACATTACAAATATCCCAAAATTTTAAAAATAAAAATAACCACCCAACAACAATTTAAGAAAAAACCATTAAAAAAAAAAGATCTCAAAATAATTTTAAAACATAACCACCCAACACCCATTCATACAAAATCATTTTCACGCAAAACCAATTTCACGCAAAACCAATTTCACGCAAATTTTAAAAGACTAAAAATGGGGAAGGAAGAAGAAAGGAAGGCGTGTGGTGGTGGATCTAAAAAGTTGATGCGGTGGTTTGTGGTGTTCTGGTGATGGCGCTGGTGCGTGGTGGATAGCGGTAGCGGCCACGGCGTAGGTGGATGTATAGCTGCAGATCTGAAAAAAAAAAAAAAAGGAGAGTATGGTGGTTATGTGGCGGTTCTGGTGGCGTGTGCGGTGAGTGCTGTGGTGGTAGTTTTCAGATCTGGGAGAGAGGAGATGTAGTGTTGTGGTGTTGGTGGCCGAAAGGAGGAGTAGAAGAAGTGGTTGTGGTGTTGATTGGCGGCAAATCTGGAATGCGGTGGTGGTGGTGTGCGTGTGGTGGCTGCTAGCTTGGAGGTTTAGTGGTTGCGAGGGGAGTGTTGGAATATGTGTCCTCCGACAATAATGTGATCACAACTGTCGATCATGATGATCACATGTTTAAGTCTCATTTTAAGAATACATGTGGGAAGTAATATTTTACAGTCAACTGGTCCACACATATCAGTAATGATTGGCTGACTAGAGTTTGACATTACTGTCGTGCGACGGTGGTGATCAGTTGATCCCCTTAGGTCATACCTAAAGGGTAACACTCTTAATTGATTATTTAATTAATCGTATGACGATACGAGTTAATTAAATTACTTAAAATTGACGGACGATTTTGGAAGTAATATTTACGTATCTCATTGTAATTTGATTAAATAAGATACGGTCTAAGTAATCGAATTGTTTTATTACTTAGATGAAATTATTGTTTACGGAAACAATTAAAACTGAATGAATAATTTATTATAAATACAAAATGTTGTGATTTATAATTGGTAAACCGTTTTGGTACAAGTAATTGTGAATTATTAAGTCGATTTTGTACATGACGTATTTTTATTAATACGTTGATTTTTAATATGTTAAAAATGCATGACAATTTTACATGACTTGTGACATGTGACAAATTGATAAATTAACAAAGATAAAATGGAACCCATTTTATCTTAAATGGACCGAAATAAAGGGTGTATTAGGCAGAATATTGTGTTGATTATTTTAAGTGGAAAGCATAATCATTAACCTAATAGATAGCCATGCAAACCTAGTTGTTTTTGTGAAGAGCATCTTGATCATGCACTGGCTAATACCCCCCCCCCCCCCCTACCCGGTTTTCCTACTGCAAGGCCAAGGGTCTTTTGCTCTATAATTTACCTAATATACACTACATGAAAAACTAGTGTATTATTCATTCAAACACATCTAAAATATAGCGTTTTAGAGAGAATATTACTCCTTCTTCTCCCTTCTCTTAACTGAAAAACAAGAGACAAAATTCAATATTTTGGGTCAATTTTATTAAGATTAATATTGTTCTAGTATTAATAATATTAATCTTTTGAGAGGTTATCTCGGGTATAATTCCTTGGGGGGGATTCTAAGCTTGAATCCTTTGTTCATCCAATATTAGGAAGCTCAAGAACAAGTGAGTAGGAGAACTCATTGAAGGAAAAGTAGATCTATATACTAACATATTCATATATGTTTTAATTTAATTTGTCATAAAATTAACAAGTGATCTTATGCATGCAAACTAATTAACAAAATAAAGAAGAAACTTATATTCTTACATTAGAATTTCGGTTCAAATGGGCATCAATGATACGTTCATACTCCAACAGCTACAACATCTCCATATTCAAGGCAAATATTTCCTATTTGCCTAAATAAATTGATCATATGAATGTTGCTATTATATTTACCATATATGCCATGTATTAGTTAGTATATAAAGCAAGCACGTGTAATAGAGCAACACACAATTGTGAAATCAATACAACGACATCTTATTCATCTCCTACAATCTTCAACATGGTATCAACTTGGTTCCCATAGTTTATTTCTTCCGTTTTCTCTTCTGCAACTGTATTCCTTTTTTTTATTGAAAAAAAAAAAATTCCCCAAATATGACGAACTCAGGAACTTCTGAGTCCCAAAAACCACCTACTTACTCTTTGGTTCATGTTGAGAACCCAGGAGCAAATATCACACAAACATTATTCAACGGATCAAATTACGATGCCTGGCATCGCGGATTTTATCTTGGATCCTTGCAAAAGGAAAGCTTGGCTATATTGATGGCTCTATTACCAAGCCGTCTGCAACCTCCTCAGATTTCGAATCCTGGCAATCCACCACATTTTGGAACTGGATGCGCTCCCATCATGTTCATGCTCTTCCTGCCCTTGCGATTGGGTAAAGCAAAATGACTGCTCGACGTGACCAACAACGGGTACGTGATTTTTTAATCGGTCTTGATGACCGTTTTGATAATGCACGATCTCAGATTCTGGGCACCACCCCTCTCCCTGCTCTTGATTTTATTTATAGCCGTTTATTACAGGAAGAAGGGGTTCGTAATTTGAGCCAACCTAAATCTGTGACTCAGCCGAATACTATGGCCTTTGCAGCCCGTGTCACTCACGACGATCGGAATAATGGGGGGGGGGGGGGGGTCGTGACAATAAAACAGACCGTCAGAATATTAATCCCACAATAGAGGCACCCAAAATTACTTGCTTAGCTTGTAAACGACATGGGCATCACTTTAGAAAGTGTTATCGTGTGACTGGCGAGTACCCGAACTGGTGGGGTGATAGACCTAGAGATCGAATTTATGTCGACCGAAATGATACGGATCTTAGTAAAGCCGTGTTTGTTCCGGATACTGTCGGCCGTGCTCGATGGAATCGTATAAAAGCTGGTTTCTCTGGCGTGTATACTCCTGCCTTGAATCCTCCTGTCTCGCATCCTCGTGTGAACATGGCTTCAGTAGGAGGTGTTTCTGGTCCTCCACCAGCTTCCTCCAACCAGCTAGACTTCAACCAACTTAACCCCCAGGAGTTGGCCGAAATATCTCAAATGTGGCAGTCCCACAAAGCTTCCTCGACAGACCGTCTTAGTGGTATTTCTCCATCCCCTTTATCTTCTTGGATTATCGACACTGGCGCATCCCACCACATGTCGGGATGTCTAGCATTTTTTAAAAAAATACGAGATCTTGCTCCTGTATCCGTTGGGTTACCCAATGGGGATTTAACTATGGCTACATGAAGTGGCGATATTTATTTATCGGATCGTCTCATTTTACGCAATGTCTTGTATGCTCCAAATTTACATTGCAATTTAATTTCTGTTTCTAGCTTGTTACTCGATTCGTCACTCACCATTCAATTTTCTCAAAAATTTTGTCTTATTCAGGACCGTTCCTTGAAGACGGTGATTGGTGCGGGTGAACAAAGTGAAGGGCTATATTTTTTGAAAGATGTGAGTCGTCCTATGGGTCGTATTTGCTCCGTGATGGTTCCTGATCAAGTGGAACTTTGGCACAGGAGGTTGGGGCACCCATCTACTTCTATTACGCGTTTTATTCCTTCCGTTAATTTTGATTTCAAAACTTCGTTTCATAGTAATAATTGCGATATTTGCCTTCGCGCAAAACAAACACGAACTTCTTTTCCTTTAAGCACGAATATTTCCAATGTTATTTTCGATTTAGTCCACTGTGATTTATGGGGGAAGTACTCCAAAAATTCATCATGCGGCTCTCAATATTTTTTAACCATTGTCGACGATTATTCTCGATCGACATGGGTTTATTTATTACGTCACAAAAGCGATACCCGTCAAACTTTAATAATTTTTTTTGCTTTAGTCGAACGATAGTTTAATAAGAAAATTAAGACTTTACGAAGTGACAATGGCACCGAATTTACAACCCTTAAACAATTTTTTCAAGAAAACGGTATTTTATTTCAAACTTTCATGGTCGACACTCCTCAACAAAATGGTAGGGTGGAACGAAAGCTTCGTCACATTCTCAATGTGGCTCGTGCTCTCATGTTTCAAGCTAGTATACCTATATACTTTTGGGGAGAATGTATCTTAGCCGCGGTCTACCTTATTAATCGTACACCATCTACCATACATAAAGGGACAACCCCCTACGAAATCTTATTCAATAAACCCCCACCTATGGCTCACATACGCACCTTTGGTTGTCTTTGCTATGCCAAAAATATTAATCGATCCAATGACAAGTTTGCCTCTAGAAGTCGCAAATGTGTCTTCCTAGGATACCCCATTGGCCAAAAAGGGTGGCGAGTTTACGACCTCGACACCGGTACTACCTTCTCCTCCCGAGACGTTGTCTTACTCGAAAATGAATTTCCGTACCAAGCATTACACATTCAAGACACATCCCCCGAATCCACCTCTTTTCTCCGTGATACCCTTACTCCTATAGACACACTTTTGGTCTCTTACACTCCTGATCATACACCGGACCCCACATCCGAGGAACCCCATCAGACCCTCAACGAACCACCTCCATCAGATAAGCAACCTACCTCTTCCGCTGCTCAATCGCCCCAGACTTCCCCTGCCACCAATCCAGACCCGTCCTCATCTGACCAACCCCTCACCTCCTCTTCCAATCCTTTGCTTGATACCGTACAAATGGGTAAAGGCCAACGGCCTAAGATACCAAATTCTCTCCTCAAGGACTTTGTTCAACCAAAACGACGCCCCTCGACTCATGTTCTCACCGCATCCTCACCGCCTTCAGGTACACAATACCCCATTTCTCATTTTATTCATTACGAAAAATTTTCCCCTAAACACAAATTTTTTTTGTCGGCCGTGACTAAAAACCACGAGCCTAGCTCCTTTCGTGAAGCAATGCAGGTATCGCAATGGAGGGATGCCATGAAGACCGAACTTGATGACCTTGAACGGAATCATACCTGGACCTTAGAGGATCTTCCGCCTCACAAAAAGGCAATTGCCTCTAAATGGGTTTATAAAATAAAATATAATGTGGATGGAACCATTGAACGATACAAAGCCCGTCTCGTTGTTATGGGCAACCGACAAATTGAAGGAGTCAACTACAATGAAACTTTCGCTCCCACCGTCAAAATGGTCACCGTTCGCACCCTTCTTGCAATTGCCGCCGCCAAAAATTGGGGTCTCCACCAAATGGACGTCCATAATGTGTTCCTTCATGGAGATCTCACCGAAGAAGTATATATGAAACCACCTCCCGGTTTTCATGCTTTCGCTAATGGCAAAGTTTGCCGTCTTCGAAAATCCCTTTATGGCCTTCGACAAGCTCCGCGATGTTGGTATGCCAAACTTGCTACCGCCCTTAAAAAATATGGGTTCAACCAATGCCCATACGATCACAGCTTATTCTCACTTACCAATTCTGGTTCCGAAGTCCATGTCCTTGTATACGTTGACGATTTGGTTATTTGCGGGAACGACTCCACTCTTATTGATCGGTTCAAGACCTATCTGAGCTCGTGTTTACATATGAATGATCTCGGGCCCCTTAAATATTTTTTGGGGTTAGAAATTGCTCGCAACAACAGTGGATTATTTATCTCGCAACGCAAATATGCACTTGATATACTAAATGAAGCAGGGTTACTCGGGGGCAAACCGGCTCCAGTCCCTATGGACCCGAATCACCAACTTGGTAGCTCCACATCACCTCTCGTCCATGACCCACAACCGTATCGGAGATTGGTTGGTCGTTTGGTATATCTTACAATAACACGACCCGAGCTTTTATATTCCGTGCACATTCTTGCACAATTTATGCATGCCCCGCGCCAAGACCATTGGAAAGCTGCTCTACAAGTTATCTGATTTATAAAAAATCAGCCCGGCCAAGGTATATTACTCAAAGCTGACAGCAATTTATCTTTACAAGCCTATTGTGACTCGTATTACGCACAATTCCCAACAACTAGACGATCTTTATCCGCCTACATTGTCTTCCTTGGCCCCTCACCAATATCGTGGAAAACCAAAAAGCAAGCCACTGTCTCAAAATCCTCGACTGAAGCAGAATACCGGGCTATTGCTTATACCGTTTGTGAGCTCAAATGGCTAAAAGGCCTATTATCGTCTCTTGGAATAAAACAACCTCACGCCATCGATCTCCTATGTGATAACCAATCGGCACTTCACATTGCCCGCAATCCCGTCTTTCATGAAAGAACAAAACATATAGAGGTCGATTGCCATTTTATTCGCGACGAGATTCTTAATGGTACGATCCGCCCAAGCTACGACAACACCAAAGCTCAACTGGCGGACATTTTCACTAAAGCCCTTGGTCGGATTCCGTTCGATGATTTAATTCCCAAGTTGGGCGTTTCGAATCTCCACGCACCAACTTGAGGGGGGGTATTACGAGAATCACGCATCAATGATACGTTCATACTCCAACGGCTACAACATCTCCATATTCAAGGCAAATATTTCCTATTTGCCTAAATAAATTGATCATATGAATGTTGCTATTATATTTACCATATATGCCATGTATTAGTTAGTATATAAAGCAAGCACATGTAATAGAGCAACACACAATTGTGAAATCAATACAACGACATCTTATTCATCTCCTACAATCTTCAACAATCTAAAATTTCACTAACATTACAAATATCCCAAAATTTTAAAAATAAAAATAACCACCCAACAACAATTTAAGAAAAAACCATTAAAAAAAAAAGATCTCAAAATAATTTTAAAAAATAACCACCCAACACCCATTCATGCAAAATCATTTTCACGCAAAACCAATTTCACGCAAAACCAATTTCACGCAAATTTTAAAAGACTAAAAATGGGGAAGGAAGAAGAAAGGAAGGCGTGTGGTGGTGGATCTAAAAAGTTGATGCGGTGGTTTGTGGTGTTCTGGTGATGGCGCTGGTGCGTGGTGGATAGCGGTAGCGGCCACGGCGTAGGTGGATGTATAGCTGCAGATCTGAAAAAAAAAAAAAAAGCAGAGTATGGTGGTTATGTGGCGGTTCTGGTGGCGTGTGCGGTGAGTGCTGTGGTGGTTGTTTTCAGATCTGGGAGAGAGGAGATGTAGTGTTGTGGTGTTGGTGGCCGAAAGGAGGAGTAGAAGAAGTGGTTGTGGTGTTGATTGGCGGAAAATCTGGAATGTGGTGGTGGTGGTGTGCGTGTGGTGGCTGCTAGCTTGGAGGTTTAGTGGTTGCGAGGGGAGTGTTGGAATATGTGTCCTCCGACAATAATGCGATCACAACTGTCGATCATGATGATCACATGTTTAAGTCTCATTTTAAGAATACATGTGGGAAGTAATAGTTTACAGTCAACTGGTCCACACATATCAGTAATGATTGGCTGACTAGAGTTTGACATTACTGTCGTGCGACGGTGGTGATCAGTTGATCCCCTTAGGTCATACCTAAAGGGTAACACACTTAATTGATTATTTAATTAATCGTATGACGATACGAGTTAATTAAATTACTTAAAATTGACGGACGATTTTGGAAGTAATATTTACGTATCTCATTGTAATTTGATTAAATAAGATACGGTCTAAGTAATCGAATTGTTTTATTACTTAGACGAAATTATTGTTCTGGAAACAATTAAAATCTGAATGAATAATTTATTATAAATACAAGATGTTGTGATTTATAATTGGTAAACCGTTTTGGTACAAGTAATTGTGAATTACTAAGTCGATTTTGTACATGACGTATTTTTATTAATACGTTGATTTTTAATATGTTAAAAATGCATGACAATTTTACATGACTTGTGACATGTGACAAATTGATAAATTAACAAAGATAAAATGGAACCCATTTTATCTTAAATGGACCGAAATAAAGGGTGTATTAGGCAGAATATTGTGTTGATTATTTTAAGTGGAAAGCATAATCATTAACCTAATAGATAGCCATGCAAACCTAGTTGTTTTTGTGAAGAGCATCTTGATCAAGCACTTTGGCTAATACCCCCCTACCCGGTTTTCCCTCTTTGCAAGGCCAAGGGTCTTTTGCTCTATAATTTACCTAATATACACTACATGAAAAACTAGTGTATTATTCATTCAAACACATCTAAAATATAGAGTTTTAGAGAGAATATTACTCCTTCTTCTCCCTTCTCTTAACTGAAAAACAAGAGACAAAATTCAATATTTTGGGTCAATTTTATTAAGATTAATATTGTTCTAGTATTAATAATATTAATCTTTTGAGAGGTTATCTCGGGTATAATTCCTTGGGGGGGATTCTAAGCTTGAATCCTTTGTTCATCCAATATTAGGAAGCTCAAGAACAAGTGAGTAGGAGAACTCATTGAAGGAAAAGTAGATCTATATACTAACATATTCATATATGTTTTAATTTAATTTGTCATAAAATTAACAAGTGATCTTATGCATGCAAACTAATTAACAAAATAAAGAAGAAACTTATATTCTTACATTAGAATTTCGGTTCAAATGGGCACAAAAGAGATCTCCTTCTCTTTTGTTCTTGAATTTTCCTTTTGGATGAACAAAGACCCAAGTATAGGATCTCTCCCAAGGATTAATACCCAAGACACACTCTTAATAAAATTAATATAATGTATACTAGATAATATTAATTTGTAAGAAAAATGACCCAAAAATATTTGGTATTTCACCCAAAACCGGTTGAGAGAGAGGAATGATAGAGGAAATTTTTCTCTTTCTAAAACTCTTGTTTTTAGATTGTATGAATGAATAATAATCACTAGTCTTTTTCTAAGTGAATATTAGATAAAATAAGAAGAAAAATCACAAGGATTTCTCTTCCCAAAACCGGTGGGAGTGGAGGAAAAATGGAGCCAATGCATGCCCATGGTTACCTTCACAAGAATATGTAGGTGTGCATGGCGAGCAATAGGTTAACATAATTATGTTTTCCATTAACTTTAATCAACATAATATATATGTTAAATCCTCCCACTATTTCGGCCAAATGGAGATAAAATGGATTCCATTTTATTTTTGTCAATTGTCAATATGTCACATGTTATATGTTACATAAATTTGTTTTGTATTTTTAACACATTAAAAATCAACGTATTAATAAAAACACGTCATATACAAAAATTGACTTAGTAATTCATAATTACTTGTACCAAAATATTTTACCAATTATAAATCACAACAAATTGTATTTATAATTATTCATTCAAATTCAATTGTTTCTTTAAACAATAATTTCATCTGAGCAATGATACAATTCGATTACTCAGACCGTATCTCATTTAATCAAATTTCAATGTGATACGTAAATTTTACTTCCAAAATCGTCCGTCAATTTTCAAGTAATTTAATTAACTCGTAACGTTATACGATTAATTAAATGATCAATTAAGAGTGTTATCCTTTAGGTATGACCTAGGGGATCAACTCGATCACCACCGTCGCACGACGATAATGTCAAACTCTAGTCGACCAATCATTACCGATATATGTTGATCAGTTGACAGTAAATATTACTTACCAATTGTATTCTTTAAAAATGAGATTTAAACATGTGATCATCATGATCAACAGTCGTGATCGCATTATTGTCGGAGGACACATATTCCAACAATCTCCCACTTGTCCTCGACAAGTGTGCGTCACCAATTCTCTTGTCCTATTACTATCTCCCACTCAATGCAAGGTGTCTTTCAGGTCGTACTTGCAAGTGATCATATCGAGAGTGGTTTCCTTGATCTGGAGAATAACTTATTGACCGGATTTATCTACCATGGATACAATCCGAGCGTGGCCACGCATTTCCAGTTCATTACTCCTCGAGTGGCCCTGAGATATTGTTATAACCCTGACTAGGGGTGGACAATTCCTATCGCACTCATTCCCTTCGATTAGCCACAGCCATCATAACCCAAAATATGCCCATTTGACCCCATTTACGAAGGTCGTAGTAACACAAATCAAAGTTAATCTGAAACTGTGCCATCTTAGGCGAATAGTCTTTAATCAAAAGAATCGACTCATTTGAATACTATAGCAGCTCTCGCCACGACCAGGCTTTATGAATTTGCCAGAACTCTATAAGCGGTCATAAGGCCCGACAAAATGTTCCTAACAGTCTGCCTATGTGATCGACTAGTCATCTCACATGACTCTATGGCACTTGAACTTGCCATCAATCGCATCACACTCTAGTCACTTCGAGACGTCACCTCATACAAGTGACTGTAGGGAAATATCCGTAAAATTCCCTTAAATTTTAGGACTATAACGTAACTTTAACATGTGATTAATTGTCATAAACGAAAAATACAAGAGAAACGATAAAGAATAAGAATCAACCTCGGGTCCTTTGAAATTCGGCCTAATGAACAGAAATCAACGTAGATTTCCTCCTAATCGTTGCACCCAAAACCGTCTGAGACTATGCCCCTTGTGCTAGAAATTACTCTCTAATTGCCTTGCAATATTGAGAGAGTTTTTGTGAGGTTTTCGATGTGAGATCTAGAATTTCAGAGAAAATTGCCCCGAAACCCTAATTTTAGTGCAAATGAAATGCCTTAGGTCAAAAGGAGAGAAAGCTCTCCTTTTGTTAATGCTCGGTCCGCACGGTTCCCAATGGAGAGAGTGGGCTTTCCACTTTCTCCTTATTTTAACTCGTGGTCCGACTCAAATTGCTAAAATGTATATGACGGGTTTTTAATTATAAATCGTCACTCGTTATCGGATAATAAAATATCGACTAGTAACATGTATTAGTCGACATATTAATACATGTCCGACAATGACAATATTGTATAATTAATTAAATTCAATATACATTAATTGAATATAATCGTTTATATTCAATTTACGAATTAACTGCTTAATTCACCTTAGCCATTATTATTTAATCCGTATTAAATAATTATCTCACCATCGCGTTTCACTAATTACTAGTCAATAACTCCGACTAACTGCTTAGTCATATTAGGCATCAACATGACTGTATTTTCATACTGTCATATCTCTCAAACGTATCCTATAGGTGTGACTTTTAGGGACCAGTTGATCACCGCCATCAGTATGACAATAACATCCAACTTATCTAGCAAGCCAACCGTTATTAATAAACGTGGACCAACTGATAAAAATACAAAAGTATACCCTTTGATCCTTTTAGAGATTTATATGTCATTGCACTAACTGTAGAGGACACCAGCCCCAACAAGCTCCCACTTGTCCGTACAAGTGTACGTGCAATAACGTTATCCGCACTAACTGGAGGACACCAGCTCCAACAAACTCCCACTTGTCCGTACAAGTGTATGTGCGATAACCGATTCTCATATCCATTTAAAATTTCTCCCACTCAATGTAAAACAATTTGCAGATCCTGATCCGTAAAGGTCGTATTTTACAATCGATCTATATCAAGAGTGGTTTCCCCGACTAGAGAGTAACTTAACTGATAAAACGAATTCGTATTCGAGCATGGCCATGCATTTCAGTTACAGCTCCTCGAGTGGCCCTGAGAAATATCGAGTACCTGATAAAGGCTGAATATTTCCTTCAACTCGACTCCTGCCGATCTAAGCACAGCATGAAATGACCCAGAAAAAATCTACTTAGCCCCCTGTTACGGATGACCGTGAGAAAGAAACCAAAGTCACCCAAAATCTGCCTTAATCTCAAGAGACAGTCGATAGTCAAAAGAATCGACTCTGAGGATCACCATGGAGGTCCTATCCACGACCTGGCACCGAATGTTATAAAACATTTAGGACTCCACGTCGTTGTCACAATTGTGTCCGACGAGATATCCGTATAACTCGCCTCTGTGATTGGTCAGTCAACCGTTTGACTTATGGCTCGTTGAACCCACCATCAACCAATGTCACAAAATAATTGCCAGAGTTATCAGCTCACGTGGGCAATTAAGGACCAAAAATATAATGTTTGTTCAGTTCACTTTGTGGTGTTCAAAATTGTCGTACAAATCCACATGAAAAACAAAATATATAAATATCAAAACGATGATGTCGTATAGAGTACAAAAGAAAATGAATCTAATCCATAAAAGAGTACTACAACTCAGGAACACGTTTAATTCCCATGGAATTAACATGCCCTTCATGCTTATCTTGTCGTAATGGTTTAGTGAGAGGATCTGCTATATTATCATCTGTAGCAATCTTTTCTATCACTACCTCCTTTTGCTCCACATAATCTCGGATTAGATGAGCTTTCCGTTGTACATGTCTAGACTTGTTGCTAGACTTAGGCTCCTTAGCTTGGAAGATGGAACCTCTATTGTTGCAATAGATGGTGATCGGGTCATTCGAACTAGGCACTACAGATAGTCCTTGTAAGAACTGACGCATCCATATCGCTTCCTTTGTAGCTTCAGACGCGGCATAGTACTCGGACTCAGTCGTAGAATCTGCTGTAACACTTTGTTTGGAACTCTTCCAGCTGACTGCAGTACCATTAAGAGTAAAAACGAATCCAGACTGAGATTTCGAGTCATCTCGATCCGTTTGGAAGCTAGCATCTGCGTAACCGGTTGCGCATAGCTTTTGATCGCCTCCATAAGTCAATGCCCAATCTTTAGTCCTCCGTAGGTACTTAAGAATGTTCTTGACAGCCATCCAATATGATTCACCTGGATGCTGTTGGAATCGACTTGTCATACTCAATGCATATGCCACGTCCGGACGTGTGCATATCATGGCATACATGATTGATCCTATAGCCGAAGCATAAGGAATCCGGGTCATGCGCTCTTTCTCTTCCGGTGTCTCTGGTGCCTGAGACTTGCTCAAATGCACCCCTGGAGCCATAGGAAGAAACCCCTTTTTGGAGTTAGTCATGCTGAATCTCTCCAGAATCTTGTCTATATAAGACTCCAGACTGAGAGATAACATCCGACGTGATCTATCTCGACAGATACGGATGCCCAAAATTCTTTGTGCCTCACCCAGATCTTTCATCTGGAAATGGTTCTTCAACCATACTTTTACCGAAGTTAAGAGAGGTATGTCATTCCCAATCAGGAGTATGTCATCAACATACAATATTAGGAAGACAATATTACTCCCACTCGACTTGATATATAGACATGGTTCCTCGACCGATCGAGTAAATCCATTTTCTTTTATCACTTGGTCGAAACGATGATTCCAACTCCGAGAAGCTTGCTTAAGTCCATAAATGGAACGCTTAAGCTTGCACACTTTCTTAGGATGTTCAGGATCGATGAAACCTTTGGGTTGTACCATGTACAACTCTTCCTCCAAATAACCATTTAAGAAGGCGGTTTTCACGTCCATCTGCCAAATTTCATAGTCATGAAAAGCGGCAATCGCTAAGATAATCCGAATGGAACGCAACATGACTACGGGTGCAAAAATTTTATCGTAGTACAAGCCTGGAACTTGGGTGAAACCTTTAGCAACTAGTCGTGCTTTATAGATATCTTGTTGACCTTCCACAGAATGCTTTATCATGTAAAGCCATTTGCATTGAAGGGGACGAACCTTAGCAGGTAAGTCAACAAGATCCCATACGTTGTTCTCATACATGGAGTCCATCTCGGATTGCATGGCCTCAAGCCATAGCTTTGAGTCGGAACTAGTCATGGCACCTTTATAGGTTGCGGGTTCACTACTCGTTAAGAGTAGAATGTCATCTATGTCATGTTCCTCGACCATACCAATGTATCTGTCCGGAGGAATATAGACTCTTCCCGACCTCCTAGGTTCCTCAGGAATATTAACCGCAGCAGGGATTGGAGGAACTGGTTCCTCCAATGGTTGCTCGGTATTTGGTTCTGGAATCTCCGACAGCTCGAAGGTTCTATCACTCTTTGCATTCTCGAGAAACTCCTTCTCCAAGAATGTCGCACTAGCCGCAACAAATACACGTTGTTCGGTTGGCGAATAGAAGTAATGACCAAATGTTCCTTTAGGATAACCTATAAAGTATGTCTTGACCGATCGCGGGCCGAGCTTATCCTCGTGTCTCCACTTGACATAAGCCTCGCAGCCCCAAACCCGTATAAAGGACAAGTTAGGGACCATTCCCTTCCATAGTTCATATGGAGTCTTGTCATGACTTTAGACGGACTTGGTTAAGTATTAGAGCAAATGACGAAGAGCATAACCCCACAATGAATAAGGCAATACGGTGTGACTCATCATGGATCGAACCATATCAAGTAGTGTTCGATTTCTCCGTTCGGACACACCATTCAATTGAGGTGTTCCAGGTGGAGTTAACTGTAAGGCAATCCCACAGTCCTTAAGGTGTTGATCAAACTCGTGAGAAAGATACTCGCCACCACGGTCTGATCGTAGTGTTTTAATCTTTCTACCCAGTTGGTTCTGTACCCGATTCTGGTATTCTTTGAATTTCTCAAAGGACTCACTTTTATGCTTCATCAAGTAGACATAGCCATATCTACTTAAATCGTCCGTGAAAGTGATGAAATACCTATAGCCTTCTCGTGCGGTGATTGACATAGGTCCACACACATCCGTATGTATGAGTCCTAATAGGTCAGCAGCGCGCATTCCAACACCTTTGAAGGAAATTCGAGTCATCTTACCAATGAGACATGATTCACACGTGCCAAATGATTGAAAATCAAAGGCCGAGATAGCTCCATTATGTATGAGCTGTTTAACGCGTTTCTCATTAATGTGTCCCATACGGCAGTGCCATAGATAAGTTTGATCTTTGTCACCAACCTTTAACTTTTTATTCATTACGTGCAATATTTCGGTGGTCTGATCTAAAACATAAATTCCGTTCATGGAGACTGCCTTGCCATAAATCATATCGTGTAATGAGAAAATGCAACTATTATTCTCTATTACAAATGAAAAACCAAGTTTGTCAAGTGCAGAAACTGAAATAATGTTTTTGGATAGACTGGGTACATAATAGCAGTTATATAAAAATAACTCAAATCCGCTAGGAAGCTGGATCACATATGTTCCCCTTGAGACGGCAGCCACTCGTGCTCCATTCCCAACACGCAGGTCCACCTCACCCTTTACGAGGGGTTCGATGTTTCGGAGACCCTGCACATGATTGCACAAATGAGAACCACAACCAGTATCTAGTACCCAAGTTCCGTAACTTGCGTGGTTAATCTCAATCATATGAATAAAAGAAGAAGAAGAAGAAGACATACCAACAGGATTAACGCGACCTGCTTTTATGTCCTCATGGTATACAGGACATGTACGCCTCCAATGCCCAGTCTTGTGGCAATGATGGCATTCCATGTTACCGGTCTTGCTCTTTGTCGCGCCTGATGAGGTGCTCGACTCACCAGGCCTACTCTTACCTGATCCCGACTTCTTAAACTTCGGTTTACCTACTGCTAGGTCTGCCTGAGCTTTGCCCTTACCCTTACCCTTGTTTGACACAACGAGAACATCCTGTTTCATGCTCCCACTAAACTTCATGTCCTTCTCGGTCTGTACGAGAAGGGAGTGTAGTGCATGAGGACTTTTCTTCATATCATTCATATAGTAATTGGCTCTAAAGAGCGCAAAACCATCGTGGAGTGAATGAAGCATGCGGTCAATCACGATGTTCTCGCTGATCTTACAATCAAGCGCCTCCAGTTTCTCGACATTCTCAATCATGCTGAGAATGTGTGGGCTAACCGGTTGGCCCTTCTGGAGTTTCGCCTCAAAGAAGCGACAGGTATGCTCATAGGTCACGATTCTCGGTGCTTTCGAGAATTCCTTAGTGAGCGTGGTGAAAATCTTGTTTGCACCTTGGGCTATGAAGCGTTTCTGCAAATTGGGTTCCATTGCAAAAATGAGTACGTTCTTTATCGCACTCGCTTCCATGACAAAATCGCTATACTTGGCGATCTCGTTAGCTCCAGCCGTGGGACCTGGGTTTGGCGGGATGGGCTCAATTAGATATTTGAGCTTCCCGTCAGCAATGGCAGAATTCCGTAATCTTTGCCTCCCGATCCCGCGAAGTTTGATCCATCATTCTTGATCGAGTAGACTGATTCATCGATTCATGAAGATCCGGCCGGGACTCACGGTCCAAAGTGGCACTTGGCATTGGGTCGTCGGCACGACGCCACCATTATGTTATTAGCAGTTTAAATGATCGTGATCTACACTGAAAAAGAAAGGAAAAACAAAACGAAATAAGCAACTCATCGTGGTGATTTAAGTCTATTTAAAATTCATTTTAACGTGTAGACTCATAACACTTGTATAATCGATCTACCTCAAGAACTATACAAATGATCCCAAGACTCAATTTCTGTAAATTGATAAGCCAACTGTTTAGCTAGTTCTATCGTTAGAACTCTTGGTCGATAGATTTCCGTAAATCCTATCTATAGTCCACCATAATCACGGGATCGTATTTAGTGACCACAAGTGTTGAGATAAAATAGGTCAATCAGTTCCAATTTACCCGACGTAGAAGGGGTCATATTATGCCTACCGACGAAGAAGGGATTCATTGGAGTTTGACCTATAAAGACTATTCTCAATTTTTGTTTATACGAGGAAGATCCCATCAACTTAGTTTTAATTCATTTTAAGTGAACGAAAAACTAGCATTGCGTGAATGAATTAATTTAGGTGATGGCTTATAAAAACGTGTGATATCTGTATATCAAAGAAAACTAACGCGCAACCTCTATATGAGTCAGTTTTCATGCAAATATTAGGTGGTTTGGTTTTAGGCGGAATATGATGCAAACTATCGTTACGATGAAAACATAAAAGAATGCAAAACGTAAATAAAAGTCCTAGTGTGGCCTATCCTAGTAAAAAGAACATAATACAACTTTGGAATCCACCGTTGGACCCGAGAAGCTTGTCTTGATGTTCCATCTTTGTCCATGCAGCGGGAGTGAGCATCCGATCTCCATCTTTGGTCTTCTCAAAATTACAATTTAAAATTTACAAAATATAAACCTATTTACATTCTAAATTTAAACTGTAATTACAAGGAAAAATCAAAACGGAGATGCGAGATCTCAAAATACAACCAAGACCGTGTTCCATCATTACGGTAACACGTTCTACTAAGGCCACACTAAGTTACAATCGTTTGTAAAATTAAATACGTAATAAAAATATTCATGGCATTCAAAAGTAACGATAAATAAAAATGCATCAACTAAAAAAATTTATTCGTGACATAATTCCGTAATTATGTTAAATTTATCCAAACCACCTTTTAACGATTAAAATTATGTGACAAAACCGCTTCTATCAACTTAATTTTAATTCATTACAATCCGTTACCTTAAACAGCTTTAAAATAACTATAATGGTACATGTGTGAACCGTTTCACAATCAAGCGAGTGTACAAAATCTGTATTATGTACATTATATGGCCAAAAGAAAATTAAAATATTGAAAAATAATTTTAAGCGCAGCCATAAACACATTTCCTCGATCGAGACACTAAAGTCCTCGATCGAAGAACAAAAGGGCTCGATCGATCGATCTTCGCAACGATCGAGAGGTTTGCCAAACAGAAAGTGCTCGATCGATCAACTCAAGGTCGATCGAGTACTTTTATTAACGCTATTTGTTCGATCGAAATACGAGGACTTTTCGATCGAACAGTTAGGGTTTTAAAAATGGTCGATCGAGTACTGCGATTACTCGATCGAGTAAAACAACACAGAAAAACACTCGATCGTGTAGTATTACGCTCGACCGAGAGCAAAAACAATTCCGAAACATTAAAACCCTCGTGAAATCGATTTGATAGAACAAAAACAATTGTAAATTTGACTTAATCCGTATAAAATGAAATCTACAATTGACAAAACCTTAACATATTGCTATAATTATCGTTTAAAATAACAATATGCAATGAACAAATCGAAAAACAAAATCAGTCGATTGAGGCTGATCAGCCGTGAGATGCATGTCACGGTTTTCAAAAAAATTTATCGATTCAAATCGTTTAATGAAAATCACAATGAAAAATTACGTAACCTGGCTCTGATACCACTTGTAGGGAAATATCCGTAAAATTCCCTTAAATTTTAGGACTATAACGTAACTTTAACATGTGATTAATTGTCATAAACGAAAAATACAAGAGAAACGATAAAGAATAAGAATCAACCTCGGGTCCTTTGAAATTCGGCCTAATGAACAGAAATCAACGTAGATTTCCTCCTAATCGTTGCACCCAAGACCGTCTGAGACTATGCCCCTTGTGCTAGAAATTACTCTCTAATTGCCTTGCAATATTGAGAGAGTTTTTGTGAGGTTTTCGATGTGAGATCTAGAATTCAGAGAAAATTGCCCCGAAACCCTAATTTTAGTGCAAATGAAATGCCTTAGGTCAAAAGGAGAGAAAGCTCTCCTTTTGTTTATGCTCGGTCCGCACGGTTCCCAATGGAGAGAGTGGGCTTTCCACTTTCTCCTTATTTTAACTCGTGGTCCGACTCAAATTGCTAAAATGTATATGACGGGTTTTTAATTATAAATCGTCACTCGTTATCGGATAATAAAATATCGACTAGTAACATGTATTAGTCGACATATTAATACATGTCCGACAATGACAATATTGTATAATTAATTAAATTCAATATACATTAATTGAATATAATCGTTTATATTCAATTTACGAATTAACTGCTTAATTCACCTTAGCCATTATTATTTAATCCGTATTAAATAATTATCTCACCATCGCGTTTCACTAATTACTAGTCAATAACTCCGACTAACTGCTTAGTCATATTAGGCATCAACATGACTGTATTTTCATACTGTCATATCTCTCAAACGTATCCTATAGGTGTGACTTTTAGGGACCAGTTGATCACCGCCATCAGTATGACAATAACGTCAAACTTATCTAGCAAGCCAACCGTTATTGATAAACGTGGACCAACTGATAAAAATACAAAAGTATACCCTTTGATCCTTTTAGAGATTTATATGTCATTGCACTAACTGTAGAGGACACCAGCCCCAACAAACTCCCACTTGTCTGTACAAGTGTACGTGCAATAACGTTATCCGCACTAACTGGAGGACACCAGCTCCAACAGTGACTATGGGCAAATACTATGTTAATCCGTGTTCACTTTAACGGGGTTCAATTGTCATTACAACCCGTTTGGATGTAATAATGTATAAATTAAAGATAAAAGACAAATGTGATTATGAACATGAACAAAAACAACACTTTTATTTCATTTCAAAATCTAACATAGACTTGGTACACGTTTAAGTCCCATGGACGCCATATGTCCATCATGTTTAGCCTGCGATAAAGGCTTGGTGAGCGGATCGGCTATGTTGTCATCCGTCCCAACCTTACAAATCGCAATTTCCTTTCTTTCAATGAAATCTCTTATTACATGATATTTTCTAAGTACATGTCTAGATCTATTACTAGACTTCGGCTCCTTAGCTTGGAAGATCGTCCCACTATTATCACAATAGAGAGTGATGGGATAATTGGCGGTAGGTACTACTTTTAGACCTTCCGTGAATTGCCTGATCCACACAGCTTCCTTAGCGGTTTACGATCTTTGCAATGTACTCACCTCCATTGTAGAATCCGCGATTCTGACTTCCTTGAAGCTTCTCCAGCTTACGGCACCACCATTGAGCATGAAAACGAAACCAGCTTGTGATTTCAAGTCATCTCTATCTGTTTGGAAACTTGAGTCCGTGTATCCATTAACACGCAACTCAATGTCTCCTCCAAACACTAGGATAGAATCCTTAGTTCTTCTCAAGTACTTAAGGATGTTCTTGACGGCTATCCAGTGACTCTCACCTGGATTTCCTTGATATCTACTCGTCATGCTCAAGGCATACGAGACATCAGGACATGTGCATATCATGGCATATATGATTGATCCAACAGCGGAAGCATAAGGGATCGTCTTCATGCGTTCAACATCATGGGGTTCGGAGGGAGATTGAGTCTTGCTCAATATTGTCTCGGTTACCATAGGTACCAATCCCCTTTTGGATTTGTCCATGCTGAACCGTCGAAGAATTTTATCAACATAAGACTCTTGACTTAGTGCCAATATCCTCTTGGATCTATCTATATGGATCTGGATACCTAATATGCGTTGTGCTTCTCCTAAATCCTTCATTTGGAAGTGGTTACCTAACCACTTCTTAACAGAAGACAACATTGGAATATCATTTCCAATGAGTAGTATGTCAACGACATACAAGATTAGGAACACAACATTGCTCCCACTGAATTTCATGTATAAACATGGTTCCTCAACACTTCGAGTGAAACCATTCTCTTTTATCACATGATTAAATCGATGATTCCAACTTCTAGATGCTTGCTTAAGACCATAAATGGATCTCTTTAGCTTGCACACTTTGTTAGGATTTTTAGAATCAACAAAACCTTCGGGTTGTATCATGTACACCTCCTCCTCTAAATGCCCATTTAGAAAAGCGGTTTTGACATCCATTTGCCATATTTCATAATCATGAAATGCGGCAATCGCTAACAAAATCCGTATGGATCTTAGCATGGCTACGGGGGCGAAGGTCTCATCATAATGGAGACCTTGGACTTGAGTAAATCCTTTTGCCACTAGCCTAGCTTTGTAGACATCGTCATGTCCTTTTATGCCATTCTTGATTTTGAATATCCATTTGCATTGAAGGGGTCTTGCCCCTTTAGGCAAATCTACCAAGTCCCAAACTTGGTTTTCATGCATAGAATCCATTTCGGACTTCATGGCTTCAAGCCATAAGGAGGAATTTGGACTAGAGATTGCGGCCTTGTAGGTGGCGGGCTCGTCACTATATATAAGCAACACATCGAGTGTTCCATCTTCTTCGATAAGTCCCACATATCGATAGGGATGGCGAATAACTCGGCCCGTTCTTCTAAGAGGAGGAGGAATAACCGCATTAGACGACGAAGGAATTTCTTCTTGCGCCTCTATCTCGGTTTGTGGCTCTTGAACTTCGTCAAGTTCAAAATTTCTCCCACTCTGTATCCTAGAAATAAAATCACTTTCTAGGAAGACAATATCGCGAGACACAAATACTTTGTTCTCTTGAGGCTTATAGAAGTAATAGCCTCGTGAGGCCATGGGATAACCTACAAAAATGCATTTTTCGGATCGTGGTGCCAACTTGTTGTCATTTTTAATTTTGACATAAGCATCACAACCCCAAATTTTCATATGGGATAGATTTGGAACCTTTTCTCTCCATATCTCATATGGAGTCTTTTCAGTTGCTTTGGTTGGACTTACGTTCAAGGATTTTATTGCGGTTTGAATTGCAAATCCCCAAAACGAGTTTGGTAACTCGGTTTGACTCATCATGGATCGAACCATATCAAGTAGGGTTCGATTCCTCCTTTCGGCAACACCATTGAGTTGTGGTGTTCCGGGTGGAGTAAGTTGTGATATAATACCACAACCTTTCAAGTGTGAATCAAATTCAAGGCTAAGGTATTCACCACCATGGTCGGATCGTAGTGCCTTAATCCTTTTGTTCAATTGGTTCTCTACTTCGTTTTGAAATTCTTTGAATTTGTCAAACGCTCCACTCTTATATTTCATCAAATAGATATACCCATATCTACTTAAGTCATCGGTGAAGGTAATAAAGTAGTCATAATTACCACGAGCGGTGATACTCATTGGTCCACATACATCGGTGTGTATGAGTCCCAATAGTTCACTAGCTCGTGTTCCTTTACCACTAAAAGGATTACGAGTCATCTTGCCAAGTAGGCAATATTCAAATGTACCATATGATTGATAATCAAATGGTGTAATCACATTAGTCGAAATTAATCTTTTGATGCGATTCTCGTTTATGTGACCTAATCGACAATGCCAAATGAACGCTTCACTTGGGTCACTTGATTTGAGTTTCTTTGATTGAATGTTATAGATATCATTAGTCGGATTTGAGGTCTCTAAAATGTAAATGCCATTGATAGAGGAAGCTTGGCCTATAACCAAGTCGTTCCTAGAAATAGTACAACGATTGTTCTTAATGACAAAACAAAAACCGTCCATGTCTAGCATGGCTGTAACACCCGCGAATTTTCCATTTTGACAATTATAATTTTATTAACCGTTCTATTGTCTTATTTATATTTTAAATTATTTAATTTAATTAATTTCATTATCAAACATGATTTTTATAAATATTATATTTTTAAAGCTTAAGTTATACAAAATAAATATTTTGGTCGGATAATAATGATAATAATAATAATATCTCCCGTCTTGAGTTATAGTGGGCTTGAGACGAAAATTCTAGTGAAAACCGACTCAATTTGAGTTGTTGGGCTTTTTATAACCTATGGGCCTTTTCTCCTTCTCTTTTCTTTTCATAAAACTCTCACCTAACACCTCACAACTTCATCTCCCTCTTCATTTTTCTGAAATTCATCTTCAACAACCCTCACCATTTTTATACATCTATCTTACAAATCTTCAAAACACCATAATTTGCTCAATTCTTATCCGATTCAAGTGATTTTCGCGTCTATCTCTTCCTCTCATCGCCCTCCTTCTTTCTAGGTAAGAAAAGATCCGACTTTCCTCCATTATTGGGGCTGTCGAGCCATCCTCTATATGGTACCCTTTTTCTAGTTTCAATTTTTAGTCTTATTTTGTGTTTTCTTATGTTTAGGGGAAAGTTTAGTTGACCCGGAAGTGGATTCTTGCTTGTGAGACGATTACTTTAGGGATTAAGAGCTAAAAAGGTAACAGTGATGGGTTACTCGACTTTTATGTTAAAATTGTGTGGTTTTTGTAGTTATAATCTCACATGAATGTTAAAAGTTGTATCTTTCATGATTGGTGCTAATTTGGATGTTGAATATCATGCTTGTTTGCAATTCTCACATGTTTGGATGAAATTCTCATGCTACATCTCTTGAATCCGAAGTTTCCCATTCACATGCTCAAATATGTTGTTTTTCCGAGTTAGAATCATGATAGGATACGTAAACAATTGATGGGAAACGATTTTTGTTGGTTTCAAATGGTTTAGAAGTGTTTTGCATTGAATCCGCGTGTTTGTAGTCCCAGTAGGGATGGCGGCCTCTCTTGACCGGGGGGAGATCCCTGTAAGTTTTGAACATATTTTTAGAAAGCTCTGTAGTCCCAGTAGGGTGATCGTCGGTCTCTTGACCTTTGGGAGTACACCGAGGATTTTAGGTGATTTTGAGTTTTGGGCGTATTCCCAGTAGGGTGACCGGCAGGGTGACCTACTGGGAGTACATTGAAGGTTTTATGTGTTTTTGGAAAATTGATCGTATTCCCAGTAGGGTGGACTGAGCAATGGTGACCTACCGGGAGTGCAGTCTGTGAAGGTTTTATGTGTTTTTGGAAATTTGGTCAGTAGTCCCAGTAGGGTGATGGCGGCGGTCTCTTGGACCGGTGGGAGTGCACTGTAAGTTTTATTTAAATTTTTGATTTTGGCTTGTTGTCCCAGTAGGTGGACCGAATGGCCATCTCTTGACCGGTGGGAGTCCCCTGTGAGCTCCTTTTCACTTGTAACCTCTATTAATCAATGGTTTATGCATGTATCTTCTTCCTTATCGGTAATTGGTTAATTTAAGGCTTATTGACATCCCCTATTTACCCCTTTCGGACCTTTGGTACGAGTGCGTGCCATGTTTCCGGATTTGGGATATGCTTATTGACACGTTGACCATGCAAACTATTGTTGCTCTCTTTTGTGACCCGAGTGCGACGATTTACATTGTGTGACTACTCGACATTCCTTATTTACCCTTCGGGCCTTTGGTACGAGTGCGTGCCATGTTCCCAGATTGGGTTATCCTTCCGCCTTTCTTCGGACCTTTGGATACGAGTGCGTGCCATGTTTCCGATTAGAGGTTACTCGACCTTTGGATACGAGTGCGTGCCATGTTTCGAGTCTTGGATACGATTTGGTATCGTTTGTCGAATCGGGTGTCGTCCATCCCGAGAGTCTGGATCCAGGTTTAGACTAGGACCGTATTATGATCGTCGTCCTACCAAGAGGTTGGAGTCTAGGGGTCTGTCTTGTCTGAGTCAAAGCCTTTGTAAATGTCTTGCTTGTTACGGTCATTGGTGTGTTCTTATATACGAGAGTGCACGTCTTCTATGATTGTTTGTGAGAGTCTTGGTCCTATCGGATACTAGTGGTGAGATGCAAGCCCCTAGTTGCGATATGATCGCCGGGATTGATGTTCCCATCCGTTCTTATGGTGAGATGTAAGCCATAAGTATGAATGTGACATTAGTAGCCACGTCCCGTGCTATGGTTGTTAAGAGATTTTCAAAGAAATGGCTATTGGTCTCCATCCATATATTTTCTATTCAATTGATCCGTTGTTTACCTTCTTCATGTGATTCGATGCCTAATCTCATATCCATGCTTTGGTTACCTTGAATGCATGTTTAATATAATGTACCATGCCTATCTCATTAAGAATGCAATATGCCTATCTCGTTATGATTATCGTTATATTCCCTTATCCATATTATTCAAGTATGATGCATGATCAATATGTTTAATTAAGTTCTTGCTTATGTGCATTTTGACATATGGTGGTGGGAGAACCCGAGTTACTCCCCACTGATCGTGGCGTTCATGTTTACATGAATGACAGGTTCGGGATGCAGATTATGGGGAAGACGTGTGAGCTAGCGAGAACGTTGACCCTTGGACCTTAGTTATAGGTTGCTTAGACTCACCTATCGTTAGACTTGTGTCTATTCGTGGGATATCTTTTCCCCAACGCACTTGTTTTAAATTGTAAAACTTAATTATCCTTCTTTTCATTTTTGTTGATCACTTATGGTGAATTTCGCACTTTAAGCTTTTAAAAAGATTTTAAAAATCTCGTAATTTCCGCTTTAATTTTGATGCCCTATCGAGGGGTGTCACAGTTGGTATCAGAGCATATGTTGCTCCCGACGCACACACGTGTACCCCGAATTTAACCTTGAACTTGACCTTGAATAATGAATGAGAGATGGGTAGACTTAAGGACCTAAGGTGGTAGTCTGTAGTGTGTTTGCTCTTTGTTAGGTTCTAACATGTTTGTTGATTGTCCTTTAATAATTTGTGTGCCCTTGGATCAATAACCGTAAACTTACCAATGTGGTGATCAAGATTTGGTGCCTATTGCTGAGGATTGAAGATTTGTTCAACATTTGAAGAATGCTTCTACTTCCTCAAAGATGTTTCTCATTTCTTTGTGTATCTTGCCTTATTCTTTATCTCTTGGTGCTTATCCTTCTTCTAAACTCTCTCCTGTTTTGCTTGGAAGCTACTCCTATACCCCATAACTTGTTCCTTGTTCCTTGCTTATCCTCCCTTAACGCCTTTTGATAATACTCTTTCTTTTGAGGAATGTTGACCTTGGTTGGAAATTTGACCTTTGAAGAGATTGTTTGTGGTTGACTCTTAATCCTGGTTTGGAGAGGATTTGATGTTGGAAAGACTTAGGTAGTGAGATGAGACATACTTAATGATTCTTAGACCTAAATCCTTGGTAAAGTGAGTATTCTTGATTGGTGGCATTATTTATGTTGTCAAGTGTGAGTTGCATTTGTTACTAAGGTTATAGAACTTGGCTTGTTGTTTATGGTTGAGATTTGAAAACCTTGGGAAGTGTAGTGAGACGTGCCTTGGGATACTAATGCTTAGTACTTGACTTAAAATGGATGAAACTGAATGGTGGATTTGAGGATGTAGGATTTATTAAGTAAGTCGAGTTTGTGAATGGCTTTCGTAATCACTTTAGATATGAGAGTTTGATAATGCACATGTGACCATATGAGAAATGCAAATTGTGGGATTATTAGTTGGTTTTAGTGAGTGATATTGATTACCACCTGAGGTATGGTATGAGAGTGAGACTAAGGTACATCATTGGAAAGTTTTAGCATTTGTTTTAGTAACTAGAAAGGATAATGGTATGTTGATGACCATAATGGATTGGTGATGTGATTTGATATTAGCTGACCCTTGAGGGTTCTTGAGTTGAGAGAGACTTAGTATTGAGAAGTCTTTGTTAACCCTATGGTTTTGGGAACATTGAGATTGTGTCAAGTACTTGAGGTAAATGGGTGCTTTTATACTAGAGTGGTAGATTTGCTTTAGAGAAATCCTAATATGTGATGGGATAGGTGAACAACGAATCTAACCAATTTATCAACCCTTAAGCGGGCGTTTATTTTTACCTTGATCAGTCATAGAGGTGTAATCCTTTAAGAGAGACTTGCATACAAGGAATGAGAGGAATTGCCTTGACCCTCGTTTTGGAATTTGGTCGTTTTGTTATGATGGTACGATATCCTAATAGGTGTGACCTTGTTAGAGAGAACCTTAAGTCTTAGTAAGTGTATGGTTTAAGCCTTAAAATCCTCCTTCGTACCTTTAATCATCTTCCTTCCCTCCGTTCATATCTTGATTAGATTTAATTCTTATGTATAAGAGTTACTCGTTGTTTCCTTGCCATGGATACCTCTCTAATTCTAATGTCTCTTCTTGGTGTTAACTAGTTACCTTAATTTTTGACTCCTCTAATCTCACTCCGTCATGTTCATGTATCCCTTTGAAATTTCCTATCATTTCTTGACCTAGTTATTACCCTTTGTTTCTTTAGTGGAGTGATGGCCTTGTTGGCTACGTTGTAGAGTGAGTGAGATGCCCTTGAGGATTCTTTGCAAACCTTGATTTCATCAAAATTGGATTAGTGGCACTTGAGTTGAGTAGGGTAGGAAAATTGTATGACAATCTATTTACTTTTGGTTGGTGGTCTTTAAGATTTGGGGAATGTGATCATTTAGGCTTGTGAATTCGGGTGTGAATAAGATTTTGGTTTGGAGTGTTAGAAAGTATGAAGACCTTAAGATTTTGACCTTTGATTGAGGATTTTACTATAGTGAGAACTCCTAGTAGTCGATAGTTGGTTAGGTGTGTAACTGTTTTAGTAGTTTTGATCTTTCTTGGAAATCGTTTATAGATGATTTATATTTGAGAGTTATGGAATCACAAATGTGGTGAAGTACCTTGTTTTATGGAATAGCTTAGATGTAGAGTGACGTAAGTTATCTTGAGTAATCCTTGGAGGTAATATGGTTGTGAGATTTACTTTATTAGGAAGTTTTAGAAGCCGTCTAGGATCGTGTTGTCATTTGAGATTTCACTTTTTGGCGTTTCCTTGTTGTTTAAATTCCTTCCTTCCTTAAGCATAAGCGTTTCCGTTCATACCTCTCTTCTTCGCTTCATCATGCTCCTCCTTTAAATGTGATACTCGTAACTTGTGAAACTCAATTTTTGATATCCTTGTAGATTCGATTTCAACTCTTCTCCTAGGAAGTTCATCATAGCTCTTTTGTTAAGTCAAGTTTGAACCCTCTTAGCGTACTTTGTTCTCATGATGTCAAAGTTTTCTTCATTTCGTACTATTTCTAAACATTTCAAGCTACCAGTTTGATCCATTGTTAAAAATTTATGTTACTTTTACAAAACCCTCCCTATTTTAAAGGTTTGAAAATGAGAACTTGATTTAGTTCTCCTTTTGTTCTACGAGTATAACTTCTTTTTATTGATTTTTAATTGCTAGACCCGAGTTACTTTTAACTTTGCTCAATTTCTAACTAGCGTTGACCTACTTATGATTTCTTTTTCGAGTTAATATTCTATTTTCAGAATTTGCCTCCTTTTTGAATTTAGAAATGAAACCTTTATTTCCATTTTGACCTTTGCAAAAGAAAATTTGAGTGAATTGCCTTTTCTTTTGATTTTGACGTTGATAGGATGTTAGAACTCGTTATTTGAAACGTTTAATAACTTGTTCTACGCTTGTCGGCGAATGATTTTCATTTTAAACTTGTCTTTGACTTGGAAAGTTAGCGTTCTTGTGTGCACGACAAGAGCAATTTCGTTCCATGAATGAGACTAATACTTTTGAAAACTCTTCATTAATGTTTTTGAAAGTATTTTGATTTTCGATTTATACAAATGATTTGCTTTTGACCATATCTTCGATTTGGAATGTGATGTTCTTGAATGCGCAACGAGAGCATTTTCGTTCCTTTGATGAGAATTTGGTTATGTCGGAAAATTTTATTTGGGATTTTTGAAAGGATTTCGATTCTTACGATAAGTAACCTTTTAATGTTTTGTAAACCGATTTCAAATTTCGGTTTTATTTTTATATTACTTTTCCTTTCTATTTTCAAGTTTCGAGGACGAAACTTTTTAAAAGATGGGGTGATTGTAACACCCGCGAATTTTCCATTTTGACAATTATAATTTTATTAACCGTTCTATTGTCTTATTTATATTTTAAATTATTTAATTTAATTAATTTCATTATCAAACATGATTTTTATAAATATTATATTTTTAAAGCTTAAGTTATACAAAATAAATATTTTGGTCGGATAATAATGATAATAATAATAATATCTCCCGTCTTGAGTTATAGTGGGCTTGAGACGAAAATTCTAGTGAAAACCGACTCAATTTGAGTTGTTGGGCTTTTTATAACCTATGGGCCTTTTCTCCTTCTCTTTTCTTTTCATAAAACTCTCACCTAACACCTCACAACTTCATCTCCCTCTTCATTTTTCTGAAATTCATCTTCAACAACCCTCACCATTTTTATACATCTATCTTACAAATCTTCAAAACACCATAATTTGCTCAATTCTTATCCGATTCAAGTGATTTTCGCGTCTATCTCTTCCTCTCATCGCCCTCCTTCTTTCTAGGTAAGAAAAGATCCGACTTTCCTCCATTATTGGGGCTGTCGAGCCATCCTCTATATGGTACCCTTTTTCTAGTTTCAATTTTTAGTCTTATTTTGTGTTTTCTTATGTTTAGGGAAAGTTTAGTTGACCCTAAAGTGGATTCTTGCTTGTGAGACGATTACTTTAGGGATTAAGAGCTAAAAAGGTAACAGTGATGGGTTACTCGACTTTTATGTTAAAATTGTGTGGTTTTTGTAGTTATAATCTCACATGAATGTTAAAAGTTGTATCTTTCATGATTGGTGCTAATTTGGATGTTGAATATCATGCTTGTTTGCAATTCTCACATGTTTGGATGAAATTCTCATGCTACATCTCTTGAATCCGAAGTTTCCCATTCACATGCTCAAATATGTTGTTTTTCCGAGTTAGAATCATGATAGGA
This sequence comes from Silene latifolia, assembly GCF_048544455.1. Taxonomy (NCBI): domain Eukaryota; kingdom Viridiplantae; phylum Streptophyta; class Magnoliopsida; order Caryophyllales; family Caryophyllaceae; genus Silene; species Silene latifolia. The sequence goes on along the minus strand of NC_133528.1, from coordinate 48,330,984 downwards.
TACGTAAACAATTGATGGGAAACGATTTTTGTTGGTTTCAAATGGTTTAGAAGTGTTTTGCATTGAATCCGCGTGTTTGTAGTCCCAGCCGGGTGACCGGCAGCCGGTCTACTGACCGGCTGGGAGATCCCTGTAAGTTTTGAACATATTTTTAGAAAGCCTGTAGTCCCAGTAGGGTGACGGCGGTCCATCTCTTGACCGACCATACTGGGAGTACACCGAGGATTTTAGGTGATTTTGAGTTTTGGGCGTATTCCCAAGGGTGACCGGCAATGGGTGACCGGCTGGGAGTACATTGAAGGTTTTATGTGTTTTTGGAAAATTGACTGTATTCCCAGCCGGGTGACCGGCAGCCGGGTGACCGGCTGGGAGTGCACTGAAGGTTTTATGTGTTTTTGGAAATTTGGCTGTAGTCCCAGCCGGGTGACCGGCGGCCGGTCTACTGACCGGCTGGGAGTGCACTGTAAGTTTTATTTAAATTTTTGATTTTGGCTTGTTGTCCCAGCCGGTGGACCGGCAGCCGGTCTACTGACCGGCTGGGAGTCCCCTGTGAGCTCCTTTTCACTTGTAACCTCTATTAATCAATGGTTTATGCATGTATCTTCTTCCTTATCGGTAATTGGTTAATTTAAGGCTTATTGACATCCCCTATTTACCCCTTTCGGACCTTTGGCACGAGTGCGTGCTATGTTTCCGGATTTGGGTTATGCTTATTGATATATTGACCATGCAAACTATTGTTACTCGTACTTGTGATCGGAGTGTGACGTTTTACATTGTGCGACTACTTGACATTCCTTATTTATTTACCCTTCGGGCCTTTGGTACGAGTGCGTGCCATGTTCCCAGATTGGTTATCCTTCCGCCTTTCTTCGGACCTTTGGATACGAGTGCGTGCCATGTTTCCGATTAGAGGTTACTCGGTCTTTGGATACGAGTGCGTGCCATGTTCCGAGTCTTGGATACGATTTGGTATCGTTTGTCGAATCGGGTGTCGTCCATCCCGAGAGTCTGGATCCAGGTTTAGACTAGGACCGTATTATGATCGTCGTCCTACCAAGAGGTTGGAGTCTAGGGGTCTGTCTTGTTTGAGTCATAGCCTTTGTAAATGTCTTGCTTGTTACGGTCATTGGTGTGTTCTTATATACGAGAGTGCACGTCTTCTATGATTGTTTGTGAGAGTCTTGGTCCTATCGGATACTAGTGGTGAGATGCAAGCCCCTAGTTGCGATATGATCGCCGGGATTGATGTTCCCATCCGTTCTTATGGTGAGATGTAAGCCATAAGTATGAATGTGACATTAGTAGCCACGTCCCGTGCTATGGTTGTTAAGAGATTTTCAAAGAAATGGCTATTGGTCTCCATCCATATATTTTCTATTCAATTGATCCGTTGTTTACCTTCTTCATGTGATTCGATGCCTAATCTCATATCCATGCTTTGGTTACCTTGAATGCATGTTTAATATAATGTACCATGCCTATCTCATTAAGAATGCAATATGCCTATCTCGTTATGATTATCGTTATATTCCCTTATCCATATTATTCAAGTATGATGCATGATCAATATGTTTAATTAAGTTCTTGCTTATGTGCATTTTGACATATGGTGGCTGGGAGAACCCCGAGTTACTCCCCACTGACTGTATGCGTTCATGTTTACATGAATGACGGTTCGGATGCAGATTATGGGGAAGACGTGTGAGCTAGCGAGAACGTTGACCCTTGGACCTTAGTTATAGGTTGCTTAGACTCACCTATCGTTAGACTTGTGTCTATTCGTGGGATATCTTTTCCCCAACGCACTTGTTTTAAATTGTAAAACTTAATTATCCTTCTTTTCATTTTTGTTGATCACTTATGGTGAATTTCGCACTTTAAGCTTTTAAAAAGATTTTAAAAATCTCGTAATTTCCGCTTTAATTTTGATGCCCTATCGAGGGGTGTCACAATGGCGATTGAAATAATGTTTTTAGAGAGTGTAGGCACATAAAAACAATTATGTAAATACAACTCAAATCCGTTAGGCAAAGCTAAAACATAAGTTCCTTTGGATTCGGCCGCTATCCGAGCTCCATTTCCAAGGCGTAGATCCACATCTCCCTTGCTAAGCCTCCTCACATCTCTTAAACCCTGTAAATGATTACAAAGGTGAGAACCACAACCGGTATCTAGTACCCATGTCGTAGTGGAAGTATAATTTATATCAATAACATAAATTTCCTTAGGAATTTTACCTTTTGGAGTGATGATTCCTTCCCTTATATTTCGCAAATATACGGGACAATTCCTAAGCCAATGTCCCATGCCATAGCAATAATGGCATTCATCATTAACTTGCTTGAAGTTTTTGATTTTCTTTCCCTTCTTCTTGAACTTTTTGCCCTTTGAAGCAAGAGCTTGATTGCTTGAGCTCCCACTAGCTTTGGCATCTTTATCTTCCAGAGACAAAGATCCTACAGATTGTATGAGGTAGTCTTCCTGAGACGGGCTCACACGAGATCTAGTAGTAGTGGGTGGTTTAGAAGAAGTGATGAAGTTAAGGTTTCCATCCGAACCTATCCCAAAATGAAGTTCTCTAGTAGTGTCGAAATCATTGTTGGAGCAAACGTCGTCAAGAACATTGTGGTAAGACTCAATAGTTATCGGTGCGGTAGCATTTGATGGATTCATTGTAATGAACTACAAATATGGAGGAAAGGAAATATTAACATTTTGTCTTTTTAAATCATACTTGTAATTAAATTTAACAAGATATGAGCATTTATATAGTGACCTCTACCCAACTATATGAAATGATTCCAAGACCCAAATTCATATCAACTTAGGGCACGGTGTGCCGAAATACCCTTTATTAACATAACTCGGTGGATTAACCTTTTAATCAATTCTACTTTTAGAACTCTTGGTCGATGATATTTACATGAATATTCATCTCTAGCCCGAAACACATCCGGAAATCGTCGTGAATACTTTCGTTGAGTACAACCCAAATTTCGAATAAATGTGTCCATAATCCAAACCCATATCAACTTAGGGCACGGTGTGCCGAAATACCCTTTATTAACATGAATTCGGTGGATAGACATTCATCACCCACTTCCCCTACGTAACAAGGTTTGTACCCCGGTGTGGCCGAGTGCACTCCCTCGCGAAATAGGTTTTCATGGTTTCTACTATTTGGTAAGGCTAAGTCTCAATTGATTGTTTTAGCGAGAGGTCATGTCAATTTATTATCTATCACGTTTTAAGTGAACTAAAGCGGTGAACTACGATAATTTTAATTGACACGGTCGATGCACTCGATTAGATGAGGATGCACGTTTTAGTTATGGCGATTTAGCGATGCATGTGACATATAAATAAAATGCAAAGCATAAAAATAAATCCTAGTATGGCCTTCCTAAAATAGAAAAACTATTTAACTATTACAAATTCGGAAACCAACTCCATTGGTCCCTTGAACTTCGGTTGTGGCACGCATCTCGAGGTAACACCGTCTTTATGTATCGCCATCTTGAAGAAATCCGTCTTTGGGAACTCCGAAATGAATAAAATTACATAACAAATTACATAATTTCCTATTATACATTTGTAACTATAATAAAATAAATCTATTAAATTACAAGACGGTGATACGAGATCACAATAAAAATACAACCGAATCGATATTCCCATACATTTCGGGAAATACCAATTAAAAACTAAAGCCATACTAAGTAAAAATTACATAATTCAAAAATTACATAAATTAAAATTATGACAATCATAAAGAAAATGTAGCATTATAATATGTATGAACATGCCCAATTTTATGCTAAATCGCCTTTAATTAGCCAATATCGTATATTACTCGATTTTTACAGATTTGCGTGATTTCAACATTTTACAATCACAAAAATTACATAAATTCATATTTATTCATAAGTCAATTACCCTAACCTCTTAGGACTCAAAATTTAGTCTTCACTAATTATTTGACCATAATTAACTCATATTTATAAAATTTGTTCATTAATGGACTTAAAATTATAAAAATAAGCTATAAACTTCAAATAAATCACAAAAATTTCAAATAAATTTGAAATTTGAAATTTAAACTCATGAACATTCTGTAAAAATACCATGACACTCATAATGTTCAAAAACTTAGGTTAAAAATTTCGAAATTTATCCGGAAAAACAATGTTGCGGATTATCGGTTTAACTAAATAATCATAAAAACATGAGAACAATTATATTCATTAACTTTTCAATTTTAGATCTGAAAAATATAATAAAATGCAACATTGGACGTTTTTCCTTAGTCATAAATTATGTTTTATTAATTTTTTCACTAATAATGTCACTATTTATGCTATTTTTCTTCAAAAATCCATAAATCATGCAAAAGACTTCACTATAGCCTATTATTTTACACACTTCTTTTAAAATTGCATGTGACAACATACTAAATTTCTATGACCAGATTCGAAATTTATCTCATATTAACCTATTTTTCACTTAAATCCGAATTTAACAATGAAAAATCCATTTTTCGAGCATAAGAAGTCCAAAAATTATGAAAATTTACAGGTTATCTCAAAATAATATATTTGACAACATATCCAAAAATCACTAGAAAATTCGAAGTATAGCTAATTTTAGACCGAAAATGACATTTTTACTCATAAAATCATATTTAAATGCCATTATTGTATAATATGAACAATAAAAATCCATAAATTAACCAAAATATCCTAAAAACAATTTAGGACCAGAAATTTAACATGCATAAATTAATTTCGTGATATATCATAATAACACAAATTATACAAGTTTTATATGTTAATCTTTATAACTCGGAAAAACTTTTAACCGATTTGCATGCAAACAACCATGGCTCATGATACTGATTGAAGGAAAAATAGATCTATATACTAACATATTCATATATGTTTTAATTTAATTTGTCATAAAATTAACAAGTGATCTTATGCATGCAAACTAATTAACAAAATAAAGAAGAAACTTCCATTCTTACATTGGAATTTCGGTTCAAATGGGCACAAAAGAGATCTCCTTCTCTTTTGTTCTTGAGCTTTCCTTTTGGATGAACAAAGACCCAAGTATAGGATCTCTCCCAAGGATTAATACCCAAGACACACTCTTAATAAAATTAATATAATGTATACTAGATAATATTAATTTTGTAAGAAAAATGACCCAAAAATATTTGGTATCTCACCCAAAACCGGTTGAGAGAGAGGAATGATAGAGGAAATTTTTCTCTTTCTAAAACTCTTGTTTTTAGATTGTATGAATGAATAATAATCACTAGTCTTTTTCTAAGTGAATATTAGATAAAATAAGAAGAAAAATCACAAGGATTTCTCTTCCCAAAACCGGTGGGAGTGGAGGAAAAATGGAGCCAATGCATGCCCATGGTTACCTTCACAAAAATATGTAGGTGTGCATGGCTAGCAATAGGTTAACATAATTATGTTTTCCATTAATTTTAATCAACATAATATATATGTTAAATCCTCCCACTATTTCGGCCAAATGGAGATAAAATGGATTCCATTTTATTTTTGTCAATATGTCACATGTCATATGTTACATAAATTTGTTATGTATTTTTAACACATTAAAAATCAACATATTAATAAAAATACGTCATATACAAAAATTGACTTAGTAATTCATAATTACTTGTACCAAAATATTTTACCAATTATAAATCACAACAAATTGTATTTATAATAATTCATTCAAATTCAATTGTTTATTTAAACAATAATTTCATCTGAGCAATGATACAATTCGATTACTCAGACCGTATCTCATTTAATCAAATTTCAATGTGATACGTAAATTTTACTTCCAAAATCGTCCGTCAATTTTCAAGTAATTTAATTAACTCGTAACGTTATACGATTAATTAAATAATCAATTAAGAGTGTTATCCTTTAGGTATGACCTAGGGGATCAACTGATCACCACCGTCGCACGACAGTAATGTCAAACTCTAGTCAGCCAATCATTACCGATATATGTTGATCAGTTGACAGTAAATATTACTTCCCAATTGTATTCTTTAAAAATGAGATTTAAACATGTGATCATCATGATCAACAGTCGTGATCGCATTATTGTCGGAGGACACATATTCCAACACTCATTTGTGCCCAAATATCCGAAATCTCAATGTAAGGAAAACGATTTCTTCTTTATCTTTATTTATGTTTGCATGCATAAGATCTAAATTGATTTTATGACTAAATTAATTGAAACATATATATGAATATATTGTAAAATGAGATATAGATTTCTAACAAGCGGTATCAAGAGCCTTAGGTTGTTTGCATGCAAATCGGTTATAGTTTTTCCGAGTTATACGATTAACAAATAAAACTTATAAATTTGTGTTTATTATGATATATCACGAAATCAATTATGCATGTTAAAGTTCCTGGTCCTAAAATGTATTTAGGATATTTTGGTTAATTTATGGATTTTTATTGTTCATTTTATATAATAATGGCATTAAAATGTGATTTTATGATAAAAATGTCATTTTTGGACTAAAATTAGCTAAACTTTGATTTTTCCAGTGGTTTTTGGATATGTTTTCACATATATTATATTTTGATGACCTCTAATGTTTCATAATTTTATGAGTTTTATGCTCGAAATATGGATTTTTCAAGATAAAATCGAATTTAAATGGAAAAATAGGTTAATATGAGTAATATTTCGAATCTGGTCATAGAAATTTAGTATGTTGTCACATGCAATTTTAAAAGATGTGTGTAAAATAATTGGCTATAATGAAGTCTTTATGCATGATTTATGAATTTTTGATGAAAAATAACATAAATAGTGACTTTAATTAGTGAAAATTGCTAAAACATACTTCATGACTAAGGAAAAATGTCACATGTTGTATTTTATCATATATTTCATATCTAAAAGTGAAAAGTTAATAAAAATAATTTTTTTCATTTTTTTTTATGGTTATAATTGATAAATCCGATAAACAGAAACATTGTTTTTTCTCGATAAATTTCGAAATTTTTAACCTAAGTTTTTGAACGTTATGAGTGTCATGGCATTTTTTCAGAATGTTCATGAGTTTAAAATTTCAAATTTTGAATTTATTTGAAATTTGTATGATTTATTTGAAGTTTATGGCATTACATTGTAATTTTAAGTCCTTTTATGAACAATATTAAGAAATATAAGTTAATTATTGTCAATATGTTAGTGGAGACTAGTTTTGAGTCCTAAGATGGTTAGGGTAATTAACTAGTACATAAATATGACTTTATGTAATTATTGTGATTTTTAAAAGGTTACATCACGCAAATCCGTAAAAACCGTTTAATATACGATATTGGCTCCTTTAAGGCGATTTAGCATAAAATTGGGCATGTTCATACATATTATAATGCTGCATTTTATTTATGATTGTCATAATTTTATTTTATGTAATTTTTGAATTATGTAATTTTACTCAGTATGGCCTTAGTTTTTAATTGGTATTGCCCGAAATGTATGGGAATATCGATTCGGTTGTAATTTATTGTGATCTCGTATCACCGTTTTGTAATTTAATAGATTTATTTTATTTTAATTACAAATGTATAATAGGAAATTATGTAATTTTTTATGTAATTTATTTATTCCGGAGTTCCTTGAAGACGATGCCACTCGAGAAGGCGATCCATTAAAGATGGTGTTACCTCGAGATGCGTGCCAAGACCGAAGTTCAAGGGACCAATGGAGTTGGTTTCCGAATTTGTAATAGTTTATTAGATTTACTATTCTCGGAAGGCCATAATAGGATTTTATTTTTGCTTTGCATTTTATTTATATGTTGCATGCATCGCTAAATCGCCATAACTAAAACATGCATTATCTTTTTAATCGAGTTTATCGACCGTGTCAATTACAATTATCGTAGTTCACCGCTTTAGTTCACTTAAAACGTGATAGATAATAAATTGACATGACCTCTAACTAAAAATAAACAATTGAGACTTAGCCTTACAAAAAAGTAGAAACCATGAAAACCTATTTCGTGAAGGATTGCACTCGGCCACATCGGGGTACAAACCTTGTTACGTAGGGGAAGTGGGTGATAAATGTCTATCCACCGAATTCATGTTGATGAGGGTTTCATCGGCCACACCGTGCCCAAGTTAATGTGGGTTTGGATCATGGACACATTTATTCGAAATTTGGATTGAGCTCAACGGAAGTATTCGTGACCGTAGTCGCATGTGTTCCTGGCTATAGATAAATATTAAAGTAATTTTATCGACCAAGAGTTCTAAAAGTAGAATCGATTAAAGCGTTAATCCACCGAGTTATATTGATAAGGGATTCATCGGCCACACCGTGCCCAAGTTAATATGAATTTGGATCTTGGAATCATTTATCAAGTTGGGTAGAGGTCACTAGATAAATGCAATAAAACTTGTTTGAATTAAATTTTTACGAGTGTTATTATTATTTCGAAAACGACATATGTTTTATTCCTTCTATTTTCGTTTTGTAGACCGCTTTTATTTCTCATAACAAATGGCCGCTCCAAACACCAACGCCACACCTCTCACTAATGCTTCATGGCTCCGATCCTTCATGGATCGTTGTAAACTTGAAAAGAATGGGTCAAATTTCTCCGATTGGGATGCCCAACTCAAATTAGCCGCCCAAGGTGACGACAAGCTTCGTTACCTTACCGAGTCCTCTCCACCCGAACCTAATGCTAGGTCGAGTGCCTCCACTAGGGAAGCATATGAGGCTTACCACAAGGAGTCCGCCGCAATGAAAAATGTGTTGATTTTTGCGATGGAGGCGGATCTCCAAAGGAGAGCCTTTAAAATGGGCACCGCTAATGAAATCTATTCCAAGCTTGTGACAATGTTTTCACAAACTCCGAGGATCGTCCAATATGAGGCGGCCTCGGCATTCTTTGATCTCGACTTTAAGGAGGGCCAAAAGGTTAGCCCTCACGTGCTCAAATTGATGGAGCTAGTCGAGACTTTGAAGATTTAAAAGGTTGAAATCCCCAACGAGCTCATTGTAGATAGGATTCTACACTCCTTATCCAAAGTCAAAGCGTATGTTCAATTCCGGGTGAATTTTAACATGCAAGACAAGGACGTGTCTCTTGAAGAGTTGCACAAGTTACTTGTGCAAGCCGAAAGAGACATGGGGTTAAATGTTAACCCACCTAAGGATGTGCTTAACATAAGCACCAAGAGCAAGGGGAAGTTCAAAAAGAATGGGAAGAAGGGTAAGAAGCAAGCTCCCATTTTCACCAAGGCTAAGACTTTTGAAGCTAGAACTTCCAAGACCAAGAAGGGTCCTCTTGATAAATGTCATTATTGTAATGGTGTTGGACATTGGAAAAGGAATTGTTCCAAGTATCTTGGTGACATCAAAGCTGGAAAGATCACTCCAGTAGGTAAATGACTATCCTTTCTTTTATGTTTCTAATTCAACTATGGTATTGTGATACAAAGTTGTGATAATGTATCCCCTTTTTATTGTAAATAGGGCCTCCTCCAAGCAAAGACAAGGGAAAGGAAAAGCAAGCTTGAGAAATCATCAAGGAGCTAGGAGTAGCTTCCAATGAAGCTTGACTTTTTATTATTGTCTCATTTTAAATTATGTTTCGGATTTTTAGAACTATTTTGATTTCCGTGTTCGACATGGAAATGGTTGATCCTTTCTAAACAATTGTTGTATTTTGGATTATGGTGGCTTGGTTTGCAACCCAAGTCACCCCTTTTATCGTATTTTCTTTGTTCTAAAAATTCGTCTTTATATGCTTGCACATGGAAACATATGATCATCCACTTAAAGTGATCTAATAGACAACTATAATGATGGGATTCATTATATGTCCACAAGCTTAAGGCTTGTGTATGATCAATTATAAAGTGATGTTGAGTTGATGAACTCTCTTAAAGGAATGTCAATCACCAAGTACACTTATCAAATCTAAAACAATTAGTCAATCTATGAGATAGTCCTTCTTATGCTTCAAAATAATTTTTTGTGTCTCATAAGCTATCTTTGAATCTCTAGTGTATTTATTCTAAAGATAGAGTGGGAGAAAAATGAAGACACAAAGAACACAAAGCAAATTTGTATACTTGAATAAATGAGATCTACGCAAGAAAGAATGATTTGTATACCTATATAGATAGTGTACACGAATAGATGAGATCTATGGTTTCGAATAGATGAAATCTACATGACATAAGAGACCAAGTGAAGAAATCAAAAGAATATGTTCTCAAAATAACTACACGAGGAGACCAAAAGAAAGTTTTGGAAGAAAATGACTAATGAAAAGACTTATCAAGAGATTTGGCTAGTTTATGAACAACATTTGACCAAGAGTTTCAATATTGATATTTACTTAAGAGCCTAAATGAAACAAAGTTGCATCCTTGAAAGTAAATGAGATTTATGACTAAAAGTTGCAAAGAAAGATATGCCGATATCTACGAAAGCTAAGTTAATTGTTAACCATGCTAGTGTCATTACTTAACCTCATTATGAAAATGAAATGGTTAAACCTCCTTCCGGAAAAGGGTATTTTGAGAAGGACGTAAATTAAATGAAATTTACATTTAAGTAATGACATTGCTACGCATCATTATAAAATGAATGAGTTAGAGATTAGAATCTCTTTCCATAAGTTTAAGATTGAAACCTTTTCAAAATAGGTATTTTGAAAGGATATGTTGGGAACATATATGGTTTGAATCTTAATAACTTGGCAAAGCAAATTGTATTTCAATTCTTGAAATGTTTCGATTGAGTAGTCAATTGCGAAACATGTGAAATTAAGTGGGAGTTTGAAATTATCATGTGAAGACATGGAATTTAGTGGGAGCAATCATCTTGTAAAATTATAACTCATTACTCATTGAGAATGACGAGCTAATACTATCTTTCACAAAGAAGTATTTGAGTTTTCAATTCTGGATGAAAATGGACTATGATGAATCCAATCACATCATGAGATGTTGGATAGGTATTGATATATACACATCGAATCAACGAGAAACGTAGGTTATTCATGTCAATGAAAATGGAATTGCCATTTAGCAAATCATGGTCATTCATTGAACCTAAGAATGGTTGATCACATGATTATAAATTACTAATGTTTCCGCTATTAGAATAATCATGCACATGTCCAATAATGAATCATATGCATAAGAGCATGATGAATCATTGGCAAGCCATAGAAGAATCGTCATGAATTCTCGAGGAGAACTAATGAGCGATTCCAGTGTTGGACAAAACACTCTGTTATGTGACAAGAGGTTGCACATATTGAAGTTCGAACACATGTAAGGATTTATGAAAATCCTAAGCTATTCAAGCTAAAAGGAGAAATAAGAAGTTTGGAAAGATACTTAGTTAAAGTAAGAAGTTACTCAAAACTAATATTTTCTAATATGCTAGGACTTATGAGAAGTGCTAGGCTAATCATCTTGACAATTGTTGCAAGACCCTATAAAACGTATACCTAGTGCATTGTGAGTTGGTAGAACACTTGACCAGTGCAAGTTATATCATCCACCACAAATTCGTTGGTTATGTGATAAACAACAAGAAAGTTCTTTCAAGATAAAGAACTCAAACCAAGGTTGGGAACCTATATGTGTACTTGGTAAGGTTCATGCTATGAGAGATAACATGAATATAAAGGAAAATGCAATAAAAGAAGTTTGAACACATGGACACATGGTATGTTAATCTTCTATTGCAATCAACTAGTGTTTACACACTTACGATATACATCACAAGGTTGTAATATGGTATTGACTACCCGAATGTGATGTCGACATTCGTCGTTTGAGTTATTATTAACTCACCTTATACTTTGTTACATCCAAACGGATTGTAGAGACCATTGAACCCCGTTAAAGTGAACACGGATTAGCATTGTATTTGCCCATATTTACTTACATGAGGTGACGTCTCGAAGTGACTAGAGTGTGATACGATTGATGGCAAGTTCAAGTGTCATGGAGTCATGTGTGATGACTAGTCGATCACATAGGCAGACTGTTAGGAACACTTTATCGGGCCTTATGACCGCTTATAGAGTTCTGGCAAATTTATATAGCATGGTCGTGGCGAGAGCTACTATAGTATTCTAATGAGTCGATTCTTTTGACTAAAGACTGTTCGCCTAAGATGGCACAGTTTCAGATTAACTTTGATTTGTGTTACTACGACCTTCGTAAATGGGGTTAAATGGGCATATTTTGGGTTATGATGGTTGTGGCTAGTAGAAGGGAATAAGTGCGATAGGAATTGTCCACCCCTTGTCAGGGTTATAACAATATCTCAGGGCCACTCGAGGAGTCATGAACTGGAAATGCGTGGCCACGCTCAGAAGATATCTATGGTAGATAAATCCGGTCAATCAGTTATTCTCCAGATCGAGGAAACCACTCTCGATATGATCACTTGCAAGTACGACCTGAAAGACACCTTGCATTGAGTGGGAGATAGTAATAGGACAAGAGAATTGGTGACGCACAATTGTCGAGGACAAGTGGGAGATTGTTCGAATATGTGTCCTCCGACAATAATGCGATCACAACTGTCGATCATGATGATCACATGTTTAAGTCTCATTTTAAGAATATATGTGGGAAGTAATATTTTACAGTCAACTGGTCCACACATATCAGTAATGATTGGCTGACTAGAGTTTGACATTACTGTCGTGCGACGGTGGTGATCAGTTGATCCCCTTAGGTCATACCTAAAGGGTAACACTCTTAATTGATTATTTAATTAATCGTATGACAATACGAGTTAATTAAATTACTTAAAATTGACGGACGATTTTGGAAGTAATATTTACGTATCTCATTATAATTTGATTAAATAAGATACGGTCTAAGTAATCGAATTGTTTTATTACTTAGATGAAATTATTGTTTATGAAAACAATTAAAACTGAATGAATAATTTATTATAAATACAAGATGTTGTGATTTATAATTGGTAAACCGTTTTGGTACAAGTAATTGTGAATTACTAAGTCGATTTTGTACATGACGTATTTTTATTAATACGTTGATTTTTAATATGTTAAAAATGCATGACAATTTTACATGACTTGTGACATGTGACAAATTGATAAATTGACAAAGATAAAATGGAACCCATTTTATCTTAAATGGACCGAAATGAAGGGTGTATTAGGCTAAATATTGTGTTGATTATTTTAAGTGGAAAGCATAATCATTAACCTAATAGATAGCCATGCAAACCTAGTTGTTTTTGTGAAGAGCATCTTGATCATGCATTATCTAATACCACCCCCCCCCCCCCCACCCGGTTTTCCTAGTGCAAGGCCAAGGGTCTTTTGCTCTATAATTTACCTAATATACACTACATGAAAAACTAGTGTATTATTCATTCAAACACATCTAAAATATAGAGTTTTAGAGAGAATATTACTCCTTCTTCTCCCTTCTCTTAACCGAAAACAAGAGACAAAATTCAATATTTTGGGTCAATTTTATTAAGATTAATATTGTTCTAGTATTAATAATATTAATCTTTTGAGAGGTTATCTTGGGTATAATTCCTTGGGAAGGATTCTAAGCTTGAATCCTTTGTTCATCCAATATTAGGAAGCTCAAGAACAAGTGAGTAGGAGAACTCATTTGTGCCCATATATCCGAAATCTCAATGTAAGGAAAACGATTTCTTCTTTATCTTTATTTATGTTTGCATGCATAAGATCTAAATTAATTTTATGACTAAATTAATTGAAACATATATATGAATATATTGTAAAATGAGATATATATTTCTAACAGGGAGGTGGTGGCGACGGGAGGTGACTGTGTAGGTGAATGGTGACGGAAGTGGTGGGTGGTGTGCGTGGTGACGGGAGCCAGTGGTGGAGAGGAGGTCGGGGTGGTGGAGAGGAGGACGGATTATTTTTTTTCCTCCTGTTATTTTGGGTTTTTTTTTAGTAATTATTTTTGGTTTTTTTTCAGATTTTGTTTGTTTGGTTTTGTTAGATGAGAGAAAAAAGAGAGATTGTGAGATTTAGAGAGAGGGAAGGAGTTTGTGATAATGAGGGATGAATGGATTAATGAGTAACTTAATTGCAATGAGGAGCTAATTAGACTAGATTGATTTGTGGCCATCCATTGAGATGTAATCTCATCCCTTCATTCCCTTCATCCAAGAGCCCTTATAAGGACTTAAGGACACAATAGATGTAAGGGACTTATGAGAACTTCACACTATATATCTATATATATATATATATATATATATATATATATATATATATATATATATATATATATATATATATATATATATATATATATATATATATATATATATATATATATATATATATATATATATATATATATATATATATATATATATATATATATATATAGAGAGAGAGAGAGAGAGAGAGAGAGAGAGAGAGAGAAAGAAATCAACTAAGGTCAACATATGTATTTGAGTCCATAAGTTCTATTAAGAGCCATTGGATGGAGGGAGATAGAGGGATGAGATAAACCCACCCAAAGTCATTATAAAGGCTAATTAACACACCTTACTAATCCACCATAATTAACCACTAATTTACTATATATTTGTTTTCCACTCACCCATTTCTCTCTCATCTCATACATTTCACTCTTCTCTTCTCTCAAAACCTCAATAAACCCAAAAAATCCAAATAAATAAAAAAACCCAAAAAATCCAAATAAATCAAAAAAAACCCAAAAAATCCAAATAAATCAAAAACCCAAAAAAATCATTCACTCATCTTTTCCTCATTCACCACCACCCACCACCACCCACCACCACCCTACCCGACACCACCCCACCACCCGCCGCCGCCGCCAACCCCACCACCGCCGACGTTTTTTTTTTTTTTTTCGTGTTAGTTTTTATGTTTTGAGTTGTTTTTTTCCATTCGTTATTTTTGTTATCTTTTATTTTATTTATTTATTTTTCATTCGTTATTTTTTACTTATTTTCTCAATTCTCGCTTTTTTATAAAAAAAAAACTCAAATTTGAAATAACACAAACAATAACACTCCCAAAAAAAAATATAAAAAGTGTAACCTTAATTGTAAATTGTATAACTTTAATGTTTTACGAGTATAACTTTAGTCGTAAATTGTATAACTTTAATGTTTTAACGGTACAACTTTTGTATAACTTTTGGTTGTAGTTGTTTTTTGTTCTATTTGTTAGTATTAATCTTAGACATATTAAAGTTATTATAATGCATATTTTGACATTTCAAATATCGTCTTGTTTTTTATTTTTACAAATGTCGTTTCTGTAAAATTTGTCTTGTTTTTTTTTTTCTACAAATGTCGTTTTTTTAAAGTTATTATAAATTTTTCAGTTATGGGCAAAAGTTATACTTTTATGGACTAAAGTTATACAAAAATAGACTAAAGTTATACAAAAATTGCCTAAAGTTATACAAAAATAGACTAAAGTTATACAAAAATTGCCTAAAGTTATACAAATATGGACTGAAGTTATACAAATAAGAACTAAAGTTATAAAAAAAATTGACTAAAGTTATACCAATATGGACTAAAGTTATACAAATAAGGACTAAAGTTACACAAAAATGGACTAAAGTTATACAAAAATGGACCAAAGATATACAAATACATTAGGAATGTGTTGAACTTCTACTCAATGAATGTATAACTCCAGTAGAAGTGTGTATAATTTCAATGACTTTAGTCAATTTTTGTATATCTTTAGTCAATTTTTGTATAACCTTAGCCCATTTTTGTATAACTTTACTCCTTATTTAAATAACTTTAGCCCATTTTTGTATAACTTTATTCCATTTTTGTATAACTTTAGTCCATTTTCGATGAATTAATTGGAATTTATATAAGTTCTTTTTGTATGACTTTAGTCCATTTTTGTATAACTTTAGTCCATATTTGTATAACTTTAGTCCATTTTTGTATAACTTTAATTAGTCAATTTTTGTATAACTCTAGTCCTTATTTGTATAACTTTAGTCCTTCATATGTATAACTTTAGTCCAAAAACCTGTAACTTTAGTCCAAAATCCAACTTTAATCCAACAAACTTATAACTTTTGTCCAAATGTATAACTTTAGTTCAAAATTGTATAACTTTAGTCCAAAAATTGTATAACTTTAGTCCAAAAATAAAAAACCAACAAAACTGAAAAATTAAAAACCAAATAGATATAAAAAATAAAAACCATCTAGATCTAAAAAAGAAAAATCAACAAATCTGAAAAAATAAACAAGATGTATATCGTGTGTATAACTTTAAAAAAAGAAAAGAAGTATAACTTTAATGCACGCAGTGTATAACTTTAATGCACGTAGTGTATAACTTTAATAGACAAGATGTAGAACTTTAGTCCAAAATTTGTGTAACTTCAATTTATACAATGTATAACTTTAGTTGTGTTCACATATAGATCTGAAAATTCAAAAAAAAAAAAAGAACACAAATGTAAATTGTAAACAAAAACTATAAAGTAGAAAAAACCGTAAATCTCGCCAATACTAGATCTAAAATAAAAAACCCGCCAATCTAACAAAAAAAACCCGTCTAAGAAAAAAACCAAATATCTAAAAAAACCAAATAACAATGAAATACAATACAATAACAATAATTGAAATAAAAAACGTCAGATCTAAACATTTAAATATTTAAATTTGACAAATTTATATATCGTGCGTATAACTTTAATGCACGCAGTGTATAACTTTAATAGACAAGATGTATAACTTTAGTCCAAAATTTGTGTAACTTCAATTTATACAATGTATAACTTTAGACATTAACATTATAACTCTATTTTGATTACTGTATAACTTTAGCCCAAAATATGAAACTTAAAAAAAACTTGAAAAATAACAAATAACCAAACACCCAATTCCAAATACCAATAATAAAAACCAAATAACAATAATAAATGTAACAATATCTAAAAACAAAAAAATTATGTAACACTCCAAAAAAAAATATAAAAAAAAAAAAAAACAAACAAAAAACGAAAAAACAAACAAAAATCTCCTAAACAAAAACAAAACCGAAAATCTCCTAAACAAACACAAACAAAAACACTCCTCAACATAAACAAAAACCAAAAAACAAAACAAACAAAAAACAAAATAAACAAAAACAAAAAAAAGCAAACAAAAACAAAAAAAAAACAAAAAAACAAAGCAACGACAACACCAATGACAACACCAACGACATCAACACCAACGACAACACCAACGACAACGACAACACCAACGACGACAACAACGAAAAAAGCAAACGAAATCTGAAATAAAAATTCAAAAACGAAAATGATGGTGGTGAGTTGATACGTGCCTAATGTATAGTCTTTTTGGCCTATTTCAGCACGTATTTCTATGCATTTCTATACTATTGTTATGGTATTTTGTCCCGAATTGGCTACTTTGGTGTATTTTGTCCTTTTTGTAGGAATGATCGCGAAAGTAGCGGAACCATGCTCTTTTCCGTCCTTTTTGCATGCATTTAGAGGAGACAGGATTGTCCCAGAGTGAGATGTTGCACTTGGAAGTGTCGTTGCACGCATTACGAGGTATTTGAGTGAAGACGTAAGCTGAATTGAAGACTCAAGTGGTCTATCGAGCTGTTTGGAGGTCGATCGAAGGGTTCCTAGGCTCCTTGAGGCTCGATCGAGAGGCTCCTTCCTCGATCGAGTAGGATGCACATGACCAAGTCCTCGATCGAGTGCCCTGCTGGTCGATCGAGGGACTCCTGCTGAGATGATGGTCGATCGAGTGGTTTAATCCACTCGATCGAGGGGTTTTTCACAGGCATGGGCTTTGCTTCAGTCCGTGTGTTTAATTTTCGCTAAACATTGTTTGTTTCCTATTTAACCTATGTTTACTAGGTTAATTAGGCATCTCTTTACTTACTCCTTTACTATCTCTTTTACTCTCTAAGTTTTACATTAGAAACCTACTGTTACTTTCGTTTTCGGATTTGTTTCACTCGGATTACGAGTTCTTTACGCCGGAATTTGCTTGGATTGTAATTCTCTCTTCCCTTAATAATAATTAACCTTTTGTTGCATTATTTTCTTGTTATTGTTATCATTCTTTCGCCTAATTTCTATTATTGCATTTTATTGTTATTTCGTCATGTCTTCTCTTGGAATCTTGTTTGCTGTTAGATTAATCATGAATATGAGTAGCTAAACCTCTTCATGTTGGGATTAGGGGATCTGCGGTAGAATAATGACGACGTAGTGAATGAATTAGACGAATTGACTAAGAGACCCTGTCACTATAGCAATATAACTGTAATTACCGACCTAGTTGAGTGCACGCTTCTATGTCACCCATTAATCTGGCTACAATTAATCCTGGATCGAAAGATTGGACTAAATAGGCCTGCTATAAACAGTAGACTACCCTAATGAGGACGAAAGTTAAGTTAGTGGTATTTTAGGGTGGGAAGTGGACCGAAAGGACCTTCTAGTATCCGTCTCGCATTAGTTAAATGCCGAGTCATTTCTTGCTAAGTTGTTGAATACTACGTAGTGAACCGAATTCCCGACATGTCCCTCTCTTATTGATAGTTTAAAATCATTTTATTGCCTTTACTGCTCTCTGCCTTATCTCTCTTTCCTTCAACTCCGTAGTTTAGAAACCAAAAATTCAATCAACCCCCATTGTTATCGTAGGATTAGAAATAGATAGCTGTAGTTGCATTACCTCCCTGAGGATTCGATACTCGACTGCCTCTACTACATTTTTAGTTGAGACCGTTAGGTTTTATTTTTGACAGGTACGCGACAGACGTGTAACAAAGTGTAATAGATATTTGGTTGAATTTCCTTTGAATTTCTTTTATTTACATTTTTATTAGGACAATTAGTTTAGACATTTCTTTAGTTTAGACTAAGACTATAGACTGTGTTTTTCTGCGTTTTTGGTATTTTGGGATATGTTTGGATATGTTTTACGCAGGTTTGGGGAAGATGCACGCAAATCAAGGAAGAAAAGACGGAAATTCGAAGAAGTCTACACGAGGAAGTCCTCGATCGAGTACTTTTTGTACTCGATCGAGTGAAAAATGGTTCGATCGAGCTTGCTGGTTACTCGATCGAGGAAGGCCACAGAGGAATTGATCGATCGAAAGGTTCCTTATTCGATCGAGCAAGGGACATCAAAAAGTCCTCGATCGAGTGACTTAAAATCACTCGATCGAGTGAAATGAACAGTGGACGGGAGTTTCTTCTATACTTAACTCCTTATTATTTCAGTTTTCATTTCTAATTGTTTTAACCCCTAATTTCCGTCTAAACCTCCCCTAATTGCGATTGATTTTCCCCCAAATCCCCATTTCTTGCCCAAAATCCTCAAATCAATCACCTACATTCTATAACTAGCTAATTATTCTTCAATAGCCCCTTGTTTTTCCCCTCTTTTGTGTCCGTTTTCACGGTTTTCAAAGGGAATTAGGGTTTCGCGGGTTTTTCGATTAAAAATCCGCCTTGCTTGCTTGTTTTTGAAGTTTAATTGCTTGTTTTAGGATAATCATCATCAAGTAAGTGTTTCTATCACACTCTTTGCAATTTCTCTTGATTTAATTCGAATTTTTGAGGTGATTTTGAATTAGGGCTCGAAAATTCCATGTCTAGTCGAATTGTTTCGATTTGATTGTGTTTATATGCCCTTAATTTGCTTGTTGATGATCTTTTCGCAATTCCTCGCTATGTCTACATGTTTAATTCGAATTTTGCGCGAATTCCGCGATTAGGGTTCCTGTAAGTCGAGTGTTTCGACTGTTAGACGGCTTTTATACTGCCATGCTATGCCTAACTGCAGTTCTTGACTACCTTTTGCTGCTGTTATCTGTTTTCCCGTCCCCTATCGCCATTACCTGATGTAAATTATTAGGAATCTCGCGCTGTGAGTGGTTATTCTCGACTGCCCAGAGTCATACATGCCCCCATTTCTGGTTTTCATGCTGTATTAGCCCTCTTGCAGTCACTGCTTTATCATATTATCACCACTCACATGCTGTAATTCAAAATGTTTGAGGAATTGCTGGGTTTTGCATTCTGGAAGTCGAATTTTTCGACTAATAGAGCCATTCTTTTTGCTGTCACATGTTGGTTAGCGGTTGTTTTAGCCACGGTTAGCAGCATCCTTCCTTATTCATGCCCTTTGATACTTTGCAGGATGGACGCGAGTTCTCTGTCTTCTACTAGTACGTCCTCCGGCTCGTCGGTGAGCGAGTCGGTGGCCCTGCTTGTTGCCACTAGCTCTGCCTTGGTCACCACCGCAGCACCGGTTCTACTTGTCTCACCGGGGACGGTGTCGCCGCAGCCCGCTCGGCCGGGGAGCTCGATTCGAGACTTCACCGCCACTACTCCTAGGCCCTTCTCTCTCATTGGATCGGATTCGAGCCCCGTTTCCAGCGGCCTGGTATCTTGCCACCGAGACCACACCAAAGAGGCTAGCCGATTAGCCATCACTTCCAGCCCTTCGTAGGTCATTGTTACGAGGGAGGGCGCTCTCACACCTCTACCGAAGATGCCCACGGACGTTTCACTTCGAGGCTCACCGGAAACGGTTAGCCGCCTTACTTCGTTGCCCCCTCTCCTCCACCCGTTTCCTTGCGCGGATTGACCTAGAGACCTTAGGTATTTACGAGGAGGTCCGTAGTTTGTTGAACGGGACGGGTATGTCGGGTCTGATTACCATGCAGGAGGCTACTATTCGTACCCTTACTTACGAGTTCTTTAGCTCCTACTCCTTTGACACCGACTCCTACCAGGTGACCACTCCGGTTCTGCATTTACTTTCGACTCCGCAATGAGTCGCACCACTGGACTTTGGCCAAGTTTGGCCAAGTTTTAGGCCTAGTTAGTGACGGTCCCACCGCCCCACCTAGAGACCTCCTTCACCACTTTGGGTCGCGCTTACTCACACTCCCTTCCACTCACGGAAGGGAGCTCATGTTCACTTACCTGCGCCCGTTACTACTTGCGTCTGCTAGGAGAGACCATTTTTGGGCGCCCGAGTCCAACAACGTGACCAACACCGAGCTAGCGATTCTCGCAGGTACCTCAACATTGACTACGGTACCCGTTTGTTTAAAACATTGCCTATCCGGTAGCTCGGATTGGAACGGGATTGGGACTCGGGTCAAGACCGCTATTGTCTGCGGCGGGCTAGTGACTAGGATCGCCCGCGACCTTTACCCCACTTGACCCTCCTTCTGGTTCGGTTTTTCCGGCCAATTTTGTCTGCCCTCTTGCTTTAGAGGCGCCCGAGGTCATGGACCAAGGGCGTCGTGATGCCGTGCTTTCGGATATGTGCAGGTACATTCGAGATGAGACGGGATATGGCTTTGGTTGTATTCCCGCTCTACGAGTTCCATATCCGAGCCCGGCGACCGATTCCAGAGGGGTGGCCGCATCCTTCCTTCTACCGATACCCAGCGGACGGGTACCCTCCACTTTCTTCTGACTCGGAGGAGGAGGTGGAGGAGACAATGACAGCACGAGAGGTGCGGTTGCGAGCCGAGCGGCGGCCCGACGAGCCTCCGAGAGAGGAGGAGAGTGACCCTCCGTTCACACCCTGTCCGGAGGATCAGCCGGAGATGACGACCGAGTCTCCCCCTTGTTTGTTCTTTGGTTTGGGGAGACTGTTTTGTTGAGTCGGAGTACCTGAGAGACGGCGGTGCCGACGACGAGTAGCTACTGGTCTACTCACTTCCCCAGTTTTCTGGCTGGTTTGGGGAAGTTCGTGTTTTGTATGTCTTCTTACTCTTTTCATTTCGTCTCCTTTATTTTTATTCTGTTGGTTGTATACCCCCATCCCCCATTTTTCTGCTGGTGTATGCTGGAGGACAACGAGGGCGTTGTCCGTTTTGGTTTGGGGAGGGTATTGCATCCTTTTGAGTCTGCATCTGCATTTGTCTTGCATTCACGTTTAATTTTTCAGTTTGCATTTGTTGTTTATTTTCAAAAAAATCAAAAATACAAAAAAAAAATTAGAAAATGTAAAAAATTCAAAAAAAAATTTCACGTTTATTTTTGCATTTAGGTTGAGTCGGAACGGTAGATTCCCGTGATGAAATTGCACTATAACTTGTCATATTACTTGAGCCTTGCACTTGTATTGATAGTTTTAACCTTGTCATACGCATAATCTACGAATTTCTGTTCAAATAATAGCTGACTGTTTAGACTTGACCTAATAAACTGGCAAACTACTTAAAAATTCTGAGTTTTAGAGCCATAACTGGTGACATTCATGACCAGTTCATTAGGAATTTTGAGAGTAGTACTCCTTGCATAGCATGTTTGTCTCATTTGCACACTTATGACATTCAATTTCTCGTCAAATGCACATATTCGGGTTCGTGGTTGGTGTCACATGCAGGGAGGGTCTTGCAAATTCCCCTTCTTTATATATCTTCACCCATTTAGCTCCACTTTAGCCAAAACTTGCCTTTTTGACCCATTAGCTACATTCCAAACTAAGCCTGCCTAGTCAAGCTAGTTAGTTTGTCCTTTTGTGGTATGTCTACCATTGCAGTTTGGCCTGTCTTTCTTGTTGGAGTTGGTGTTTGTGTTAAGGAAGGAGGAAAGAAAGAAAAAAAAAAGTATTGAAAAAGAAGAAAAAAAAAGGAAACGTGAAAGAAGGAAAAAAGAAAAAAAAAATGAAAAATGAAAAAAACAGAAAAAGAGCTGATAAGCAAAAGAAAGAAAGAGAAATTGTGTAAAAAGTTGTTCCCTCTTGTCAGAGTTGAGAAGATGTTCGAAGATGTACAATCGACAAGAGGGTTGGTTGTTTCAGTCAGTTGTTTCAGACGATGCGTTTAAAAAAGGGAACTTTGTGACCGTCTGACTCCTCCACTCTTATTCCAATATTTTTTTGAGGAGATTGTGTTTGAGTCTAGTGAGTTTTGTGCCAAGTGAAGGGCACCCGTACTTAGTCTTTCAGTCAGTTTGAGATCCGGATGGTTTATTATGGTCCTGTTAGGAACTAGCTTGACGCTTTTACCTCCACATTTCCATAACTTGTATTGCCTTTTCTCACCTGAACCTCACTATTCCCATATTGTTTGCATACCCTCGGCTGTGACGGACATTATTGGTTGGAGTGTGTGCATTAGTACTTGAATTGTCTTTCATTTTTGTTGCATGCATGCTATGTAGGTCGCAGTTAGGTGAGTGACTGTCTTTTCTTCTCTCTTTTACATATTACATTTGCCCTTTGCTTCATGAGAGAAGCGTGACCACGTGAGAGTCCAGTTTTGTTGGTCTTGCAAGGTCGATAGGTCAGCTTTATTCCTGAACAGCTTATAATTCGTTTGCGTATTGACTGCTTAGCTTTAACCATTGATTTTCGTTGCATTAAATCGGTTCAAGTAGACAAGTTAAGCTAGCTCTGAGTTATCATTTCCGTTCCATTAGTTTTGTTTTGAGTTTACTCGAGGGCGAGTAAAGGTTTGGTTTGGGGAGATTTGATACGTGCCTAATGTATAGTCTTTTTGGCCTATTTCAGCACGTATTTCTATGCATTTCTATACTATTGTTATGGTATTTTGTCCCGAATTGGCTACTTTGGTGTATTTTGTCCTTTTTGTAGGAATGATCGCGAAAGTAGCGGAACCATGCTCTTTTCCGTCCTTTTTGCATGCATTTAGAGGAGACAGGATTGTCCCAGAGTGAGATGTTGCACTTGGAAGTGTCGTTGCACGCATTACGAGGTATTTGAGTGAAGACGTAAGCTGAATTGAAGACTCAAGTGGTCTATCGAGCTGTTTGGAGGTCGATCGAAGGGTTCCTAGGCTCCCTGAGGCTCGATCGAGAGGCTCCTTCCTCGATCGAGTAGGATGCACATGACCAAGTCCTCGATCGAGTGCCCTGCTGGTCGATCGAGGGACTCCTGCTGAGATGATGGTCGATCGAGTGGTTTAATCCACTCGATCGAGGGGTTTTTCACGGGCATGGGCTTTGCTTCAGTCCGTGTGTTTAATTTTCGCTAAACATTGTTTGTTTCCTATTTAACCTATGTTTACTAAGTTAATTAGGCATCTCTTTACTTACTCCTTTACTATCTCTTTTACTCTCTAAGTTTTACATTAGAAACCTACTGTTACTTTCGTTTTCGGATTTGTTTCACTCGGATTACGAGTTCTTTACGCCGGAATTTGCTTGGATTGTAATTCTCTCTTCCCTTAATAATAATTAACCTTTTGTTGCATTATTTTCTTGTTATTGTTATCATTCTTTCTGCCCTAATTTCTATTATTGCATTTTATTGTTATTTCGTCATGTCTTCTGCTGGAATCTTGTTTGCTGTTAGATTAATCATGAATATGAGTAGCTAAACCTCTTCATGTTGGGATTAGGGGATCTGCGGTAGAATAATGACGACGTAGTGAATGAATTAGACGAATTGACTAAGAGACCCCTCACTATAGCAATATAACTGTAATTACCGACCTAGTTGAGTGCACGCTTCTATGTCACCCATTAATCTGGCTACAATTAATCCTGGATCGAAAGATTGGACTAAATAGGCCTGCTATAAACAGTAGACTACCCTAATGAGGACGAAAGTTAAGTTAGTGGTATTTTAGGGTGGGAAGTGGACCGAAAGGACCTTCTAATATCCGTCTCGCATTAGTTAAATCCGAGTCATTTATTTGCTAAGTTGTTGAACTACCGTAGTGAACCGAATTCCCGACATGTCCCTCTCTTATTGATAGTTTAAAATCATTTTATTGCCTTTACTGCTCTCTGCCTTATCTCTCTTTCCTTCAACTCCGTAGTTTAGAAACCAAAAATTCAATCAACCCCCATTGTTATCGTAGGATTAGAAATAGATAGCTGTAGTTGCATTACCTCCCTGAGGATTCGATACTCGACTGCCTCTACTACATTTTTAGTTGAGACCGTTAGGTTTTATTTTTGACAGGTACGCGACACACGTGTCATGAGTGTTGGTGCGTGCGGTTCAGATGAGGCGGGATCGACCAAGGAGGAAAGGAGGTGCGGGATCTGGAGGGAGAAAGGTGGTACGGGTGGCCGTGGGGTTGTCGGGTGTGCGAGACTTTGAGCAACAAATAAAAAAAAGGAGAAAAGGAGGGAGGCGGGATATGGCGGTGGTGGTGTGTGGCAGTGGTGCGGTGGTGTTGGTGAGTGGCGTTGGTGAGTGAGGAAGGGACGGCGGCGGCAGGAGTGGAGAGGAGACCGGCATGCGAGTGGTGGAGGGAACGGTGGTTGTGGGTGGTTCGGTGGTTCGGCTGAAATGTGGTTTTTGTTTGGTTTTTATTTTTATTTTTTGGTTTTTTTTGTTGGGAGAGAATGAATCAGGAGAGTGGGGGTGAATGATTGAAGAAGTGAATGAAATAGATGATGAGTGGGTGAGTGAGTAGGGAGATTATAATGGAGAGGGAGTTATACAAGATTAGAAGGAGTTATACAAGGATTGGGGAGGGAGATTAGGGAGGGAGATTTATGACCCTTCAATGAGATGTAATCTCATCCCTCCATCCCTTCCATCCAAAGGCCCTTATAAGGACTTAGGGACTCATATGATATGAGGGCCTTACTAGAACCCTCCTCTCTCTCTCTCTCTCTCTCTCTCTCTCTCTCTCTCTCTCTCTCTCTCTCTCTCTCTCTATATATATATATATATATATATATATATATATATATATATATATATATATATATATATATATATATATATGAGATCTAATGAGTCCACCCAAATTCATTGAGTCCATAAGTCCTCTTTAGGACCCTTAAAAAGATGGGATGGAGGGCTGAGATTGAAAGAGAAAAAGGGAGGATTAGTGCAAAAATTAGGGGATCAATGCTAATTAAATACTTTCCCTCACTACCTTCACTAATCAACCACTAATTTTACTATATATATATATATATATATATATATATATATATATATATATATATATATATATATATATATAAAAACTGGGTTGAAACGTTGTGGATGCGCCACGTGTCAATCCAGCCTTAAATACACGTCTTAATTACAGCTGGAATTAAATACAAACATAATAAATGTTGTATAAATCTCAGCAAAATATTAATTATAGTTTAATAAATTTTATTATAAAACTATATTAAATAATTACGGTGATTTGATTCTATATTTACTAAAAAGTTGTTTTGATAAAAATTCTAAAATATAAATAATTACGTTCAGTGTGAAAAATGCTTTCAATTGAGTATAATTTTCATTATATTTATTTAAATATTTATTTTGATATGTAGAGATGATTAAACTGAGTGTCTCACAATGTTTTACATTTACCTAAAAAAAAACATTTTGATAAAGTTATAAAGCTTAGACTATTAAATTCATTAAGAAAAATATATCTGGATCGGAAGAGTCATTGCATATATTAAAAACACAACTTTAAAAAAACTTCTAAGAGATAAGTTTGTATAGTATGGAATGAAAAAAATTATATTGGACAAATTGAATACATATGAGATTTTGATAGGTTTCAATAGTGTGATAACGAGTATGTGCACGAGTGTGTATGTACATAGTGATCGCGAGTGCATTTGAATAATCAAAACAAAAGTAATGATTATTAAGTAATATAGTATTATAAACGACATGAAAAAGTAGAAAACACGTTAAATTTTTCTTTAATATTTCTAATTAAATATGTATAAGTCAAATATAAAATATTGATTATGACAAACAAATACTCCGTATTACTTTTAGTTAAATATTTTATATGTTATCTTTTAAATACTTTGAAATTAAACATCAAAAAATAATATTTGAGAAATTTCAATCTATTATATTTACAGGTAATAAACTCTTAAACATCATTATATATAATTTTTTTTAAAAACAAAAGGTGCAAATTTCTCATTGATATGTTTGACTCATATCACATGCAAGACACAATCAAAACATTTAAATAAGTTTAGTTTGAACTCTATATGTTTGATAGATAAATGTCACATGTTATACATAAAAAATTAAAAATTACAAAAAATTATGTTCACATCATTTTGAATAAATATTAATTAATTTTAGAAATAAAGTATCGTGAAATGATATAATTTGAGAGCTTATTGTTGATAGTTGTATTATTCGAATAAATTTTATTTTGATTAATATGATATCTCACCAGTCACAAATTTATTTATAAAACGTTGATCATGCATAATTAGTTATCACTTATTAGTTTTAATTAAAACTCTTATGTATTTTATTTTAAAACATTGAAGTTAAACCTAAAAATATTAAATTTGAGAACAAATTATTTATAAGAGAAAATATTGAAGGTCATATATGAATCATATAATTTTTCTTCAATTATAATCATAAAATATTAAAACAGACCGCGCGAAGCGCGGAATACTACCTAGTATATATATAAAACTGGGTTGAAACGCTGTGGATGCGCCACGTGTCCTATACAGCCTTAATGACAAACCTTAATTACAGCTAATCATTTAATATGAGCATAATAAATGATGTATAAATCTCAGCAAAATATTAATTATAGTTTAATAAATTTATTATAAAATTACATAAAAAAAATAACGGTAATTTGATTCTAAATTTAGTAAAAAATTATTTTGATAAAAATTTTAAAATGTAAATAATTATGCTCATTGCGAAAAATGTTTTCAATTGAGTATAATTTTGATTATATTTATTAAAATATTTTGATATTCTACATTTACGTAAAAAAAAAAATATTTTGAGAAAGTTATAAAACTTAGACCATTAAATCCGGTAAGAAAAATATATTTAGGAGAGTCATTATATTTATTAAAAATAGAAATTAAATAAAACTACTAAGAGATAAGTTTTTATAGCGTGAGAATGAAAAAAATTATATTGCGAGAAATTGAATACATGTGAGATTTTGATAGGTTTAAATAGTGTGATAAGGAGTATGTATCTACATAGTAACACATTGATCGCGAGTACATTTAAATAATCAAAATAAAAGTAATGATTATTAAGTAATATAGTATTATAAACGCCATGAAAAAGTAGAAAACACGTTACATTTTTCTTTAATATCTTGAATTAAATATATTACCAAAAAAAAAATATCTTCAATTAAATATGTATGCGTCAAGTATAAAATATTGATTATGACTAACTAAATATTACTTTTAGTTAAATATTTTATATGTTATCTTTAAATACTTTGAAGTTAAACCTCAAGAAAAAAAATTTGAAAAAGTTCATCCTATTTTATTTTTAGGTAATTTACTAAACATCATTGTAGAAAAATAATATAATTGATAGTTATTTAAAAAACAAAAGAGGTAAATTTCTTATAGATATGTTTGACATATAGCACTTGCAGCACACAATCAAAAAAATTGAATAAGTTGAGTTTGGACGCTATATGTTTGATACATAAATATCACACGTTATACATAAAAAATTATAAATTACATAAAATTATATTCACATCATTTTGAACAAATAATAACTGATTCGAGACATAATGTATCTTTAAATAATATAATATGAGAACTCATTGTTCATCGTTGCGTTATTCGAATAAATTTTATTGGGTTATTTCACAAGAATAATTCAAACTATGAGGGATCTTCTTATAATAATCTCAACTTAATTTAATCCCATAATAAATCGTACTATTAACTACACCTTCTTATAGTGCTCTTAGTGACTTGTTACTTGTTCATCCGGTTACACTTAAGAAAAACCTGAACTTATAAAAAATAATCATAAATTTATTTCCATCCCCTACATCTCTCTCATCTTCCATCACCAACAACCAAACACCAGTACACCATCACCAAGCAGTTGCAACCACCTCCTCGCTCCTTTTTCATACTTCCTAATCACGAGTCAATACATTCAAATTTCCCAGAAAGATAATTCAATCATCAATTTTCCCTCCAAATTAATCTAACCCTAATTTCTTAGATCATCTACAATTTATCATCATTCCTAGCAAAAATTATACATTTGTTCTATCCTACTTTGCTGATTCTTCAACAGTATTCCAACATTTTGCATTCGATCACCTACATCATCCCAATTTTCCCACCCATTTTTTCAAAGATCAAAGCTTTTCATTCAATTATTTCACAAAATTGAAGAAAAAAAATCAAAACCCAGATACCTAAACCATATGAAACTTCAAACTATGGTCAATAATGTTGCACCTCAAGAACCCTTGATAATTAAGAATAACAAGAGATGAGAAAATAGTCAAGATCAATGAAAACTTAAGGAAAAACAATAGGTTTAGTACCAACAATGGTTTCTTCACAACGGTCATAGTGATTTGCATCAATGAAATGCTTTGATGATTTGCATGTGCGCAAATTGGCTTTGTTGATTGACCTGGTTTGAGTATGATGTGGTGGGAGGGAGTTGGGTTTAGGGACTGTATTTTTATTTTTATTTTTAACTTTTGTTTGTTATAATTATTTATTTATTAATGCCATGTCATTATCAGGTCATTCTTAACCTGTTATAATAGGTAAAAATTAGTCGAGTCTATTTTGAGAAAATGTTATTTATAGTTGGGTTTATTTTCAGTTAATATGTGGGACGGATTATTTTAAGAAGGTGAGTGATAGTATGGATTATTCCTGTAAAATAATCCAATTTTATTTTAATTAATATGATATTAGATAAGTAACAAATTTATTTATAAAACATTGATCATGCATAATTAATTATCACTTATTAGTTTTAATAATTAAAATTGTATGCATTTTATTTTAAAATATTGAAGTTAAGCCTAAAAAAAATTGAGAAAAATTAATTCATTTTTATTTCTAAGTAAAAATATTAAAGATCATATATGAATTATATTATTTTTCTTCAATTAAAATAATAAAATTTTAAAACAGAACGCGCAAAGCGCGGGATACTACCTAGTATCATTTATTTTTCACTCACTTCTCTCTCATCTCACACAATTATCATTCCTCTCATCTCTCTAAAAACCAAAAAATCAAAAAAACTCAATTCCTCTCAAAAATCCAACAAAAATCAAAAACCAAATAATTCAAAAAAAATTCCCCCTCTTCCTCACCTACCCGACCCCACCGACCACCTCCACCGCCACCCACCCACGCCCACCAACCCCACCGACACCACCGACACCACCAACACCACCACTCACCCAGCCAACCACCACCACCACCAAAAGCCCAGCCGCAACAACAACCCACCCTGCAACAACAACCGACCACCTACTCCGCCGCACCACCACAACCCGACAACAACCCGCCCTTTTTCTGGCCAGATCTGCTTCCTCGTTTTCCCTTTTCCGGCCAGATCTGCCACGCCTTCTCCTCGCCACCTCACTTCCTCGCAACAAACACCACGACAACAACCACACCGTCCTTTCTCCACGACGACAACCACACCGTCCTCACTTCCTCCTCCTCTGAAAACCTCCTCGGCAGCCACCCACTTACCTGACGACCCTCCTCGGCCACCATCACCAACAACCAACAAAAAAAACGAGAGGAGGAGATGAAACAGGCGGCCAGTGGCGGTGGTTGAATTTTTGACGGTTTCTGCCCCCTTTTGTGTAGATTGTTTTTCTGATTTCGATTTTCTCACACAAACATTCAAAAGCGAGATTTCCTTTGTTTTCAGATGTACTCAAATTTTTTCTGATTTCGATTCTCAGATGTAGTCAAATTTTCATATTTCCTTTGTTTTGTGCGTGATTTTATTTCTTTTTTATTGATTTTCAATGTTTGATTTTTGTTTTTAGTTTTTAAAATTTTCAGATCTGTTTTTTTTTTTAATTGGAAGGTTGTGGTGGTGTTATTGTTGATGGGGAAATGGGTTATTGCTACCACCCTTTCTAATTTCGTTTTCTAATCATTTTTCCATGGTTTGTTGGGTAGATCTAATAAATGTATAGTAGATTTTTGAGAAAAAATCGTATTATCATGATTTTTATTCTTAGATCTAATAAATATATTTATTATACTCATATATTTTTACATTTACATTCGTACTTCAGTACATTTACACTCATATTTCTTTACATTTACACGCATTTTTCAGATTTACACTCAAATTTTATTAAAGTTACACTCATATTTCTTTACATTTACACTCATATTTCTTTACATTTACAGTCATATTTCTTTACATATTTCTTTACATTTACGCTCATATTTCTTTACATTTACACTCGGATATCTTTACATTTACACTCGTTAAAATTATATAAATTTGCACTCATATTTTTTGTGGATATGAGTTGGTGGTGGAGGACGACGGTGCTGGTGTTTGTTGGTAGTCGGACTAAAATTTTACTCGTAAAGGACCAAAGTTACATTTGTAAAAGACCAAAGTTACACTCAAAGGACCAAAGTTACACTCTTAAACCTTCAAATTTACACTCGTAGACCTTCAAATTTACACTTAAAATACTACATTTACACTCTTAAATATTTACATTTACACTCGCAAAACATCAAATTTACACTCGTAAAATGTTAAAATTATATAAATTCAAAATTTCCGTCACAAAAATCAAATTTACACTCTTAAAATATTACATTTACACTCGCAAAACATCAAAGTTACACTCGTAAAATGTTAAAATTATATAAATTCAAAATTTCGTCACAAAAAATCAAATTTACACTCTTAAATATTACATTTACACTCGTAAAATATCAAATTTACACTCGTTAAACGTTAAAATTATAAAAATTCAAAATTTCCGTCCAAAAAATCAAATTTACACTTTTAAAATATTACATTTACACTCGTAAAACATCAAAGTTACACTCGTAAAATGTTAAAATTATATAAATTCAAAATTTCCGTCACAAAAAATTTAAAATTATACTCTTAAAATATTACATTTACACTCGTAAAACATCAAATTTACACTTGTAAAATGGTAAAATTATATAAATTCAAAATTTCCGTCACAAAAAATCAAATTTACACTCTTAAAATATTATATTTACACTCGTAAAACATCAAATTTACACTTGTAAAATGCTTAAGTTATATAAATTCAAAATTTCCGTCACAAAAAAACAAATTTACATTCTTAAAATATTACATTTACACTCGTAAAATGTTAGAGTTACACTTGTAAAACTCATACAACCGTACATTTACACTCCTGAAATCTAAAACTCAAAACTGATTAATTAGGGGCTAGAGAGAGAAAGAAAAATTAATTATTGTATAGAAATTTGATTAGTGATAATTTTTTTGGTTATTTTCAATCTCAATCCAACCATCCACGTTTTTTTCCTTTTCTTTTTAATAGCCCTTAATCAATTTCATCTCAACCATCCATTGAGTCCATCCAATGGCTCTTAGAGGGACTTAGGGACTAAATGGCATATGGTGGACTCATTAGAACTCCACTATATATATATATATATAGTTAGGTTCTTGTGAGTTTTGTTTTTTATGGTGAGTCGTGAGTTTGTGCTTGGAAATCTCAGCCACTAGATTATATCAGAGATGAATGGCCAAGATCTAATCTTACCTGTCATATAAAATCACTGTTATTTACTTATTTTCTCTTTTTTCTAGTGCTACTCTTTTTTTTTTTACTTTAATTTTTTTATCTCCTTTTTTTACCTCTGTTATTATGCTTTTTTTTTACAACTTTGATTTTTTTTTTCTCTTATGTTTTTCTCTAATTTTCTCATTATGTTACCTTTTTTCTTTTTCTTTTTGTACCAGATTTTTTTTTACTTGAATTTTTTTTACTGTCATTTTTTTTTTGGTAAAATGTAAGGAAGTATTATATCATCAACGGGCAAATTACATCATCTGTTACAATTTTGTGTTAGATACGCCTACATTCAAGCTAATATCCAACATTACCAACACCATCTCAAGCAAGTAACTCAGCTATAAGGATATTATCCCTATACTGACTAATACATCTATTTCTAACAACTTCTTGAACTCTATGTAATACATACTCAGGCCTAAAAATTTTCTTCTCAAACCGGCAGTGATTTCTCATCCACCAGATTTGATATATTGCAGCAACAATGATACCAGCTATCATGTCCTTCTTCACCTGTGATCCAAAAGATTGACTGCTCCACCAATCAACCAAATTTGTTAAGGGCAACTGAACTTTGCACCATTCTGAAAGTAACTGGATACATCTGTAACTATATGAGCATTGGAAGAACAAGTGATCATGGTCCTCCTTTTCAATCCCACATAGCTCACATCCATCCTCTGTGCATCCTATCATCCTATTCAGTCTATCTTTCGTCAACGGTCTCTATTTGATGACTAACCAAGCAATAAATCTATGCTTAGGTAGACTGATACCATTCCATATCCAAGAGTACCAAGAGACCTCAGGTTGATCTCCTCTTAGCCATTTATATCCTTTCGAGATAGTGTAACAACCATCCTCAGCCTGCCACCATATCCCAGTATAACCATGTATAAAAGAATCCTTACACCTGCAAATAGTTCTCCATGACCAGCTAGCACCAGAGTTTGGAGTATAAGAGGTCCAGTCAGTCTGCTTGATATATATACTATGCACCCATTTGACCCATAGGTGATCCTTTTTCTGCATTATCCACGAGATATATTTCCCCATTGCAGCTCTATTCCAAGGGATAATATCTGTAATACCCAAACCACCTTGTTGTTTTGAGTGACAGACGCTATCCCAAGAAACCAGAGCTGGAGAGTGAGCATGAATATCACCTTGCCAGAGGAAATTCCTACAGATACATTCAATTTTCTTCAACACACTAGATGGGAGAATAAAGATTATGGCCCAATAGGTGTGGAGAGTACCAAGGACTGACTTGATAAGAACTAGTCTTCCTGCATAGGAAAGTTTTCTAGCACCCAAAGCCTTAATCCTGTCCACCACCCTTTCAACCAGAATATTACATTCCAGAACTGACAGCTTCCTGGAAGCAATGGGGATACCCAAGTATTTAAAAGGTAATGAGCCAATTTTCAAACCTGAAAGATCAGCTATCTCTTGCAGTAGACCCTGAATAATCCCATTCCCATAAATGTTAGACTTATTAGCATTCATTTTCAGTCCCGAGGCTGCTGAAAATGTAGCAAAGGCCCTTAGTAGAAGTATCATAGAGTTCTTGTCACCTCTGCAAAACAGTAGCAGATCATCTGCAAAGCACAGATGAGTCAACTTGATGTTCCTACAGAGAGGGTGAAATTTAAACTCCTCATACTCCTGAACCACATTCAAAACCCTAGTAAGGGACTTCATGCCCACAGTAAAGAGTAGAGGAGATAAGGGATCCCCTTGTCTTAAACCTCTCTGCCCCTTAAAAAACCAAACACCTCTCCATTAAGGGACAAAGAGTAGTGAGAAGTAGTAACACATTCCATAATCAGCCTGATAAAAGTGCTAGGGAAATTTAGAGCTTTCAGCATCTCCTCAAGGAAGCTCCATTGCAGGGAATCATAAGCTTTTTGGAGGTCTAGCTTCATGATGACCCTAGGAGAGAAAGATGCCCTATTATACAATTTTGTTAAGTCCTGACAAATTAAGATATTTTCAACAATATCTCTGCCCCTTATGAATGCACTCTGATTTTGGCTAATCACCTCAGGTAAAACTTCCCCCATTCTGGTATAAAGGATTTTTGATATTGCTTTGTAGATGACATTGCAGCAGGATATGGGGCGAAATTGAGTGACAGATGTAGGCAAGTCCACTTTTGGGATAAGAGACACCACAGAATTATTGATCTGTTTGAGCAGCTTGCCACTATTGAAGAAATCAAGTACAGCTGCAGTGATCTCATTCCCTATAAATTTTACAGTAAAAACAGTAAAAAAACAGTACAGTTTTTACTGTTATTTTTTAACCTCGTGTTCTTATGCTGTTATTGTGCTTTTTTTTATTTGATTTTTTTTACGACTTTGATTTTTTTTTCTCTTTTTTCTTTACTACGTGTTATTGTGCTGTTATTGTTACTCCGCTGTTATTGTGATGTTATTCTGCTGTCACTTTGATTTTTACGACTTTGATTTTTTTTTCTTTTTTTTTTATCACACATGTTATTGTGATGTTATTGTTACTCCGTTGTTATTGTGATGTTATTCTGCTGTCACTTTGATTTTTTTACGACTTTGATTTTTTTTTTCTTCTTTTTTACCACACGTGTTATTGTTATTCCGCTGTTATTGTGATGTTATTCTGCTGTCACTATTGTGATTTTATTCTGCTGTCACTTTGATTTTTTTTTACGATTTTGATTTTTTTTCTTTTTTTTTTTACCACGTGTTATTGTGCTGTTATTGTTACTCCGCTGTTATTGTGATGTTATTCTGCTGTCACTTTGATTTTTTTTACGACTTTGATTTTTTTTTCTTTTTTTACCACGTGTTATTGTGCTGTTATTCTACTATTATTCTGCTGTTATTGTGATGTTATTCCGGTGTCACTTTGATTTTTTTAACTACTTTGATTTTTTACTCTTTTTTTTACCGCGTGTTGTTGTGATGTTATTTCGGTGCCACTTTGATTTTTTTTTTTTTTACCACGTGTTATTGTGCTGTTATTCTACTATTATTATGTTGTTATTGTGATGTTATTCCGGTGTCACTTTGATTTTTTTTACTACTTTAATTTTTTTTCTCTTTTTTTCCCTGTGTTATTGTGCTGTTATTGTAGGGTTATTGTTGTGCTATTGTAGTGTTATCCGTGTGTTATTGTAGTATTATTATGGTGCTATTGTTGTGTTATTGTAGTGAAACATAAAAAAAACAAAGAGAAACCTAATAATTAATCAATAGAGAAATATAAAAAGTACCAACTGTCCTCCGTCACTTCAGAAAGTAGGTGAACGTCGATGTATATAGCTAAGTAACTATGCTGCAAGTCTGCAACTATGAGTTGGAGGGTATAATTGTATTTACCAATGACCCAGGAGATTTTGTAGTAGCCTTTGTCAAGAATCAGTTTTGTACAAACGGACTCAAGTGCTTGTGCATATCATGAAGTCTAATGATTCCATTATAGCTCATTATCATCCAGAATGTTAAATGATCTAAACTAGCTGTGCACTGAGCAAGATGAACGCCTGGTTATGATGAACAGCTGACCCAATACAATAGCTAACAGCTTGCTCCTTGCTCCTTGATCCATACTCGCCCCTATCAGGAAATAGGCAATAAAACTCTGATCTTTCACACCCGCCCCTATCATGAAATAGGCAATAAAACACTGCAAATTACTGATTCACAAGCGATCATCAACATTAATACTATCATAATCATAATAGCAGCAAAGGTAAAACAAAGCAATGAATCAATACAAAGTTATAACTCGATTTCGAAAGGGGATATGACCAACTGTCCCGCTTATGACCAACTCGCTCCAATCAACCACGGAGCACCTGTGCGCCTGCCTACTCCTCCGATCGAACATGAACATGCCATATTTCTTAGACGAACAACCACCATTTCCTCGTCGCGAACTTGGAATCGAAACCAAGTCACCATGGCTGCCCTCCGTCACTTCATTAACCACCAATTACACAAGCAAAAAATCCAAATGGTGGTGCAACAATGGCATCCGAGTTGACTCGGCAACAACACGCCTAAATGGCGACGATTCTAGGCCCCGATCCAAGTCAGTTCGAGACCTCAAACTCACATTTAATGTCAAGAATATCAGCAATAATTGAGCTCAATTTACCATTAACATCAAACCAAGCCCACCAATGGAGACCAATTCACCATACACCGCTGCCTCTTTCGTCCCAGCAAATACAATTGGTCATAACGAAGGAATCAAACCTGCAATCAAACCTGGGATCTAAATTAAGTTTGAAAATAAAACCTGGGATCGAACCAGGTAAACGAAGAATCAAAGGTTACACTAGTAAGCGACAAGTTCGTGCTTGAATGGTTCATTAATGCGTTGGAGGTACGGAAATATGAGATTCGCAACTTTTCTGTTGAACGCCATGGATGAAGTTCTCGTGTTTGATTGATTGTTTTTCAATAAAAAATGGGGATTTTTTGGGATGTCAACCATGGATCCTTATTTTAAAGAGAGATATGTGCTTGGGTGATAGGACAACATGTTTTGATGCAGACCCTTTATTTTATTTTTTTTTATTTAATCTCAGTCGTTGGTTGTCTTGATCCGATGGTTGAGATTTCAAACTCATTTTTTTATTTAATCTCAGTCGTTGGTTGTCTTGATCCGATGGTTGAGATTTCAAATTCACAACTCACCGTAAGAACCAAACTCACGAGATCCCGCCTCTCTCTCTCTCTCTCTCTATATATATATATATAGTCAAGATCCGGTGCAAACGACCATTCGGTGCAAACGGTGAGAACGAACTACCCAATCCATCAATAACACACGACATACCCCCCCCCCCATTTTATTTACAACACGACTTACCAACCCCATTTTATAAACAACATACTACCCTAAACCAAAATCTTATCAATCCCAATCTATCACCAAAATCCGGCGACCTCACTTATCGGCAACACCGAGCTCCGGCATAAACCACCGTTGTCAAGACGCTGGCGAAGAGACTAGCACCATCGTCGTCCCTATCCCGTATCCCACCTCTCCCTTATACTGCGTCCCAAATTGCCGATAATGACTGATCGGCAGTGAGAGAGTCGTCGGCCGTTCGCCGACGTTGGAGCGTTATTCTACGAGGAGAGAAAGCGAGTAAAGGATAAACGCAGGCATGTGTACAAGGCTAGTCACTGGGATTCAATGGCATGGGATCGTCGTCAATCATTCTTTTTTTTCTTTAAACTCAATTTGATCAGAAAGAAAGTTAATGTATCTGATCGCTATATTAATGCATCTCAGTCCAAATTTAATGTACCTAATAATTAATCTTGTGTATATATGTTAAGATACATTAAAATAGAGGTGAGATACATCAAAATTTAGTGTAGATACATTGAAATATATGGGAAACAATCGAAACGGAGATGATCAGGTATAAGCGGTGGCCCGTCGGAGTTGCCGCCGGCGAGGGTATTAATGAGATCGCCGGCTATACTTTCGTGAATGTGGAATCGATTTTCGGCTTGTTCACTAAAAAGTGGTACCTGATAACTGTCGACGGGTTTGACTGCTCCGGCCAGCGAGTTGTGTTGACGGAGTTGACTACGCCGGCGCCGGCGAGGTGATGTTGGACCTCCAACAATGGCTGCCTGACATGTTAGGATTGTGGACTTGTATCCCACTGTATGATTGGGAATTGAATTTATGGGGGTTATTGTGAGATAGTGGGTGAGTAATATCACTAATATGGGTCGTTGATTTAGGTAATCTAAGGGCTGAGGTTTGTTCTCACCGTTTGCACCGAGTAGTCGTTCTCACCCGATCCTAAATATATATATATATATATATATATATATATATATATATATATATATATATATATATATATATATATATTAATAAGATCATGTAAGTCCACCTCTTACATGTGAGTCCATAAGTCTCATTGTGAGCCTTTGGATCTTGAAAATGAAGGGATAGGATGAAACACAAAAAAGATGGTTAATCCTCTAATTTTGCTCTCTTCCTCTAATTTTCTTATTAACTCCATTAGTTCTCATCACTAATCATTAACCTCTCATTATCACATCTCCTCATTCTCTCTCTATATCTCACTTCTCCATATTCTCTAAAAAAAACCCAAGAAAAAAAACCCAAAAAACCAAACAAATAAAAAACCCAAATAAATCATTTACTCATCTATTCTTCATTCACCTACCACCACCCACCGGACACCACCATAGTCGCCACCCCCGCCGCCGCCACCACCACCGCCACCGCCGCCACGACGTCATTTTTTTAATTTTAATTTTTTTTTTTTTAACTTGATGTTTGAGTGTTTTTTTTTTATTTTTGTTGTTGTTTTTTTCTCCTTATATCGTCTTGCTATATAATATTGTTTTAAATTTGTGAGTTTTTTTTATTTTAATCTTAGATCTACTAAAATAGATCAATTTTCATTGACCCGTTTTTTTTGTTCATTTCCGTTTTGTTATTTTTTTTTCAATTTTCATGTTTTGGTCTTTTTTTTTTTCATTTCCGTTTTGTAGTTAATGTTTTGTTTTCTTTTTACCCATCTCCGTTTTTTTGTGTTCATTTCCTTTTTTTTTTTTTCAATTTTCATGTTTTGGTCTTTTTTTTCCGGTTATTGACATTCTTACAAATTATAGTTTGATTTTAGTACTAAATCTATTAGTTATGAAATCTCATTTTTTACTTTTTTCTTGTTGATATCACTTTGTTAATATTCGTCTTGTTATATATATTTGCCAAATTTCGTATTTAAAATTTTCTTTTGGTATTGTGTGATTTAGGATCTATTAAAATTACTTTATCGGTTAAAATTACACTTTTTTTCGTTAAAATTACACTTTTTTCCGTTAAAATTACACTTTTTTGGGTTAAAATCACAGGTTTTTCGTTGTTAAAAATACACTTTTTCCGTTAAAATTACACTTTTTGGTGTTAAAATTACACTTTTTTTCCGGTTAAAATTATAGTACTAAATCTATTAGTTATGAAATCTCATTTTTTACTTTTTTCTTGTTGATATCACTTTGTTAATATCCGTCTTGTTATATATATTTGCCAAATTTCGTATTTAAAGTTTTCTTTTGGTATTGTGTGATTTAGGATCTATTAAAATTACTTTATCGGTTAAAATTACACTTTTTTCCGTTTAAATTACACTTTTTTTTGGTTAAAATCACAGTTTTTTCCTTGTTAAAATTACACCTTTTTCCGTTAAAATTACACTTTTTTTTGTTAAAATTACACTTTTTTTCGGGTTAAAATTACACTTTTCCGTTAAAATTACACTTTTTTCTGTTAAAATTACAATTTTTTCCTTTAAAATTACACTTGTCTTCATTAAAGTTACATTTATCTCTACTAAGGTTATCTTCTCAATGACTAAAGTTACGCTTTTGGACTAAAGTTAGAACAATTTGGACTGAAGTTACAGAAATTTGGACTAAAATTACACAATTTGGACTAAAATTACACAATTTGGACTAAAGATACACAAATTTGGACTATAGATACATTTGGATTAAAATTACACTTTTATGGACTAAAATTACACTTTCGTGGACTAAAATTACACTTTTGTAGACTAAATTTATACATTTATGGATTAAAGTTACACATTTGTAGACTAAAATTACACTTTTTTGGACTAAAATTACATTTTTGTGGACTAAAATTACACTCATAAAATGATAAAAGATACACACACTATCAATTTACTAAGTTACACTTTAGTGGACAATGATTGGAATTGCACAATCTAAATGACTCAAAATAAATGAATTGTGTAACTTTAGTTCTAATTGTGTAATTTTACTCTAAATTTAGTCGTAAATAGTGTATTATTAGTTCAAAATTATTCGTAAATAGTGTATTTTCAGTCCAAAAATGTATTTTTAGTCCAAAATTGTATAATTGTAGTCCAAATTTAGTTGTAAATATTGTATTCAATTTAGTCGTAAACTCCATTAGTTCGTCCAAATAGTCCAAATTAGTTAGTCCATATTGTCCAAATTGTCCAAATTAGTTAGTCCAAATAGTCCAAATTAGTTAGTCCAAATTGTCCAAATAGTCCAAATTAGTCTGTCTAACTTTAGTCATTAATAGAGATAAGTGTAATTTTAACAGGAAAAAGTGTAATTTTAACCGAAAAAAGTGTAATTTTAAAGTAGAAAGGTGTAATTTTAAAGGAAAAAAATGTAATTCCAACAAGAAAAAGTGTAATTTTAACAGGAAAAAGTGTAATTGTAACAGAATTGAGTGTAATTTTAACATAAAAAGTGTAATTGTAACAAAAAAAGTGTAATTGTAAGAAGAAAAAGTGTAATTGTGACAGAAAAAGTGTAATTGTAACAAGAAAAAGTGTAATTCCAACAAGAAAAAGTGTAATTTTAACAGAAAAAAATGTAATTGTAATAGAATTGAGTGTAATTTTAACATAAAAAGTGTAATTGTAACAAAAAAAATGTAATTGTAAGAAGAAAAAGTGTAATTGTGACAGAAAAAGTGTAATTGTAACAAGAAAAAGTGTAATTGTAACAAAAAAAGTGTAATTTTAACAGGAAAAAATGTAATTGTAATAGAATTGAGTGAAATTTTAACAGAAAAAGTGCAATTGTAACAAAAAAAAAGTGTAATTGTAACAGAAATAAGTGTAATTGTAATAGAAAAAAGTGTAATTTTAACAGGAAAAAGTGTAATTTTATTAGAAAAAAGTGTAATTTTATCAGAAATTTTAACAGAGAAAAGTGTAATTTTAACAAGAAAAAGTGTAATTTTAACAAAAAAAAGTGTCATTTTAACAGAAAAAGTGTAATTTTAACAAAAAAAAGTGTCATTTTAACGGATATTAACAGGCGAGATTTGTAAAATATAAAACAAGACAATATAATAATAAGACGAGATTGATTAGTGGGTAACTTAATTGCAATGAGGAGCTAATTAGACTAGATTGATTTGTGGCCATCCATTGAGATGTAATCTCATCCCTTCATCCCCTTCATCCAAGAGCCCTTATAAGGACTTAAGGAGTCAATAGATGTAAGGGACTTAGGAGAACTTTACACTATATATATATATATATATATATATATATATATATATATATATATATATATATATATATATATATATATATATATATATATATATATATATATATAGAAATAGGATCCTATAAGTCCACCATTTTAGGTTGAGTCCATGAGTCCTCATCTAAGCCATTGAATCTTAAAAAATGGATGGTTGAGATTAAAAGATAAAAGACACACAATTCACACTACCTATGCATAATTAATTGTTTGTCTCTTTTACACCAATTTCCAATGCACTAATTAATTCTTTCTCTTATAATTTCATTTACCTCTCATTTTTATTTCATTTTCAAACCAAATAAAATTTTTTATTTCCGCATAAAATGAAAGCCACTTCATAAAAAGCTCCGTAAATCTTCATTCGGACTCCGATTAGAGCGAAATAAAAGCCTAAATTTATTATTTTTTCGAGCCCGTCGTGATGGTGATATTTTTATATACCATTGAGTTTTCAAAATATTCAGTATTGATCGATCATGCTCGAAATATAATGGTTTGTGTTTGTTTCTTTTTAATTTTTGTTGGATTTTGTTGAAATCGTTGCTTAGGTATTTAAAATGGGTTGATAATTTTAAATATAGTGATTTTTATGATTATTTTTTTGATGAATTATATCTAATTTTTTTAATTATTAATTGAAGTTTTTTTTATGAAGATGGAGATGATGATGA
The DNA here is from genome assembly GCF_048544455.1 of Silene latifolia. Taxonomy (NCBI): domain Eukaryota; kingdom Viridiplantae; phylum Streptophyta; class Magnoliopsida; order Caryophyllales; family Caryophyllaceae; genus Silene; species Silene latifolia. Next base: position 48,288,571 of record NC_133528.1, on the reverse strand, counting down.
AGATGATAAGTCGTTGGCGATATTGATTGATGATGAAGATGTTGATATGTCTTTGGTGTTATAGATTGATCGGTTGTGCTTGGAATATAATGGTTTGTGTTTGTTTCTTATTAAATTTTGTTGGATTTTGTTGAAATCGTTGCTTAGGTATTTAAAATGGCTTGATAATTTTAAATATAGTGATTTGTATGATTGTTTTTTTGATGAATTATATCTAAATTTTTTAATTATTAATTGTAGTTTTTTTATGAAGATGGAGATGATGATGATGATGATGATGATGATGATGATGATGATGATGATGATGATGATGATGATAAGTCGTTGGCGATATTGATTGATGATGAAGATGTTGATATGTCTTTGGTGTTATAGATTGACGATGAAGATGTGAGATTTAGATTGATTGTATTAGATTGATGATTGTTGATGAATGTTGTAACTTCAATTATATAGTGTGTAACTTTATTCTTGTAAGGGTGTAACTTCAAGTAGTGTGTAACTTCAGTTGTATATCATGTAACTTCAGTTTTGTAAGAGTGTAACTTTAGTACTTTACGAGTGTAACTTTAATCTTGTAAAATCATTTTGTATATACAAGTTTGAATATTACTAATTTGAAGGTTTGTAATTTTAGCACAAGTTATGTAACTTTATGGCTTCATGAGTGTAACTTTAGTGCTTTATGAGTTTAACTTTAATTTTTCACGAGTGTAACTTTAATCTTTTAGGGTCATTTTGTCTATAAAAGTTTGAATTTATTAATTTGAAATTTTGTAATTTTAGCACAAGTATATGTAACTTTATTGATTTACGAGTGTAACTTTAGTGCTTTGCAAGTGTAACTTTTATCCTTGACGGGTGTAACTTTAGTCCTTTGGTCATTTTGTATATGTAAAATTTGAATTTGTGTAACTTTATCACATGTCTATCTAATTTGAATTGTTGAAGGTGTAACTTTAATATGTGACGTGTATAACTTTAACAAAGCAAGTGTGTAACTTTAGTTCGTTCCACCACCCTCACCTCTTCATTCGGAATCCAATTAATTATATGAGTAAATTAATTAATTAAGTTCAAGTAAAAACGGTGTAACTTCAAGTGGACATGGTGTAATTTCAAGCAAATGAGATAATTTCAAGCAAATAGGGAGTAACTTCCAAGTAATTAGCCGTACTCAAAATTTTGAAAACTCAATGGTATTCAAAAATATTACCATTGCGTCGGGCTCGAAAAAATAATAAATATAGGATTTTGTTTGGCCTTAATCGGAGTCCGTATGAAGATTTACGGAGTCTTTTACGAACCCGCTTTTCTTTTACGCGGGTATGAAATTTCGTTATAATATTTTGATAATTGAAAAATAGATGATAGTATATTAATTTAATAACTTAGTTGAAAGGAAAGAGAAAGTAATTGATTAGAAAAATTGGTAATTGAAATTATGGGAGACAAGGCATTAATTGCATGTTGGGTGAGTGTTTTTTTGTTTTAATCTCAACCATTCATCTTGTAAGATCAAATGGTAGAGATATGGACTTATGGACTCAACCAAATTTGTGGACTCATCTGAACCTATCTATATATATATATATATATATATATATATATATATATATATATATATATATATATATATATAGATAGATAGATAGAATTAGGATCTCGTGCGAACCAAAATAGGGTGCGAACCTACGAACTCAAGAAGAACCGTTCAGATAAAAAAAACAACGGCCTAGATTACACGCCCTTTATTACATCAAACAAAACCCAAACCCCACCCCGACACTCCCCTTACTCTTACTGACACTGATACATCGACTCTCTCATCACCAACGCCCACCGCCATCCGACGACTCTCCGATGACGAGTTTGATTGACAGCGACGGGGTCTCTTTCTTGGTTGATTGATGTATGTTTTCTTAAATTCCTAACCCTAATTTTTTCTATTTTGTTTTTTATGTGTTACTTTTGAATCTGTGATTGGATTTTTGCTTATAAAGCTTTAGAATGTTTGTTGTTGTTGTTGTAAATTTTGCTACTTTGTTGTTTATGTGTTACTTGTGCATTTGTGATTGGATTTTGTTAGAAGTAGCAATAATAATATGAAGAATAATAATAAGGATCTTGCTTTTGGTTTAGTAATTTCGTTAGGAGATTGTTTGTTGTTGCTGTGATTAATATATGCGGTGTTGGTATACAATGGTAGTTTTTCTGAAATCATATTAAGATGTTCTGTTGAAGCTCTCAAACTCTTCCGTCAAATGACATTAGAATTCGTGTCTCCGGATGCAGTGACATTGGTCAGTGCTATTACAGTTGGTTCTTCTTTACACGCTTTATAATTAAACAAGGATTATCACGTAATAACACCCGTGTTGGAACTGCTCTTGTTAACTTTTATGCAAAGTGTGGTCATGCAATATCTGCGTGTAAAGTTTTTGATGAGATTGGGGTAAAGAATGCTGTAACATGGAGTTCTATGATTCGGGGTTATGGAATGCAGGGTGATGATGAGGAATCTTTTGCATTGTTTAACGATATGTTGAAGGAAAACGTAGAGCCAACTGATGTTACATTTACTGCTATCTTATCGTCATGTAGTCATGCTGGGAGGGTTGGCACCAAGCACCATTTCATTTGTTTTCAAACAAATGTCCTTGATTCCACCCTGCTGCATTTCTTTTTTCAACCATGATACAAGAATTTTATTTGCTAGAGTACTAAATTTTAGAACATACCAATAAGTATAATGGAGTTTTATATTTATACTCCCTCCATTCCAATCATTTGTTGGTTACTTGGTGGGGGGAGCGGCGACGGGATGGAATTATTTGATACAGAATTATTAGTAATCCCCCTATGTGTTTTTCTTAGTAATTTCCAACTGTATTTGCGTTGAGTATAAGAAAGAAAAAAAAAATTACAGACTATACATTTGTTAACGCGCCAACCCTTGTTAACGCGCCAACCCTAAACCCTTTCCCGTCCTAAATTTAGGATATCGGCCCCCGCGTTTAATCTCTTTCCCTTCGGAAAGGGGTTCACCCTTCCCCTTTTAGGGCTAGATACCTACATCTAGCTATGTAGATACGCTCGAACCAGTTGCTATATACGTACCTCTTTCTAGGTAGATACACTCCTTAATGTTGCTAAATAACACATACCTCTAGCTACCTAGATAGATACCCCTCTTTAAGTAGCTAGATACCTACCTCTAACTATGTAGATACACTCAAATCAGTTGCTAGATACATACCTCTTTCTAGGTATATACACTCCTTAATGTTGCTAAATACTTACCTCTACCATGTTCAATTCTTCAAGTTGCTGGATACATGAGGAAAGAGATTAATTTCAGAATTAATAACATGAGGAATAATGAAGATGGAGCCATTGATCATGTCATGCTCTGGAAGAACATGCAGGTTGACGGAGAGGAGATGGGTGATCGGCGTGAAACGGTTATAAATAGGCCTCTTGCCAACTATAAATCGGCCTCTTGCCAACTCTAACTAGCTCGTCAAAAACCATTTGTCTAATAACATCATTCTACATACAAATACATTTCTACTAATCTAACATTTCTAAGTGAAATAACATAAATATATACATTTATAAAAATTAGAATTAGCTTATTTGAATATGACTACTCTTGCTCACTTCTTTCAACACCTTCCATGGGTTACTATTTTCGCTCTCTTAGGTATAATATCGTTATTTTTTCTCGATACAATTTTTATTTTGGATTAGATTCGAGTGTTATTCATTACTATTTTTGGTCTCTTGGGTATATCATTATTTTTTCTCGTCGTAGTTTTATTTTGAATTAGATTCGTGTGTTATTCATTACGAATTGGAATTATCTTATTCTTATTTTTATTTTTATTTTTATTTTTATTTTCATTTTCATTTCGGTCTCTTAGGTATAATCATTTGTGATTTTGTTCTAGGCAATACATATAAGTTTATATTTTTTAGAAGGAGAAAAACAAATAAATACTTCTTCTAATCCGTTCCATTAACTACTTTACATTTTTTTTTTCAAAATCCTCTTCACATAATTAAAAAAAAAACGTGAACAATTCAATGGATCATAGGTAGTATATTCTACTCCGTACTAGTGCCTCAAATTCCTACACATATTCTCTACTAATTATTTGATATCACTTTTACGTACAATCATGTGTTAACCTGGCAAAAACATAGGAACCCACTCGTGGAATTTAAAGGCAAAAAGTACAAATAATTATGTTTCATATACGATATGATTCATGCATGTAAATTTGTAATTTTTTTTATTATACTTTTAACTTATTTCATGTTCTTATTTACATAATGTAGGTAACACGATTTCCTTCATGGTCTTCCTTTCTCCAATGTAAGTTTTTACATCTATCGAACATTCGTACTCCACTCGGTTTATAAGAATTATATTAAGTAATGTCTCGTCTATTGCGAGGTAAAAAAAAAAGCGATCATCGTAACCTTACCTCTATAAAGCTCGAAACTAATATTACTCCGTTTATTTTGTTTACAGCCCGTGTGGTTTGCTTCAGGTGGGTCTCTGTGGAGAGAAGTAGTCGGAATGGGTGGAGTCAGGGTGGAAGGAGGTTGCTTGTGGCGATGAGAAGGCGGTCGACGCTAATATCTTTTGTGGTCGGCATCATGCTGGTGGTCAGAGGGGGCAAATATGTTGGTCGACGGCGATGAGGCTTGGGTGTAATGTTAGTTCAGAGGTGTGTGGTGGTAACCTGGTGGCGGCAGTAGGTATGGACGATGGGGCTGAGCGGCGTGATGGGGGTGGTGAGCTTGGTGGATCATGGTGGAGCGCTGGATACACAAAATACCAGCCCGGATACGCATGGTATTACTACTAGATACACATATCGATTTGTGTATCCGGCAGTAATACCATGTGTATCCGGTAGTAATACCATGTGTATCTGGCACCATTTTGGGTGCTCATGGCGTGGCTGAAATGAGTTTAGGTGATCATATCCAGGTCTCTCTTTGTAACAAGGCCTCTACTACTACTTTTCCTGATAATACTTTTTCAGGCTAACAAGTCATTGCGCATGAAGCTAGCAAGTAGGCTCAATGTTAAGCCAACCTTGTGAAACTTCTGTATATCTGGGCATTCATCACAAAGGGGACATCACCAATTCACCATCATGGTGAAGAATTGTAGTGTTTCTGTATATTTTGTGGCGTGTTTGTTGAATATTTTTTAAACCATACAAACATAACTTGTTACTAAAGTTGTGACTCAGGTTTCGGATTAACGTATAGAACGGAACTTGTGTTTCAGTGTCCAGTAATATGGTTATTTTCTATTTAATAATCCTTAATAATAAGTGGAAGCGTCTTGTACCTTGTCTATGAACATAATTTACTGTGTTAAAGACTATTCTATGAACTTGTTTGCTCTTTGTTTCTCTAATGTGTTGAATTTGGTACAATAAAGAGCGGTGCCGAAAGTACAAAAACTAGACCTTATAATAACACATTAAACAAATCACAACAGTAGGCTGGCTGGCACAACTAAAATTAAATCAGTGCAAAAATAAAAGCAAATACTGTCACTGACAACTCAAAAAAGACCACCCATATTACTAATTTTGGGCTTTAGGCCTGCAGTGTTGTGTTTTTAATGAAATGCAATGAGGTCGTACAGCGATGGCAAATTTGGCAGTTAAGAGTAGCTGAAAGTAGTGAGGAATACACTTCTCAAGTGTAGATACATTTTCAAATTTTCGCAGATACAATTTTAATATTGCTAGATATACTCATTACCTTGCTAGATGTAAATCTCTCGGAAGCTAGATACACTCTTATAGCTTGCTAAATACACATCTATGACATGCTAGAATGCTAGCTACACTTACTTACCTTGCTTGATAATGCTAGATACACTTCTTTAGAATGCTAGATACACTCTTTTAGTTTGACTATAGTTTTCGCATCCGAAACTACTACAAACATGTACATTTAACTGTGTAATTAGGAATTGTCAATTTAAAACAAAACAAAATTCATCATTTCTTAGATACTAAAACATACGACTTGCAAAAATGCTTGAGACCGAACGATAAATTTAAACGAGTTGCTCTTAAATAGAACATACGACTTGCAAAAATGTAAATTCAGCATTCTCGCCTACATTTTTTAGCATTCAGAATTCCTGTCAGTTGAAACAGGCAAATCCATTTCCTTATTATTTACCTTGTTACATGTCGAGTTTACTTCTCAGATGTTATAGTAGCGTAAATATGTCATTCTGCCTTATATTCTGTAGTTCAGTATATGGTTTCATAAAACAATGAAATGTATCATTTGCATAAAATATCGACTTGAAACTGATGAATGAAAGTGATGAAGAATTCTTGAACAGAAGCAAGTTGCTGACTACATGGAGAAGATCCGCGGGGCTGTTCTCAAGTATGTAACCGTTTAAGGTGGAAATTTCGATGATTAGTGTTCTTTCGCAACCATCTGAGTTTAAATTTATCATTCCATCTTATCTGTGTAATGAAATGATTGAGACAGAACAAAATTCATGCTTTTGCTCTTAAATAGAACTCATTTTGTTATCATCTTCATCATCATCTCAAAAACGAGTTGATATCGAGTCCTCCTTATTCTGTAACCGTATTAAGAAAACCATAAATACTCGGGAAATTTGATCAAGTGGAAGTTTCTACAACAGACCCTTTCCCTTAAAACCGAGTAAAATATCTCGCATGCCAGTTGAACAGGACAACAACTATATAAAAAGTCAACTTCTTCCATACCTATTACCTTAATACGGAGTATCTCCCTTAATCATCTCATTATTCTTATCCTTGCGTTTGTAGATCACAAAATTAACCAAACAGGTGTCAAAACCTTGGAATTAACTCTAATTGGCAAGATGGATGTTTATGTTGTGCTTCCTCTTGATTCCAGCTGCATTATTTGCAGGTAGATGGGTACCTTTCACTTGAGAAAATGTACGTTTTACACAAATGACTGAGGGCCTTGTGTTTCTATTTGCTTTTGATTATTACTCAGAATAGAAATCGTCGGCACAGCTCAGAACTGTAAAAACCAATGTTCTTTTTCCGGAATTACAATCACTGAAGCTAATTCATTCGAATAAGATGAGAAACATAACCGACCATTGTTTACCTATCGATTTTCCGAATTTGCAACATCTAACAGTACTCTCGTGTCCGAGCTTGAAATAGCAACAACTTCCATCCAGAACCAATAGCTTGCAAGCCAAAATGCTATTTGATACTCCATGTTCCAGTCAACGCATTCATGTGATTTCATAAATTAATACTCCAGATACACAAGTCAATTTGTGTATCTTGTAGTACTAGCTTGTGTATCTACGGTCATATAATATGCAACCACCATTCACCACCTCACGACCACCGCCACTGATGACTGACCAACCGTACCCACGACTAACACCTGACCCACCATGCAACACCGTCCACTAACATCACCTAAGAACCATCACCACCAATATGAACGCCGACCCCTCAACGACGCCGTCCCTACATCACCGGCCTTTACAACACATCATTGTTGTCGTTCTCCTTTGTCACCACTAATTGGTCGCGGGAGCAAAGGCAATGCGTGAATGATAGAACGAAAAGAAATTAAAAACAAGATTGGAGAAGATGAAAAGCAATACCGTCGGAGTTGCGTCTGCGTGATCGGCGTCCGCGTTCCGTCGAATAGATCGCCGTCAGTGGGTGGTGATCTGGGGAGGTGGAGGGAAGGTAATGGGTGGTGGTTGTGGTTGTGGTTGTTGAAAGTATATAGGAGAGATTAATGTCAGGGGGTTGGTTTAGGTCAGTTTGAATCTTTTATTTTATTGATTTGACATAGTTCGTACGGTTCGTACTGAACTCTAGTTCGTACGGGATCCCGCCCCTATATATATATATATATATATATATATATATATATAGTGTAAAGATCATCTAAGTCCACCTCTTACATTTGAGTCCATAAGTCTTCCTTAGAGCCTTTGGATGAGGAAGATGGAGGGTTGAGATTGGAAGCAAAAAGGAGGGGATTAATGCAAAATTAAACACTCTCCCTCTCTACTTTACTAATCCATATTAATTAAAAATTAATCCACTATATAAGATTTTTTCTCAAACACACTTCTCACTCATACCTCATAATACCATCCTCTCCCCTCTCTAAAATCCCAAATAAATTAAAATCCCAGAAAAACAAAAATCACTCTTCCTCACTTTCAAAAAAAAAATTAAAAATCAAACCCTTTTTTCTTCCTCACAACTCACAGCCGCACGCCACCGCCGCACCCTCACCCTCAACCTCGCCGTCCTCTTCTTCTCCCTCGTCCCATGCCGTCCCCCACCACCCACCCCCACCCCAGATCTGCCACCATCCTACCGCTCACGACCCGCCACGACCATACTCACCTACCACCACGCACCACACACGCCACCACTGCACCAACGCACCTCCTCACACACGACGACGACTTTCTTCCCACCGCCACGAGCATCACATCAGCCCCTTGCTAACCGCCGGCGTACTTTCGTCCGTTCCAGATCTCGTTTTTGCAGATCTCCGCTTTTTTTTTTTCAATTACGCGTTGTGGTTGATGTGGTGGTGGTGTTGGTTCGGCTGGTGGCCGTGGGGTTGTTGGGTTATTTTTTTTTTGTTTAAATTTCATATCTTGTGTCGTTTTGTGGTTGTTGCTGGTTATGGTGAGGGTTGAGAGTGGTGGGACACATTCATCATTTTTTGGTCTTTCCAGATCTATAAAAGTGACGGGTTTGTTGTGGTCTATGTTTTGTTCCTTTACAAATTCTTCCTCTTTTTGTTGATGTTATACGTTTTTTTTGTTTTTTTTCTTTTAATTTTTTTCTTTTTTTCACTTCCTTTGTCTTAGATATCGTCTTGTTATATATTTCAAATTTCGTAGTTCAAATATCGTCTTCTTATTATACTATCTTGTTTTATATTTTTACAAATCTTGCGTGTTGAAATTCGTCTTGTTATATTTTTTTCCAATTTTCGTGGTGTCTTCGTCTTGCGTGTTTTTTTTTCATTATTTTTAAAATTTTAGATTCAAGTTAAACCTATTGATCTAAAGTTACACTTTTCTTCCTTAAAATTACACTTTTTTCCGTTAAAATTATACTTTTTTCTACTAGTATAACACTTTTTCGGCTAAAATTACACTTTTGGTTGTTAGAATTACACTTTTTTCTGTTAGAATTACACTTTTTTTCTGTTAAAATTACACTTTTCTTCATTAAAATTACACTTTTTTCTGTTAAAATTATACTTTTTCTGCTAGAATAACACTTTTTTTGGCTAAAATTACACTTTATTTTGTTAGAACTACACTTTTTTAGCTTAAAATTATACATTTTTCGGCTAAAATTACACTTTTTCTCCTAAAATTATACTTTTTGTTGTTAAAATTACACTTTTTTTCTGTTAAAATTACACTTTTCTTCATTAAAATTACACTTTTTTCTGTTAGAATTACACTTTTTTCTATTAAAATTATACTTTTTTCTGCTAGAATAACACTTTTTTCGGCTAAAATTACACTTTTTCTGCTAAAATTACACTATTTGTTGTTGTTAGAATTACACTTTTTTTCATTAAAATTACACTTTTTTTTGTTAGAATTACACTTTTCTTCATTAAAATTACACTTTTTTCTGTTAAAATTACACTTTTTGTTGTTAGAATTACACTTTTTGTTGTTAGAATTACACTTTCTTCTGTTAGAATTACATTTACCTCTATTGGACTAATGTTACACTCTTAATGGACTTGGTCATATTCACATATTTTCATTGGACTAATGTTACACTCTCAATGGACTATGGATTGTGGACTGAAATTATACTTTTCTGGACTGAAATTATACTTTTCTGGACTAAAATTACACTTTTCTGGACTAAAATTACATTATCCTTGACTAAAAATAACAATCTCATTGGACTGAAATTACACTTACCTGGACTAAAATAACACTTTTTGTCATTAAAATAACACTCGTAAAATGCTAAATTACAATAACTTGTGATAAAATGACAAAAATTCAAAATATTATTCGTTAAAATCACTCGGAAAAGATTGAAGTTAAACTTGTAAAACGCAAAATTCTCGAAAATATTTCTTAAAATTACACTTTTTGCTGTTAGAATTACACTCGTAAAATTACACTTGTCTCGAAAAAAAAAAAAACGAAAAAAAAAGCGAAACAAAACGTGTTTGAAAAAAAAAAAAAAAAAAAAAAACGAAACAGAAAAATGTTAACAAAATTTTCGTAAACTTTGAAGTATAAGACAAAATATGGTGTTAATTGTGTATGATAATGAATTAGTGAATGTATTATTAAAACTAGAGAGAGAAGTGAATTCATTAGTGTTAAGTGTGTTTTTTGCTTTCAATCTCAACCTTCCACCATGCATGATCCAAGGGTGGTGGGAGGGACTTATGGACTCAAAAAAAAAAAGAGACTTAGAAGAACTTTGCTCTATATATATATATATATATATATATATATATATATATATATAACATTAAAAAAGGCATGAAAAGCCTAATTTGAGCTACATCAACAATAACTAATGTATTTGGAACCCCCTAAGCATTTTTTATAAAAACAATTATAATATCATTCACACTTTGTCTTCCCTTACTAAATGAGTTAATATATATATATATCTATACCATAATTTAATTGCCCCTTTATTAATCCTTATTACTCATGGTTTACCAATTAATCTGAACGATGCTTATTGATCCTTGAAATCCATATATAGTTTCATCTTAAAAAGATAGATTATAAGCTACGACGCGTCCGCAAGTAACACTACCGAAACAACTTAACTGCAAACTCCTTAAGCAATTACACTATAAGCTCCATATTTTGTGGTACGTTTGATTTTTTTTTGTCTTATTCGTTTGATTTAAATTGTGATTTCAAGGCAACGAACAACAGATTAGACCCAAAGTAATCGGTTATATGAACTAAAGTTGTTCTCCCCAAATCCGCATGTGTTGAAGTTAATTAACTTAATCGCTACTTTTGATGTTGGTTAATTTGTTTGGGACAATAATCCAATATTATGCATATGGAGTTTGACCTGACATGCGTAATAATCACACTTCATACAAAAGCAAAACAACTATTTGAAATAAGATGATAAACAACCACGTGATTTTGTAATACTAGTTGTTCCTCCGCGCGCGATGCGCGCGGAGTTCCAAGGACCATCTCCGTCTCATCTGGAAATATTTAGGTTGACATGATTTGTATACAATATTTTGTATTTGACAAACTCACACACTTAGACTCCAACATTAGACATCATGAAATGTAAATACAATACTTTAGGACATTTCACCATTAGTGCTTGTAAATGACCGACTTGTTTCAGTTGTTTGTTCATTGTGTGAAAGTGTTTATCGAAAGTGCGTTGCAGCTGATTTTACTTAAACAGGGTGAAATGTATTGTAGGATGTTCCAACGGTCCGTAGCACAACGGACCCTACATGTAACACGCAGAAGGCCCTTTCCATTTATTTCCTCTTCATTTCCCCTCTAAGGATCATATATATAAACTTGAGTCGATTCGAGTCAAAGAACTAACATCTGTATTCATCAACTAAGAGTCTAAGACTGCACAAGAACACTATCTGTACAAATCAATTCTGGACAACTACCTAATTACAACTGCCTTAAATGTTCACGGAGGGGATCTACTATCTAAAACCTTCGAGAAAGTGAATAAGGAGAGGATAATGGCTGCAAAATGAAAGAATAACCCCTCTTAGGCTCCTAGATCCTCCGCAGCCATCATACTCACCCTCAGCAAATTTATTTTTTAGATAGTACGTCGCAATAAATGGATTCCCACTAAACTTTTACTTCCATTCATCCTGGCTCTTGCCCTCAAAGCACTCTCTGTATCAGCATACTCCAAGAACACCTGGGATACGCTTACGAGTTATATTAGGCAAAGCACCATAAGTCCATAGTCACAATATTATAAACTGTTGTGATATATGCAACCCAATTATAGTATTATACACAAAATGTAAATGCCACTGAAACCATAATATAAGGCATTCTTTGCTACAATTGCGGGCCTTTATGGCACAATGCCCTAGACCCCAAATTCAAGAAACATGGGAGACCAGTTCCGGAATCAAGTATCACTAAATGGGCAAGTTTGCACAATCCCAATATATAATGAAAGCTGCCAGAAAATCTAATTTTGTTAATGAAGTGGCTGGACCAAAGCCATATGGTCAATAACCATAATGTATGGTTAACTGACGCTACTGACCCAATTAAGTAATTTACCATCCGGTGTTTTGTAAATTAAAAATCATGCAGTAGTAAAACTAACCTTTCTAAGCCCTAGTGATGGCCCTCCATCTATCTCCAGACGTGGGATCACAACATTTACCAAAGCTCGTACAATAAACAAGTATAACAGTAAACCGTCTTGTGCTTGTGTACTGCATCAAATAACAGTAAACCAAATGTCAGGCACTAAGTAAGCATAAAATAACAAATGATAAGACATGCAAGCAGATCACCTGACAAATGCTACTAATTTTGACCTAATTCAAGAAACTTTAAGAAAAACAAAACATCTCCAACGGCAATATGCTTGTGTACTGCATAAAATAATTGCATTTGTGATTCTCCACACTAATATTTTAATAGTTAGTTAAAGATGATCGACTTTGGCTTCGGAGCAAATTCAACCTCTTTAGGATCCATCTGAATCCAAAATACATTTTGATTCGCCTATAAATTACACCTCACTTATGTGCAAGATTGCAACTATCTAGACTCTACATATTGGTAAATCAAAGTTCACAACTGGTACGTAACAGTAACATACCACAATAGGCGGTACCATTACAGCGATATGGGAATTTGGTCATCACTCAGAACTTGATTTGATATATAAATCTATACAATTCAAATTCTCTTATTCAAGCCTTAAACTTTTCAAAAGGTAAGGGTAAAATATATAGATAGAAAGTAATAGCTTCATCACTCGTTTCTAAGGAAATGGGTAGCTACATCAACTATTTCAGAAAAGTAGGTTATTGGATTTTTTGTTGGAAGGTTGTATGCAATAAAAAACAATTCCTAGAGGCAGCATGTTCACCTATTTACAAATTCAAATTAATCCCAAATGAGAGTCAATACACATTGTTTCTACACAACACTGGCAGATTCATCGACTGTTTCTTAAAAAGGTGGTCACTTCATCAATTGTTTCCGTGGAATATTAGATGTAGTGAATAAAGCCATTGATGCAAAGTAAAAAAAATGTCAGGTATGATAGATGTTACATGCATTTCACCTTATCCAAATTCTAAGCCTTTTTGTAATCAAAGCAACTCGTTTTTTGAGAATTTGGTCGCTGTCATTAAATAGCTCTCATCCATATGTCCAAACATGATTTTTAAACAAACATAAAGCAATTACCATGTTTAAATTCATTCAAATGTAAATTTCATGACCATGGTCAAGTTATAAAGAATGCAAGCACACAACCAGAAATCATAGACAACCAATCATCCTCCCATTTGTTTCCCTGAATGAAAATACAATAAGTAACACTACAGTACTACACCCGCAGCTTCCAGGCTACTGTGTGCTGTCAGTTCAATGTCACTCAGCGGAATTGCTACTTTAAGAGGCTAAAGAAGCCGATACTACTAACTTTGGTTAAAATGGTGTCATAACTCATAAATAGAGACCTGCATACTAATCTGAGCAGAAAGATTATCAGGTTGTTCCTTGTTCAGGCTTTACACAGATTAAACATCTTAATTCACATTTGATATCTAAATTTCAATTCTCGAATAACACAGCCAAATTTTTTTCACCATCCACCATCATTTACACCGTTTCAATTAATACTTTAAATGAATCCAAAGGAATGCAACAATTTCAGTTTTGCATTTACCAATTACCATTCACTACTTCGAACATAAGGTCAGAGCTATTTCAAATCATTCAACATCAATACACATACAATGAGCACAAGAACCGCCAAAAACAAAAAAAGCAATCACAGATCAAAGCTCTCTACCAAAGCAGTAGCAAATATATCTTCAGACTAATACCCAATTCAACTATTAAGTCATGATCATCCGCCAGCTGCATCTCCCTCTTCCAAAGATTAGCATAAACCTAGCAAAGACCACCCAACCTCAATATATTGAACAACAAAGATTATAAAATGTACTGGCTAACTGAAGTAAAACAATGAACTATATAGTGAACTATAACTCGTCTGGCGAAGTAAACAGAGGCAGTGTACCACTGAAATTATTCCAACCAAAATCATGGGTTATTATCATGCCATCATCCGACATTGGCCCTATTCGACCATCCATTTTCAAACTCCAAATTCTTGCAGTTGAGTAAGCATACCGAATATCTTAAGTTAGTGCTGATTTCGTCATTCAATCTGGGAACTAACCCAAGAATATGATCATCGATTCAAATAACTAATGTGAGCCGACCAAGAACCCAGAAAAGAAAGATCAAAATAATAAACAACAAGAAGAAGGAAAATCAATATGAGCAAAAAAACAAAACCAGGAAACAAAGCTGAAAATAATTAAGAACAAAAAGAAAGCAAGACGGTAATGGAAATTGACAAACCCACAAAACCAGGCAATCAAATCAGTAGTATAAAAGCACAATAGTGATAATCAAGGTAAAGCAAAACTCTAATTCCACCCAAAGTAGCACAATAGAGAAAAATAGAATACCAAAATATGTAGTTGTTTCCGCCGCCATCATCAGAATCAGCAGCAACGTCGCACATCAACTCCTTACCATCATCACCAGAGAATAAGGATGGGATGAGAATATGACTATGTTCGTCACCTAACAATAGGACCACCTCTTTGCTGTTTGAAGGATATGGTTATTGGAGTTGGTAAATAGAGTTTTGTCGTTTGATGAAGAAAAAGGGTTACAATAATTGATGATCCAGATTGAATAACTAATCAATATCAATCTGATGAAAAAAAAGGGAAACAATAATTGATGAATCATATTGAATAATTAATTAAGATCTTAAGCAATTAAAAGAATGAGGATGAGATAGGGGTAAGAGGGCGATACTGAGGAATAAGAGGAGGATGAAGGAGCGATGAAGAAATGAAGAGAGAAGGAGCAGCATCAGTAGAAGAAAGAGGGAAAAGAGTACGTGGAGAAAGAACTGTGCATCACATGTTGAGCACGGTTTTTACTGCTCTACTATTCATTTGTGAATGAATTTCCAATGTTTACACATTTAGAAGGTGTTTAGATACATATCTATTGACACAGTAAAGCCCAAAAATCTATTGCATAAATAAAGAGCATTTGGATTTATTTATAACAAAGTACGCGTACATCACGATGAAGAAGAATAAATACATGATCCACCGTGTAAACAATCTTTTCTCGTAAAATATTTCTTAACATCATCAAACATACTACTCCCTCCGACCCAGACCAAATGTAACACTTACTATAAACGAACGATCCAAAGAAAATGTAACATTCCTTATTTGGCCTACAACATTACCAAGTTGTCCTTATACCCATTTAATATTTACACAAAATGTCATCAGCAACTCTCCTATAGGACCGTCCTATAGCATAGGACGGGCCCAATAGAAGAAATAGCCAAAAATAAAGAAAGGTTAAAAACAAAATACTAACCCCTCTTCTCCCACTGACAAATCTATATCTTTCAGTTCTTCACTACCTTTTCACGTTCTCATCACCTCCACCGCCTTAGTCACAACCACGGTAATACCCCGTATTTATTTAAGTATAGCTAGACCGAATAAAGAACCCACTCGGCCGAGTGCTGATCCACTCGACCGAGTGGAGGACCGAGTACTCCAATACAATAGGCTGGAAAGCCTGGAAAGTCGGTCACTCGACCGAGTGACCATCCACTCGACCGAGTGGAGCCTTCACTCGATCGAGTGGGCTTCCACTCGACCGAGTACCGATCGAGTGAGTTTTATATGGGAAATGTCGCTTTCATAACCATATCATATCAGATTTCCTTCACCAAAACCCCTCTCAAACAATATTCACCACTCTCTAAACTTCACCAACTTCTCTCTAAACTCTCCACCATCAAATCCTCCCAAAAACCCTAAGTTTCTATAGAAGAGTTCTTGTCTCCTTAGCCTTTCTCATTTGTTGTAAGTGGATCTACACTTCCTATTCTCTTCTTTTTTTTGTCTTAACAACTTTATTTAGTTAGTAAGTTACTCCTTACTTAATTATGTTGTAAGAACTCAAGGAGTTAAGTTAGTATGTTGTTATAATAGATTGTAGTATTGATTATAATAATTAATATGTGTAGGAGGCTTCATTGAGGGGCATTTCTAGGGATTAGCTTGTGGAATTGTGGAAATAAGCTCAAGGTAGGGTTTCCCTACTTAGCTATGGTGTTATGAGTGTTTAATTGTGCATTTAATACCATTAATTACATTTATCTCATAGTATTTGCATTATAACATTTTTTATAATTCGGTTTTGGTACATATTGTGGTCTCATGATGATTTTAGGGTGAATGAGTATGGTGAATGAATCTAGTATTAATTATGTTGCACTATAACATGTTAATAAGCAATTAAAAGAAGAGAAAGTGAATTAATGAAGTTATGAACATGAATTGGTTGTGTGAATTAAATGACATGCTTGTTTGGTTAATTGTTCTTGTTATTGGTGAATTGTTGACATTGGAGATTGTTAGGGGATGTTGATGATGGTCTTGGAGACGGAAGGCGGTTGGAAAACCGTCTTCCGCTCAAGTCTCCCTTGGGGCTTCCCACCCCAAGGGGATGTGCACATTAGTACTTAGGTTATGGAGGGACTCATGTAGTGGGGCATGTTGTCTGGCAGGGGACTTAAGTCGCACTCGGGACCGATACCACGGACGTGTTCCGAGTACCTTAGTGGTTTTGGTGACGTCGTGGGCGTGTCCCGGTCACGGTTGGAGGAGATGGGTTTGGTGGATACTTTCCATGTTTACATATCTCATTAAATTGGTAAGTTAGTTGCATCTCTTGTTTATTATTGAACATTCATATCATTGGCTAACACTTGGGTTTGAATGTCTGTGATGAACCATATGGTGATTTCCGCCCATATGGGGAGCAGTGTCGACTGGTGCACATGTTTGAGTAGCGGGCTTGGGAACGGTCTACCTCGTTGTCGTCACTTGTTCTTATTTAGTTTTTGACATTTAAACTCCTTTTGATTTGGTTGTACTATTGGGATGATTTTTATATCCCTTAACTTGTGATCACTTAACTTTACAACTTAACTATTTATGTTATC
Organism: Silene latifolia; assembly: GCF_048544455.1. Classification (NCBI taxonomy): domain Eukaryota; kingdom Viridiplantae; phylum Streptophyta; class Magnoliopsida; order Caryophyllales; family Caryophyllaceae; genus Silene; species Silene latifolia. The sequence goes on along the minus strand of NC_133528.1, from coordinate 48,271,172 downwards.
TAAATTACTTCTTTACTTGTTGTTCGCACTACACTCTTGGGAAACCAAGGCTTGTGACACCTCCATATAATGGGAATTGCCTAGAGGAAGGGCCCCGACTTATGGGGGTGTTACAACCACCGCTAACGCTATTGCCTCGTCGATCTGCGTCGTCCCAGCCTTCACAACCGTCGTTCCCATCATGTTCCTTCGGCTCTCCCTCTGCTCCCACCAATCAACTAAAACGAAAACATGAAGATCGCCAATAATCAGAGTCAATAATAATCACCATCTATTAGGTTTGGGAAATGATCTTCAAAGTTTCAAATTTTTTTACTTCATATTCAACACTTGAAAAGTTTAATTTATGCTTATAACTTGAATATTCATGGTTTTATTTTGAAAACTTTGAGTTTTAATTCCAAAGTTTTTATCTTCAATCGTGATGTTTTTAAGTTAAAATATTACTCCCTCATATTCACTAACATCTTCCACATTTCCTAAATCGGAAAATTCACAAAGATCTTCCACTGTCCTTATTTGTCTATAATTTGTGGTTAATATAACATGTAACCCAATATTCTCTCTCCTAATTTCATTTTCCTCCACATATTACTACTCCACTAAATATCGCTCCAAAACCAATGTGGAAGATCATATAAAATAGGAGGGAGTATGTTTTGGAGTTAAAGTGCTCAATTTTACCTTTAATTTAAAATTAAAATCACTTATGTAACACCCATCATACTCCAAGTGCCTTACCAGGACCACCCAGGTATAAGGATGTTACCATCTCGGTTACCCGAGGCAATGATAATCAAATAAACAATAAAGAAACAACGTTTAAATAGAAATACTTAGTGAAAGGTTACAATCTCGAAACCAAAACCAAAAGTACAAACACATGTTCTTAAACTGACTGTTTACTGATCTAACTGAAATGTTATGAAACTACTAAGCTACAGCGGAAGACTTCTATCATCATATCATGGCACATCCCAGCTATCCCAGTACTCATCTCATACCTGCTCAATATCTGCTCACCATCCCCGAATGGATCAGCGCAGGTTTTAAAAATAATAAACCAGGGTCAGTACTCTTTACACAATTTATATAATCAACAGTACAGTAAACAACACAGCTCAAACAGTCACACACAATCACCCACTCCAATCAACTCCGTCTCCGACTGTCCACTGGACCAGCCCTGCCAGTGGGGGACCGCAGCCGTTCCCACCTAAGCCCCGCTCATCATACCGAGCGATAACCCTGTCCCATTAATGTGCACATCCCCTCCCGTGGCGGGTTCCACAGAGGGCGAAACTAGGGCGTGAAGCCACTCCCGCAAGTGACTTCACTCAGCCGAGAACGCATCTCGAGAACCAGAGACAAACAATCACATCCATCAACAACAATCAATCAACAACCGTCACGAAACCAATCAACAAGCACTAATTACAGCACAATCACCACACATTATGTAACTAATACTGAGTAGGGAAACCCTACCTGGAAAGCACAACAATCAGACGATCTCACAGCTGATATCAAAAAGCTTCCTCTACGAATCCTCCTCCTAACATACACACATATAATCACTACCAAGCATAACATACTACAAAACCCCCAATTCCCAAATTAGGGTTTAACCAACTTTAAAGAAACATTATAAAAATGGTATATAGGTCTTACCCTTGACGCAAGGATCACAACGGTATAAAGAAAGGTGAAATCCGACCTTCCAAACTCCGGGATTTGCTAACAATGCGATTAAGGTGATGAACGTACTTTGCTTTCTCTCTTGACAGTAATTTAGGTTTTGAAAAGTGTTTAGAACAATGACGGAAAAGATTATATACCTTAATCGCATAATTAACAAAACCCGAGAAATAACTCCCCGTAAACCGGCTACTCGATCGAGTAGCTAAGGTACTCGATCGAGTACCCCCTTACTCGATCGAGTATCATAGTTACTCGATCGAGCACCCAACAGGTCAGAAACTATTTTAAAACGCAACTCACCCTTACTCGACAGAGTAAGGCCTACTCGATAGAGTACCCAGAGACTTATAAATACGGAGTATTACAGTCTTCCCTCCTTAAAAAGAACTTCGTCCCCGAAGTTCAAACCATAACAAAACAAAGACTCACACTACGCACTCCCGACTCAACAACCAAAACAAAACTCAACATAAAACATGTTACTAACTCAAACTCAGCCCGACTCAAACGACAACGACCATACCGACACAACATAAAAAGGGTATAAAGCTCTTAAAAACTCTTTGCGATCATCTCCTACCCCCCCCCCTAAAAGAAACAAGGTTACGTCCTCGTAACCAAACATACCTGATCAAATAGGAAAGGGTAGCACTCTCTCATGGCATCCTCTGCCTCCCATGTAGCTTCCTCAGTCTCGTGGTTAGACCAAAGGATCTTAAGCAAAACTGTCTCACCACTCCTAGTCTTCCTAACCTTCCGGTCAAGAATCTGCTTAGGTACCTCAAGATATGATAAAGACTCATCTAGCTCTAAGTTCTCTGCCTCTAACACATGTGACGGGTCACTCACATACTTCCGCAGCTGCGATACATGAAACACATTATGCACTCTCTCTAATGCAGCAGGTAAAGCCAGACGATAAGCAACTTCCCCAACTCGCTCTAAGATCTCATAGGGCCCGATGAACTTCTGACTCAGCTTGCCTTTCTTCCCAAATCTCATAACCCCACGCATAAGAGACACTTTCAGAAGAGCCTTATCCCCAACCTGAAACTCTATATCCCGGCGATGTAGATCTGCATAACTCTTTTGTCTATCCTGAGCTGCTCTCATCCGTTCCCTGATCATCTTAATCTGTTCAACCATCTCATGTACCATCTCTGGTCCTAGAACCACTGCCTCAGCACTGTCGTCCGAACAAATCGGACTCCTGCATCTCCTCCTATATAAAGCCTCAAACGGTGCCATGCCAATAATAGTGTGATAGCTGTTGTTGTAAGAAAACTCTATCAAATCCAACCTCTGTTCCCAGCTACCACCAAAGTACATCACACAAGCTCGTAACATATCCTCAAGAGTTTTGATTGTTCTCTCAGTCTGACCGTCTGTCGCAGGATGAAAAGCTGTACTCATCTTCAAAGTTGTTCCCAAAGATTCCTGCAACTCTTTCCAAAACCGTGATATAAATCTCGCATCTCTGTCAGACACTATGTCCTTAGGGACTCCATGTAACTTAAGCATATTCTTCCTGTAGGCCATAGCTAATTGTGCTTTAGTCCATGTATCTTTCATTGACACAAAGTGAGCTGACTTGGTCAGTCGATCCACTATTACCCATATCATGTTGTTACCCTGTTGACTCCTTGGCAAACCCACGATAAAATCCATAGAAATGGATTCCCACTTCCACTCAGGTGCCTCTAAAGACTGAATCTTACCTTGTGGTCGTTGCTGTTCCCTTTAACTCTCTGGCATGTCAAACAACGGGCCACAAACTCTGCTGTTTCTTTCTTCATCCCAGGCCACCAAAACGTGTTCTTCAAATCCTTGTATAGCTTGTCACCACCTGGATGTACTGAATATGGTGTACAATGTGCCTCTGTCATGATTGTCTTTTTCAGCTCCTCATCATTAGGGACACACCACCTACCATCGAACCTCAAACTACCATCTGTATGAATAGAAAATCGGGACACTGTCCCTTTCTCTACTCCAGCTCTCCACTCAACCATCTTAGGATCTGAAGCCTGTTTACCTCGAATATCATCATAAAGATCAGGCTGAACTGTCAAATCTCCCACAGCATCCCCTCTCTGCATCATATGTATCCCAAACTTCCCCACCTCATCTCTCAACCTCATCAAAGATAGAGTTGTACACAGGGAATGTACACTCTTCCTACTCAAAGCATCTGCAACAACATTGGCTTTCCCTTCATGGTAGATAATATCCATGCCATAATTGCCAATCAGCTCCATCCACCTCCTCTGTCTCATGTTCAACTCCTTTTGAGTGAAGATGTACTTGAGACTCTTGTGATCCGAAAATACCTTAAAGGTCGCCCCATAAAGGTAATGTCTCCAAATCGTGAGAGCAAACACCACTGCACCCAACTCTAGATCATGTGTAGGATAATTCTCCTCGTACGGCTTCAATTGCCTAGAAGCATAGGCAATCACCTTACCGTTCTGCATCAACACACATCCTAACCTATTCTTTGAGGCATCTGTATAAACCTCAAAGTTCTCAATCCCTTCAGGCAATGCTAAGATAGGAGCTGTGGTCAAACGCTCCTTTAATGTTTGGAACGCCTTCTCACAACTCTCATCCCAACGAAACCTGTTCTCTTTCCTCATCAAAGCTGTCATAGGTCTAGCTATCTTGGAGAAATATTTCACGAACCGTCTGTAGTATCCCGTTAAACCCAAGAAACTCCTAATCTCAGCAACATTCTTTGGTGCTTCCCACTTGGTCACTGCCTCAATCTTCGCCGGATCCACAGCTACTCCCTCCTTAGAGATCACATGCCCCAGAAAAGCAACTTTCTCTAACCAGAACACACACTTGGACAGCTTAGCATACAACTCATGCTCCCTCAAAGTCTGCAACACGATCCTCAGATGCTCCTCATGCTCCTCCTTAGTCTTAGAATAGACTAAGATGTCATCAATAAAAACCACCACAAACTTGTCTAAAAACTGTCTAAAGATTCTGTTCATCAAATCCATAAACACAGCCGGTGCATTAGATAACCCAAACGGCATCATCACATACTCGTAATGGCCATACCTCGACGTGAAAGCTGTCTTTGGTATGTCCATCTCTCTAATCTTCACCTGATGGTACCCCGACCTCAAATCAATCTTGGAGAAAACTGATGCACCACTCAACTGATCAAATAGGTCATCTATCCTTGGCAAAGGATACTTGTTCTTCACTGTCACTCGGTTCAGCTCTCTGTAGTCTATGCACAACCTCAAACTCCCATCTTTCTTCTTCACAAAAAGAACTGGTGCTCCCCACGGTGATACACTAGGTCTAATGTATCCCTTCTCTATCAGATCATCTAACTGTTTCCTGAGCTCCTCCTTCTCTTTAGGACCCATCCGGTACGGTGCCTTAGAGATTGGCCCCGTCCCCGGTTTCAACTCAACGGTGAAATCTATCTCCCTCTTCGGTGGCAACCCCGGAATCTCCTCTGGAAAAACATCTGCAAACTCTCCCACCACCGGTATCTGGTCAACTGTCGGACTCTCTATCCGGTCATCTCTCACATGGCACAAGATCAAAGGACATCCCTTCCTCAGATAAGACTTCAAAGTGACAGCTGCAATCAACTTAACTTTGGGTTTGACCATAAACCCACGATAAGACACACTAACACCCTTAGGCCCTCTCAAAGACACTTTCTTTTGATGACAGTCTATCTTAGCTTTATACTTTCCCAGCCAATCCATCCCGACTATCATCTCAAAACCGTTAAAAGGAAACTCTAGCAAGTCTACAAGTAGATCAACTTGCCCAACTATCATAGACACATCTCTAAACAACCTCCCACATGATACAAACTCTCCCGAAGGTATAAAAACTTTCTCACTCACAGACTCATATACTCTCAAACCCAAACTTTTAACATGACTCGAAGATACAAACGACTGAGACGCCCCCGAATCAAACAAAACAAAGGTATGAATACCGTTAACAAGAAAAGTACCAGTGATAACATGGGCATCCTCCTCAGCTGCTTTCTTGTCCATCATGAACAGCTTTCCACGGTCTTCTGCCCATCTCCCGGACAATAGCTCTGGCTGATGTGGTCGGCTTAGCACCCGACCCCTGATTGTTGTTGTTGTTCGTAGCTGGTTTCTGATAAGAATTACCGCCATTGCGGTTACCTCCACCCTGATAGCTCTGACTTCCCCGGTTAGACCATGATCCAGACGGTCTATTGCTCGCATAACTCTGAGCAGGTCTATGAGAATAGCTCCCCCGAGCCGATCCCTGGAAAGCTCCAGGCATACTCGTGCACTCATGTCTCTTGTGGCCCACACCGCCACAGCCAAAGCAAGTCATACCCCAACTACCACTGCTACTCACACGGCCACGCCCGAAGGAAGCCCCAAAGACTAAACCCGACCCGGAAGAAAACCCTCTAGCTTGATTGTGGTTGCCTTTCTTGTGACTAGACTGGCCTCCACCCTCGCTCTAAACCTTTCTTTTCTCACTCACTCTCTCCTGAGCCATCTCAACCAGCCTCTCAGCTCTCCCAGCTCTCTCATAAGCTTCCTTAACATCGGTAAGGACTCCCACGGGTAACTTATCCATAATCTTGGGTGTCAACCCTCTCTCAAACCTCGGCACACTGTTCTCCTCACTCAAACCCATATCCTCGGATACCTAGACTTCTCATTAAACCGCTTGTAATACTCAAGAATCGACATATCGGATGTCATCTTAAACCCATCAAACTCCTCTCTCAGCTTACTCCTCACATGTTCCGGTACAAACTCCTTCCTCATAGCCCTCCGAAACTCTTCCCAAGGTATAGCGGGTAAGCCCTGGTTCACATACATCTCCCTAGCACCCACCTTCACCGTATCCCACCACTTACCACAAGGCGTCCCTCGGGTAGAACGCAGCTTGTTCTACTCTCATCTCATCGGACAATGAACCGGGTCCGAATATTCTCCATCTCACGATGCCGCTTATCAAGAAGGTTTGGTTCCCCGGTTCCCGTGTACTCTTTTGGGTTAAACCTCGCTATATAGAGACTGATCTTAGAGTGATCAACCTCCTTATCCTTATTCACTTTCTTTAAAGCCTCAGTGAGAGCATCTTGGTGCTCCAACATCTTAACAACATCATCTATGTTCATGGTCTCAGCTCTCGCATAGTAAGCGTTTCTCTTGGGCGGCATCTTGAAACTATATAAGAAAGGGTAGACATAAACATACGCACTAGAACCTCAAAACACGAAAACATGCTGCCCAGAACACACTCGATCGAGTGCCCAAACCTACTCGATCGAGTAAGAGGCTACTCGATCGAGTACCCAACATACTCGATCGAGTGCCTCGACTCCAGAACCCAAACAGACCTTCTGACCTCTAACATACTCGACCGAGCAGCCCGGCTACTAGATCGAGTGACCCCATACTCGATCGAGTGCCCAAGGTACTCGATCGATTGCCCAAAAACACGATTCTGGATTCAAAATCATCATATACCCACTCGATCGAGTTAAACCCACTCGACCGAGTATCTCACCTACTCGATCGAGTATCCCCCTACTCGATCGAGTCATGCTGACTCACATAAACTACCCGCATGTTATCTCACATCTCCCAACATACTAAGCAACATTATAAATGCAACATGTGATATAGCTAAGCATGCAATTCTACCAAGCTTTTCATATAATCAACGAAACAGTTATATCATATGATCAATTGCCACATAGTAAACATCCAACATGCTTCTTATTCCAACACAGTTCTATATGTCTCATCAATCTTTCATTCATATTCTCAACCTTCTACTCCAAGCATTCAACAATTACGACATACTTCATCACATCCACACACAAGCTGACAAACAACACATACGACTTGACATACATCCCCCCCCATGTGACCGGTTCAAAATTGTAGGGCGATTTCGCGACTTTAGGACGTCTCCCAAGCCTTTGCATTAGCTCCTACAACCTTTACCCCGGGTTCATTTTAATTGACTCCCTATATTCATTGGGTTCATTGGTTACAAGTTTCAGGATTGTCGCTCTGATACCATTTTGTAACACCCCCATACTCCAAGTGCCTTACCAGGACCACCCAGGTATAAGGATGTTACCATCTCGGTTACCCGAGGCAATGATGATCAAATAAACAATAAAGAAACAATGTTTAAATAGAAATACTTAGTGAAAGGTTACAATCTCGAAACCAAAACCAAAAGTACAAACACATGTTCTTAAACTGACTGTTTACTGATCTAACTAAAATGTTATGAAACTACTAAGCTACAGCGGAAGACTTCTATCATCATATCATGGCACATCCCAGCTATCCCAGTACTCATCTCATACCTGCTCAATATCTGCTCACCATCCCCGAATGGATCACCGCAGGTTTTAAAAACAATAAATCGGGGTCAGTACTCTTTACACAATTTATATAATCAACAGTACAGTAAACAACACAGCTCAAACAGTCACACGCAATCACCCACTCCAATCAACTCCGTCTCCGACTGTCCACTGGACCAGCCCTGCCAGTGGGGGACCGCAGCCGTTCCCACCTAAGCCCCGCTCATCATACCGAGCGATAACCCTGTCCCATTAATGTGCACATCCCCTCCCGTGGCGGGTTCCACGGAGGGCGAAACTAGGGCGTGAAGCCACTCCCGCAAGTGACTCCACTCAGCCGAGAACGCATCTCGAGAACCAGAGACAAACAATCACATCCATCAACAATAATCAATCAACAACCGTCACGAAACCAATCAACAAGCACTAATTACAGCACAATCACCACACATTATGTAACTAATACTGAGTAGGGAAACCCTACCTGGAAAGCACAACAACCAGACAATCTCACAGCTGATATCAAAAAGCTTCCTCTACGAATCCTCCTCCTAACATACACACATATAATCACTACCAAGCATAACATACTACAAAACCCCCAATTCCCAAATTAGGGTTTAACCAACTTTAAAGAAACATTATAAAAATGGTATATAGGTCTTACCCTTGACGCAAGGATCACAACGGTATAAAGAAAGGTGAAATCCGACCTTCCAAACTCCGGGATTTGCTAACAATGCAATTAAGGTGATGAACGTACTTTGCTTTCTCTCTTGACAGTAATTTAGGTTTTGAAAAGTGTTTAGAACAATGACGGAAAAGATTATATACCTTAATCGCATAATTAACAAAACCCGAGAAATAACTTCCCGTAAACCGGCTACTCGATCGAGTAGCTAAGGTACTCGATCGAGTATCATAGTTACTCGATCGAGCACCCAACAGGCCAGAAACTATTTTAAAACGCAACTCACCCTTACTCGACAGAGTAAGGCCTACTCGATAGAGTACCCAGAGACTTATAAATACGGAGTATTACAACTTCAAAGTTTTCAAATTAGAACTATGATTTTTTTAATTTAAAACCCAACAAGTTCAAAGTCAGAATAACTACTTATTTGTCATTTAAAATTCAAAGTGTATAATACCATCTCCCTAGTTGTCTTATTAAAACCAAAAATTGGTATTGTTAATGGTGGTGGATAATAAGTCGTAGAATTATGAAGAGGTGTTGTCGTTGGTTATCTAGCTGGGAAGTTGCAGACTGCAGCAAGTAGTTTTTCTTTTTAGGGTGTAATTTATTTGGGCTTTTATTAGTGGGCTGGTCTTATAGTAAAAGACTGTCTTACTTAACAATTTGTGAAATGTCATTATATGGTACACCTACCAACCCACAATTAAACCCACATTTACATGACCCATTTATTTTTTACCTATTTACCCCTCCTTTTTCTACCTTTTCTTAAATTCTGCATTTTTTTTCCTATGTTACATTTGGTCTATGTCGGAGGAAGTATAAAATAAAAACGGTCGGTGAATTTTATGGGTTAAAGAACTAATTGAGATGATTTTAATCTAGTCCATAAATTGAGAAAATGGAAGTCGTATGGCTATCCAAAATTGGGTGACTTACATTTTCTCATGAATTGTCAACTCCTCCATAACGAAGAAATTGAATTACCTAGCCCCCTACGTAATTGTAAATTTCGGCACGCATTTAATTCTATATGCCAACCAACCTCCTTTTGAGCAGTTCACATGAATTGTTCAATTCATATATATATATATATATATATATATATATATATATATATATATATATATATATATATATATATATATATATATATATATATATATATATATATATATATTCTAAATTTATGGGAGTTTAGTTCTCATATGACACCAAACGAGCACTAGATGATAATTTTTTGGGATTTTCTACCATATACCCTTGTGTTTTAAAATTTTCTACCATATACCCCTATTGTTTCTAACTTTCTACCTTATACCCCTCAACCTTCCAAATTTCTATCATATACCAATTTCACCAATTAACCCAACATTCATACTCCTCATCAACTTACAACCACAACCACCATTTGTGGTCCAGATTGGCCCCCTAACCACTCGAAATCACAGGCACTACTCCTTACCTACGCCACATCCACCCAAAACCACGACAAGCCAGGCTCCAACCTGATCACAACCCAACCATTGTGTCCAAGATTGTGTCATTGACGTTGTAAGAGCGCTGAAAACTCCCTCATCTGCCTTAAAAATCGGGTTGGGAGAGGTAGTTACGACGGTTGCTGGTGTTTGGATGGGCGGAGATTTTCATTTTTACTATTATTGATGTTGGCCTCAAAGATAAGGAAGTTTTTGGTGTGTTCAATGTGAGGTGGCGGTAGCTAGGCTGTGGCCTGGACTCGTCCATAGGGAGAGATCACGCGTTGCCGAGGGAATGTCAGCATTGCCGCATTGGTACTGGTCTGATTGTGGTAAAGGTGTTCGTCTCGGTTGTGTTTTAAGAAGTTGGGTGGTTTGTGGTGTTGGGATTCATTAATCTCATTTGTTTACATATCCAATATATGATAGTTTAATTTAGTCATAAAATTAAATCGGATCTTATGCATGCAAAACAAATACAAGAGTAAGGAGAAAATCGGTTCCTTACATTTGATATTTCGGATATATGTGCACTAGTAAGGTTGCCTACCTTAGCTACTTCTTGAGCTTTCCTTATGGATGAACAAGATTCAAGTGTAGAATCTCTCCCCAAGGATTGTACCAAGATAATACCCTTAATAGTTTAAATTAATATGAGACTAGTATTAATAAAAACTACCTTAAAAATTTACACAAAATAATTGTATTATACTCTTGAATATTTCGGTCAAGAGGGAGGATTTTGTGAGATTATTATTTTGTTCAACAACAAAAAACTAGAGAGATAAGTTAATCACCAAGTGAATTAACATATAAGAATGAAGTATCAAAAAAGAGAAGAGAAAACTCTCTTTTCTTTAGGGTGGGCGGTTGGTCTAGGGTAGAATGCCCAATACCTTTTAATGCTTGTTCTTCTCAAGAAGTAGGCATGCAAGCCTATCATTAGTAGGTTATAATTATGTTTCCTTTTAATTAAATAATCAAAACACAAGTAACCCCTAAACTTTCCATTAAATCGGCACACCCATATAAAATGGGTCCATTTTAAGTTTGTCAAAATGTCAATTTTTGTAATGTGACACATTGGACATGTTACTAGACATGTTAATTAAATAATGCATTTTTAACAAATTAAAAATCATTATTTTAACAAAATAAATCACATAAAAAAAATTAACTAGTAATTCACAATTACAATTACTTAAAATGGGTCATAGAATTATAAATCACAACTACTTGTATTTACAATAACCATTCATTCTAATACTAATTGTTTCATAAACAATAAATAAACCTAAGTAATAAAACAATTTAATTACTTAATACGAACCTTATATAATCGAATTACAATAAGATACGTAATATCACTCACAAAATCATTTGTTCAATTTTAAGGAATTAATTAACTCGTATCGTCATACAATTAATTAATTGATCAATTAAGAGCATTACCCTATAGGTATGACCTTAGGGGATCAATCTGTCACCACCGTCGATGACGTAATGTCAAACTCTAGTCAGCCAATCATTACCGATATGTGTGGACCAGTTGACTAAGAAGTATTACTTTCCCTCATGTATTCTTAATATGAGATTTAAACATGTGATCTCAATATGATCAACAATGTGATCGCATTATTATCGGGGACACTCCAACAATCTCCCACTTGTCCGCGACAAGTGTGCGTCACCAATTCTCTTGTCCTATTACTATCTCCCATTCAATGCAAGATGTCTTGCAGGTCATACTTGCATTTGATCATATCTAGAGTGGTTTCCTCGATCTGGAGAACAACTATCTGGCCGGAGTTATCTACCATAGATACCTTCCTAGCGTGGCCACGCATTTCCAGTTCATTACTCCTCGAGTGGCCCTGAGATATTGTTTTAACCCTAACAAGGGGGTGGACAATTCCTATCGCACTATTCCCTTCGACTAGCCACAGCTCATCATAACCCAAATAAGCCCTTTTAACCCCATTTACGAAGGTCGTAGGAATATAAATCAAAGTTACTCTGAAACTGTGCCACCTTGAGCGAACAGTCTTTAGTCAAAAGAATCGACTCATTATAATACTATAGTAGCTCTCGCCACGACCAGGCTATATAAATTTGCCAGAACTCTATAAGCGGTCATTAGCCCGACATAGTGTTCCAAACCGTCTGCCTATGTGATCGACTAGTCATCTCTTATGACTCTATGGCACTTGAACTTTCCATCAATCGCATCACACTCTAGTCACTTCGAGACGTCACCTCATACAAGTGACTATGGGCGAATACTATGTTAATCCTCATTCACTTTAATGGGGTTCAATCATTGTCTCTACAACCCATTTGGATGTAACAAAGTAATAAAAGTGTTTTTAAAGTAAAAACTCGGACGACAAATGTGATTATCACATATGAATAGTCAATACCTGATTACTACTTCATATTCTTATAATCTAATTTGATCATGTATGTAGTTGTACATCTCAATCCATTTGAAATGACATGACTCATCATGTTAAGCCTATGAGAAGGCTTTGGTTAGTAGGTTTTATCAACTTCTTGTACCTTACTTAACCTTACTACATACTCGTTTTCCTTTGTAATGTATACATTTGCATTACAAAACTTTCTGAGTACGTGTTTAGATCCAATCTAAACATAAGCTCTCTAGACTTAGAATAGCTCCCACTGTTTTCACAGTGTACGGGACCCAACCCTCTCGCACATCTCATGATTGCAAGTGTACTCAATTTCCATTGTAACTTGTAAGCATCTCTCATTGTTCTTTATTGCCTAGAACGATTCTAACAAATCCATTTCTTAAATAACATAGCCACAATGGTTCCTTAACCATCTTTAGGTGTTTTGAATACGGTTTTTGTCCGAAACCTTATACAATCTCAATAGTCATTAGTGTAAGCCTTTACACAAATTAGTGAATTATATCAAAAACACTTAACTTTACATCCTTAATGCTTCCTCAAGCACTTAAGGATAATCTATATGGCTACTAGGTAACTATTACTTAAATTCGATTTGAAACAGTTCATCATACTCAAAGTATATGAAGTGTTATACATCATTACTCATTTAATTAATCCGGCAGCGGAAGCAAATGGAATCAATCAAATATGTTCAACTCGATTGAACTAATCATGAATCTTATAACATAAGACTTCTTATTTGGCGCTAATATCATGTGGATTTATCTCCATAAATCCGGATATAAAAGATGTATTATATTACTCCAAAAGTCTTCCCAATGATCAATATGTCATCCACATATAATATTATTCAAAATTTCCGTAACTTCCACTAAACTTCATGTATAAACACAACTTCTCGACCCATCGAGAAAAGTTTTATAACATGATCAAAACATTGACTCCAACTCATTGATGTCCTACTTAAGACTATCTCTTAAGTTGCACATTGTCTTAGGATTGTAAGAATCTATAAAACACATGACATGTATCGAATACATTCCTTCTTTAAAGAAGAAATGGGTTTTAGATTCACTCGCTATATATATATCATCATAATGAAACACAATCCCTAAGATGATCCGAATAGTGCAAAACACTTTGCAACTAATCAAGCTTTGATATCTTTCTTTGATATCCAACAATTCCACTTGGAATTTATTTCAGATTTTCATGGCTCTAAGCCTTGTATTGAGTTGTGACTTAAACACTCTCATGTAAGTCATATGTTCATTACTTTCCAGAAGTAACTTGAATCAAACAATTTCTTTGTAAGTTGCAAGCTCTTTACTTTCTGAAAGTAACACGAATTTCTCATCTTCAACAAGTGATGAGTTCAACCTCCTAGGTTTCGAAGAAACAACGTCATGTAGCCAAGAAAGACCAGTTTCTTGCGACATACAATTTTTAACACAATTCTTTTGTGGCTCTTGAATATTTTCTCTCACTCTGTCTTCTAGAAATAAACTTGTATTCTAGAAAGACAGCTTCACGAGCCACAAACCCGTTGTACTCGTGATTATTGTAAGGAAAAATGAGCATTTGTTTCTTGTGAAAACTTACAAGCATGGTACCCTTCTTTTTCATATCTCATATGAATCGTTTTAGATTTAGTGGAAAAATAATTTAGACAAAATGATAAAATCCCCAAAAGGATCAAGTAACTCAAAGTAACTTGATTAAAGTCCAAACCATATCGAATAAGGTTTGATATCTTCATTTAACCACACATTATCCCATAATGCGTGCTAAGAGAGATTAACTTGTGATACTATATCACATTTCCTTTGGCTTATATCAAAGTCTTCACTTAGATAATCCCATCACGACTAAATCGTGATTCCTAGAACTCTTTGAACTTCTTCAAAGATTTCTCTTTTTACCTTATTAAGTGAACACATTAGTGTCAACTTAAATCGTTGGTAAAAGAAAATGATCAACCTATTCTGAATCAATGATTTATATCCTCGATCTCCTTTTCAACCAAAAGGCACGAGACATCTTGCTTTGAATACAAGATACGCATATACCATAAGATTAAAATTTAATGGTTCAAAGAGTACTCGCTAACTCTTTGTGTTCATCATTCCAGAATTTAAAGTTTAATCTTGGGTTACCAATTTGAGTCTTGCATCATCTACATGATATATCATTCTAGTTTGGTTTAGAATATAATCACCTTGATAATGGGCTAGCCATACATCAAATCGTGGTGTATAGGGTCACAAAAGTGAAACCTCTTTTGTATCTTAACAAGATTATATTCTTATTTAGAATTTATGCACTTAATAGTCATAATTAAGTACAACTTTAAACCCAAAAACTAGATTGAGTACACAATGACTCTATCTCTCGACATTATTTGATGCTAGTCGTCATATTATAATCATCTTATGTATCGAATACAATGATGAAATTCACCACCGGTTTCTAATATTGACGAAGTAGTACTAGTAAAATTTATATCAATCAAATAACCATTTAAAGAAGAAAGTCCCATTAGATGTCCCACATCTAACTTGTTGATTCTTCAATAATTTGGGGTAGTTTCCTTTCAGTGTCCAACCCTTCCAAAATGGAAACTTTATCGGTTGAGATTGATAGGTTTAGTATCGTTATTCTCAATAACATTACTTTTATCATTACCTTGTATCAATTCCATTCTAATTTTATTTCTTTGAACCTCGTCCTTTTCTTAACGGTTAAGAGAATGCTCCCACTCATTTTAATGAGTCTTTGCTTGGAGAAGCAAAATTTAATTTCATGAAGACTACTCTTCAATTCATTCGTTTAGTCTTAAAACTTCCATTGAAGTGGTTGCGGTATTTTGGTCAATTTCGATTTCTAACAAATCTAGTCACCAAAATGATTTAACGTTTCAAAGTACTTAACTTAATTAAGCACATGAGAAACAATCCATTGTAAGTAGATATGTCAGTCAAGAATTAAAAACCCTTTTGATCACGGATAACTTTTATCTATACTCTTCACAAGAGATCCTTGCAATGGTTAAAATGAGTTTTTAGAAGAAAATTCAATTTTTGTCTTTAGTTACGATGTTTTAATGGAGATTTGAACTAAAATCGAAATGATATCGTATATAATTTGAAGTAAAGAATTAGAACAATATGATAACGAAATAATGGAAAAATTAAACATTTATCGTTAAAATAATACTTGTAAACATTTTAAACACGTTTTAAGCATTTATATAGTGACCTCCAGCCAACTATTATAAATGAACTCGAGATCCAAATTCATATCAACTCAGGCACGGTGAGCCGATTCATCCCTTGTCAATATAACTCGGTGGATTAACTCTTTAATCGATTCTACTTCTAGAACTCTCGGTCGATAAAATTACTCTAATATTTATCTTTAGCCCGGAACACATGCGACTACGGTCACGAATACTTCCGTTGAGCTCAATCCAAATTTCGATGTAATAACATTTTACTACCCACTTACCCAACGTAACAAGGTTTGTATTACGGTGAAGCCAGATTAACTCCCTTATGAAATTGGGATTCATGGTTTCTACTATTTAGTAAGTGTAATACTACGGTTTTATGAGCCTCTGGGTACTCTATCGAGTAGGCCTTACTCTGTCGAGTAAGGGTGTGTTGCGTTTTAAAAATAGTTTCTGACCTGTTGGGTACTCGATCGAGTAACCTTGATACTCGATCGAGTACCTCAGCTACTCGATCGAGTAGCCCGGTTTACGGGTAATGTTTTGACAAGTTTTATTAATAATGCGGGAATGATATATAAGGCTTTCGTCACTTTTCTCAAAACACTTTTACAATCTAAAAACCTTCAAGAGAAGATTAGAAGTTACGTTGAATCATTCTCGCCGCATTATTAGCAAATCTCGGAGCTAGAAGTGTCGGATCCTGTCGTTCTTTATATCTTTGTGATCCTTGCGTCGAGGGTAAGATCTACGTACCGAATTTGTTATATCTAATTAAGTTTCGTTAAACCCTAATTTTGGGATTGGGGGTTTTCTGTGTTTATGTTGATGTGGTAGTGATTGTATGATTATGTGTATAGGAGAAGGGTTCGTAGAGGAAAGGTTTTGAGACAGCTGCTAGATCGTCTGATGATTGTTTTGCTTTCCAGGTAGGGTTTCCCTACTCAGTATTAGTCCCATAATGTGTTGTTGGTGCGTTGTGGTTGTTAAATATTATCGTATTCGTATTGTGACGGTTGTTGGTTTTGATTGCTGTCTAATGGTTGTGATTGTTTGTCTCTGGTTCTCGAGATGCGTTCTCGGCTGAGTGGAGTCACTTGCGGGAGTGGCTTCACGCCCTAGTTTCGCCCTCCGTGGAACCCGCCACGGGAGGGGATGTGCACATTAATGGGACAGGGTTATCGCTCGGTATGATGAGCGGGGCTTAGGTGGGAACGGCTGCGGTCCCCCACGGCGGCTGGTCCAAAGGACGGTCGGTCGGTGACGGAGATTGATTGGAGTGGGTGTGATTGTGTGTGTGACCGTTTGAGCCGCTTGTTTCTTGTGTTGTTGGTTATATAAATTGTGTGATTAGTATCGACCCGTTTAATGTTTTAAAAACGTGGTGATCCATTCGGGGTAGTGAGCGGTTATTGAGCAGGTATGATATGACGCGTATGGGATAGCTGGGATGAGTCATCACGTGGCAGTTAGAAGTCTTCCGCTGTGTCAGACGATGTTTTATAGCTTTGATAGTTTTAGCAGTAGACCGTCTGAGAGTCTTGTATTTCTTTTTATTAGTTTTGGAGTTGGTATGTAATCACTTTAAACATTATTTACTTTTAAGTATGTTTCGTTATTGTCTTATGATTATCATTGCCTCGAGAAACTGAGATGGTAGTACATCCATGCCTTAAGTGGTCCTGGTAAGGCACTTGGAGTATGGGGGTGTTACATAATGGTATCAGAGAATGAAAGGATTGAGAGTAAGGATGTGGATAGTGGCAACTTGAGATGTGTAAAGAATCATGGAGAGAGATGGTTAGGAGTCGTGTGGGTTAAGAATATACCTAGTGAAAGTTCGTTTTAAAGGGGTTGAGAAGAGTAGTATATAGTGAACTTTGTGGAGACATGTCGCGAGGTGGATTTGTAGATAGTGAGTTAGTTTGGGAGATTTGGTTTATTAAGAGATGAAACTACTGTGTGATTTCCTTGGGCAAATAATGGTACGAAAGGAATTCTGATTTCTAGAGAGGTACAAAGGAGATGCAATTGTTTGAACAGTGAACGTTGATTTTATGGATAGATTAGTGGCAAGTGTGAGTGATAGCATAATAAGAGAAGATCCATGGTAAGAAAGAGTGAGATGATATCGGTATAAAATAATGGAATTTGAGTTTTGGAGCAACGAAAGGGTAACTGGATTACTAAAGAGTTAGCTAGAAGGAATAAGGAGTTGAACTATTAATTGGTATTATTGAGTGTAAAGAGAAAAGAAGGATAAAAGTAAGCTGAGAAAAATGTTGACCAGAGTTATGTGATATAGAAGTAAGGAATTGTCGAGATGTACGATACTATCATGAGGATTTGAGTTTACAGTATATAGAAGTTCCAGGACAACATGATAATCATGAGTTTCGAGGAATTAAATAAAGTAAAAGTTGGGTAAAGAATTTGCACGATATGAGACTTTGGTGGTGAGTCAGGTGACTATATAATTAAGGATGGAACTGGAAATAGTGTTTAGGTGATTTTTGTTGATGTATGTGATGTTCGTTATTTGGGATGACAACCAAAGATAGGAAAGAAATCGTGATGTTTAGAGATGAGTGTAAGAGGTTTGATGTCCGGACAGTGGTAGTGTTGAGGTGTTATCACTAGTGGTTAAGGGTGATGATAAATAAGAAAGATAGCAATTCTGATGAGGTTGATTTTGTAGAGGCCGGATTGATATGTATGGTTGTAAGGAAGTATAAGATGTGGTTAGATGAGGCGGGTGCTAATAGTTGAATAGTAATGGTATGGTTATACTTGGCATGAGGTGATGGTTATGCGAATGGGGAATATGGTATGAGGGGCATATGAGTTAAGCTCGGGCGACAGGTAACCTTTATCGAGTGGTAACTTACGTGATCAGGACTGACTAATTGGATGTGATTACGGGTCTATGATGTGTATAAATGTTTGTGCGAGGTTCTGACCTCACGGGAAGTGGTATGGTGTGATAGTTATAAAGCTGTTATCTGAATGTTCTGTAATATATATTGGACACGGTAATTTAAGTGAATGATATTCAAAAAGGTAATAATTTGATTGATCTAGCATGACTGGTTATACTTGTATGTATTCATGATATATGTTATTCCGTGATATGGTAAGGGGATGATATTCATGAGGTTATTATCTGTTTAATTCATATAATATGTTGCATTCTGACTTAGTAAAGTGGATTTGAGTAAGTTTTTCTTGTCCGAGAAGTTATGTTGAATCAGTGTTTATGGGATTGTGTCTGTTGTGATGTCTATCGGTGTGGTTGTGGTGCCTTGGGTGGTGATCCGGGCACGGTACTTAGTGTTGAGATGTGGGTATTTTCGCACTGCGGTGTGGCTGTTGGTGGCGGTGTTGCGATGCCATCACCGGTTGTGGTGGAGTAGGCGAGATGATTATGATGCGAGTTTTCAAAAGTACATACCAGTTAAACATAGATTGTTGTTTTGTTTGCTGCTTTTCCTTGTGAGTTTTGGTTGAACGCGTAGACTGTTGTTTTGTTTGTTGATGTTTCTTACCAGTTTCAACTTGGGTGTGAGGGTAGAGTATGATATGAAAGAGAGTTGTATATGTTTTCGTTGTTGTCATGATATAGTGATATTCTGTTGATGGGACATAGTTGTGAGAAGTTGTTACAGTAATTTTGATCTTGTTTTAAGATGAGGCATCGGTAGTCATAGTCATGGCAAGTGATTCGTGGAACATGTGTTGTAATGATCTGAAAGCGGCAGGTAGTTCATAATCTTTGTTGAGATAGTGAGTGCAGGGTATTGGGAATTGGTGTCATGTTAAGTTATGTATGAGTTTTGCGGTAATGAAAGAAAAGAACTTGAGGATCTAGTGTGAGTGTACGTAACAAGTGTGGATCGTGAGTTATGCTTTGACGATGGGAGTTTTATATAGTTTATATAGAGAGGTATGTCCTGTTGCGGTAATGTGGAAGAGTTGAAGTTTTGGGTTAAGCTAAAGATTTTGAGGTATAGGTTAGGTGGTGTGACGAGTGAATTGAATTATGAGAATTGTTTAAGTAAGAAAGCCTTAGATATATGCATGGCGAGTGTTTCGAGTATAGGTGGTTAATTTTGACATGCGGTGGTGATGAGGATAAGGAGAAGATATAGTTAGGATTTAGTATTAGTGAGTTACGAGGACGTAACATTTGCCTTAAGAGGAGTAGGATGCGATAAAAGAGATTTTGATGGTTGTGCATATGGTAATATATTTGGAAGTTTGAGTCTTGATTAGAATAAAAGATTAATTCGTGTTGTGGGTGATTTTATTAAAGGTCATGACCGTGCTTGTAGTAGCGTGATGTTTAGGAGTGTGAGAATATTTCACTAGTGTTGACAGTTGGATGATGAGGTTATGAGTGTGAGTAAACTTTGAGGACGAAGTTCCTTTTAAGGGTGGTAGAATGTAACATTCCGTTTGATGTCTATGAGTGTCTTAATGTTGGATTTTGTAGTGGATGATATATTATGGAGCTAGCAGCGTTAGGGGATGGTAGTTGGTAGTGTATGGAATTAGTGTCGGGAGAGTTTATGATGTAGTTGATACGACATCGTGAGCGATGTGTGGAGGTAGGAATAGTTGGTAGAGTTGGTGTTAAGAGTTCATGAGTTATAGGGTGAGGTTTTGTTTTGAGTCTTAGTCATGTTGGTAGGTTTGTTTTTATGTATGGGTTGAACTTCGGGGACGAAGTTCTTTTTAAGGAGGGAAGACTGTAATACTACGGTTTTATGAGCCTCTGGGTACTCTATCGAGTAGGCCTTACTCTGTCGAGTAAGGGTGTGTTGCGTTTTAAAAATAGTTTCTGACCTGTTGGGTACTCGATCGAGTAACCTTGATACTCGATCGAGTAAGAGGGAACTCGATCGAGTACCTCAGCTACTCGATCGAGTAGCCCGGTTTACGGGTAATGTTTTGACGGGTTTTATTAATAATGCGGGAATGATATATAAGGCTTTCGTCACTTTTCTCAAAACACTTTTACAATCTAAAAACCTTCAAGAGAAGATTAGAAGTTACGTTGAATCATTCTCGCCGCATTATTAGCAAATCCCGGAGCTAGAAGTGTCGGATCCTGTCGTTCTTTATATCTTTGTGATCCTTGCGTTGAGGGTAAGATCTAGGTACCGAATTTGTTATATCTAATTAAGTTTCGTTAAACCCTAATTTTGGGATTGGGGGTTTTCTGTGTTTTTGTTGATGTGGTAGTGATTGTATGATTATGTGTATAGGAGAAGGGTTCGTAGAGGAAAGGTTTTGAGACAGCTGCTAGATCGTCTGATGATTGTTTTGCTTTCCAGGTAGGGTTTCCCTACTCAGTATTAGTCCCATAATGTGTTGTTGGTGTGTTGTGGTTGTTGAATATTATCGTATTCGTATTGTGACGGTTGTTGGTTTTGATTGCTGTCTAATGGTTGTGATTGCTTGTCTCTGGTTCTCGAGATGCGTTCTCGGCTGAGTGGAGTCACTTGCGGGAGTGGCTTCACGCCCTAGTTTCGCCCTCCGTGGAACCCGCCACGGGAGGGGATGTGCACATTAATGGGACAGGGTTATCGCTCGGTATGATGAGCGGGGCTTAGGTGGGAACGGCTGCGGTCCCCCACTGGCAGGGCCGGTCCAGTGGACAGTCGGTGACGGAGATTGATTGGAGTGGGTGTGATTGTGTGTGTGTTTTGAGCTTCTTGTTTACTGTGTTGTTGGTTATATAAATTGTGTGCTTAGTACTGACCCCGTTTAATGTTTTAAAAACTGTGGTGATCCATTCGCGGGTGGTGAGCAGTTATTGAGCAGGTATGATATGACGCGTATGGGATAGCTGGGATGAGTCATCACGTGGCAGTTAGAAGTCTTCCGTGTCGACGATGTTTTATAGCTTTGATAGTTTTAGCAGTAGACCGTCTGAGAGTCTTGTATTTCTTTTTATTAGTTTTGGAGTTGGTATGTAATCACTTTAAACATTATTTACTTTTAAGTATGTTTCGTTATTGTCTTATGATTATCATTGCCTCGGAAAACCGAGATGGTAGCACTTCCATGCCTTAAGTGGTCCTGGTAAGGCACTTGGAGTATGGGGTGTTACAGTAAGGCTAAATCTCAATTATTAATTTAGCTAGAGGTCATGTCAATTTATTATCTATCACATTTTGAGTGAACTAAAGCGGTGAACTACGATAATTATAATTGACACGGTCGATGACTCGATTAAAATAGAATGCATGTTTAGATATGACGATTTAGCGATGCATGCAAACATATAAATAAAATGCAAAGCATAAATATAAAATCCTAGTATGGCCTTCCTAAAAAAAATTTAATTAACTATTACAAATTCGGAAACCAACTCCATTGGTCCCTTGAACTTCACTTGGCACGCATTCCAAGGCAACACCATCTTGTCGGAACGCCTTTCCAAATGGCACCGTGTTCAAGGATCTCCGGAATTACAAGTAATAATTAAAAACTACATAATTTCATATTATATATTTGTAATAAAATAAATCTATTAAATTACAAAACGGTGATTCGAGATCGCAATAATTACAACCGAATCGATATTCCCATACATTCCGGGTAATACCAATTAAAAACTAAGGCCATACTAAGTAAAATTACATAATTCAAAAATTATATAAATAAAAAATATGACAATCATAAATAAAATGCAGCATTAAAATATGTATGAACATGCTTAATTTTATGCTAAATCACCTTTTAAGAGCCAATATCGTATATTTTATCGGTTTTTATGGATTTGCGTGATTTAACTTATTAAAATCACAATATGTTACATAAATTCATATTTATGTTCAAGTTAATTACCCTAACCATATTAGGACTCAAAACTTAGTCTTCACTAACATTTTGATAATAATTCAACTTGATTTCTTAATATTGTTCATAATGGACCCAAAAATACAATTTTATATTATAAACTCCAAATAAAATTATAATAATTTCAAATAATTTCAAAATTTGAAATTCAAACTCATGAACATTCTGGAAAAATACCATGACACTCATAATTTTCAAAACTTAGGTTAAAAATGTCGAAATTTTTTCGAGAAAAACATCGTTGCTGTTTATCGGTTTTATCAAATATGACCATTAAAATATGAGAAAATTAATTTTAATCAACTTTTCACTTTTAGATATGAAAATATGGGATAAAATGCAATATATGACGTTTTTCTTTAGTCATGAAATATGTTTTAGCATTATATACTAAATTAAATCACTATTTATTGAATGTTTACTCAAAAATTCATAAATCATGCAAAAGGAGTTCAATCCGGCTAAGATTTTTACACACACTGAGTAAAAATGCATATGACAACATATTAAATTTTCATGATCAGATTCTAAATTTAACTCATATTAACCTAATAAACCCTTTAAATTCGATTTTGACTTATAAAATCCATATTTTATGCAAAATAACTTAGTTTTTTTTTACGAAATTTAACATACAACCAATAGATAATATATGTGAAATCATATCCAAAAATCACTGAAAAATTCGAAGTTTAGCTATTTTTCGTCCAAAATTGACATTTTTCTCATAAAAATCACATTTTAATGCCAATAATATATATAATGAATAATAAAATCCATAAATCATCCCATATGACCTAAAATCCATTTAGGACCAGAAACTTTTAAAATGCAAAATTATATCTTGATTTATCTTCATAAATCCTAAATAACAAGTTTTATTTGTTAATTAATTAACTCGGAAAAACAAACCCGATTTTGCATGCAACAACCTTGTGCTCTAATACCACTTGTTGGGATTCATATTTGTTTACATATCCAATATAAGATAGTTTAATTTAGTCATAAAATTAAATCGAATCTTATGCATGCAAAACAAATACAAGAGTAAGGAGAAAATCGGTTCCGTACATTTGATATTTCGGATATATGGGCACTAGTAAGGTCGCCTACCTTAGCTAGTTCTTGAGCTTTCCTTATGGATGAACAAGATTCAAGTGTAGAATCTCTCCCCAAGGATTGTACCAAGATAATACCCTTAATAGTTTAAATTAATATGAGACTAGTATTAATAAAAACTACCTTAAAAATTGACACAAAATAATTGTATTATACCCTTGAGTATTTCGGTCAAGAGGGAGGATTTTGTGAGATTATTATTTTGTTCAACAACAAAAAACTAGAGAGATAAGTTAATTACCAAGTGAATTAACATATAAGAATGAATTATCAAAAAAGAGAAGAGAAAACTCTCTTTTCTTTAGGGTGGCCGGTTGGTCTAGGGTAGAATGCCCAATACCTTTTCATGCTTGTTCTTCTCAAGAAGTAGGCATGCAAGCCTATCATTAGTAGGTTATAATTATGTTTCCTTTTAATTAAATAATCAAAACACAACTAACCCCTAAACCCTCCATTAAATCGGCACACCCATATAAAATGGGTCCATTTTAAGTTTGTCAAAATGTCAATTTGTGTAATGTGATACATTGGACATGTTACTAGACATGTTAATTAAATAATGCATTTTTAACAAATTAAAAATCATTATTTTAACAAAATAAATCACATACAAAAATTAACTAGTAATTCATAATTACAATTACTTAAAATGGGTCATAGAATTATAAATCACAACTACTTGTATTTACAATAACCATTCATTCTAATTTTAATCGTTTCATAAACATCAAATAAACCTAAGTAATAAAACAATTTAATTACTTAATACGAACCTTATATAATCGAATTACAATAAGATACGTAATATCACTCACAAAATCATTTGTTCACTTTTAAGGAATTAATTAACTCGTATCGTCATACAATTAATTAATTGGTCAATTAAGAGCATTACCCTATAGGTATGACCTTAGAGGATCAACTGGTCACCACCGTCGTACGACAGTAATGTCAAACTCTAGTCAGCCCATCATTACCGATATGTGTGGGCCAGTTGACTAAGAAGTATTACTTTCCCTCATGTATTCTTAATATGAGATTTAAACTTGTGATCTCAATATGATAAACAATGTCATCGCATTATTGTCGGGGACACTCCAACATGTGGTTGCCGGGTTCAATTCGGTGGTAATGAGGAGGTCCGTGGTGAGGAGATGCTTATGTGCGGTGGTGGTGATGGAGGGTTGTCCATGGAAAAGAATCAAGGGGATGGAATAGGGTGTTATTAATGTGATGAGGGTAATTAATCAATGTCAAATAACATAACAATGTATAATAGGGTATGCGGTAGAAGCTTACAAAATTGGAGGATAAAATATAGAAAGCTAGAAAGAGTAAGGGTTTATGGTACAAATTTAAAAAACACAAGGGTATATAGTAGAAAATCCCTAAAGTTTTAAGGCTCTAAATATGAAGTGAAGAACCAAATAACAACCTTATACTCGTTTCATTACAATGAAATGTTTATATATGATTTATATAAAGACCAAGGTACAAAGGGAATAGAATTGCATATTTTTTTTAAGAAGTGGAAATAGAATTGCTTTTAATATTATTGTTCCGGGTGTAATTCCGGAGCAGGATTTGTTACCACGTAAGCTCGATGAATGATGTCTTTGCTTGACTCTTCCTTTCGGCCTCTCCTGAAACAATGAACAAACTGAGGGCTCGGCTTGGTACCGAGCGAACTCACTCCGACGCTCAAGTCAGTAAACTTAAAGAGATTAAGTTGTGTGTTACTTGGCAAAGTATATTGTACAGAGATAAGGGAGTTAATACCAGATGAATAGTAAGTTTATGGGTGAATTGTGGATTATTGGATCGTTTTCTCAATGAGGATTGAGGAGTATTTATAGACTTTCACCTTTTGTCACGTAGTGGCCAAGTGGCAGAGCAGGTGGAAAGACTGTTCTACCCTCGGCCGAGGGGACTTGGATGTGAGTACTCGGATATGTATCCCGGCTGGCTAGTTGCCTAGCCGAGACCCAAGTGACAGGCCGACAGGCTGCGTCGGTTAGGCTGTCTAATACGTTGACTTGCTGTGGATGTCCTTGACCTTGCTCAATATGTTGACTCGGTCAGCGGGTGCAGAATATGCCCCATCAATTTGCCCCCAGCGTAGTCTATGCCGTGGTATGGACCTTCGATGAGTGTTGAGCGTATTCTGCGCAAGAAAAATTTCTTCCCCGGCTTCTTCTTCCTTGGCTTGGTTCTGCCCAGGCCGTATCATATCCCCCCTCCACATGGATGTGTAATGGACATCAAATGTGGAAAAGAAAATGGCGCTGGCTAAGACCGAGGTTGTGAGTGTCGTGTGGTTTTGATTGCCCCCGAGACGGCGCTGCCAAGTTTGGTTGAACAGCGGGCCGGTTGGCAAGTAGATACCAAGGAGCGTGTTGAAGAAGATACGTCGATTGACATTCTTTCAAGGAGCGTGTCAAAGAAGATTTGTAACTGTATGTCGATTGACATTCCATGGCTGCATGCTTGACACGTGGCTCGGCATTGATTGGTTGACGCTTCATGGGCTTTGCCCTGATTGGTCCGTTTCATGGGCTTTGCTCTATAAATAGAGCAGTTAGCCCCTGATTTTGGCCACCAAAAATTCATTTTCTCAAAAAATTTTCTTCTCTCTAGCTTTCTTCGAAGAAACTTCTCTCTAGTCTTCAAAGCGTTACTCGGCGTAACACTTTTCCAAGGTAAACAAACAAATTTTTTCAACTTTTTGAACACCATTTCTCCTTCGGCAGGGAGTATAGAATTGTTATCCCTAAGGAGGGTCAGGCGGTCTGTTGCCCTCCCGAGGGTTGTATCGGCGTATATATCAGACACCTGGAGTATGGGCTCCGGTTTCCTCTGAATGAATACGTTGTTGCCATTATTAAAGCCATGAATGTCGCTATGGCCCAACTGCATCCGTTGGCCATCAGGATGATTGTTGGTTTTGTATGGTTGTGCCTTTTCAAAGGGGAGGCCCCAACGGTGAACCTATTTCGCCCGCTTCACCACCTTCGACAGAATTTTGTAGGTGGCACGGGGTGGTATAGCATCCAGACTGAGCCGGGTTATATCACCGTCTCTAAACTTACTTCTTGCAAGGACTGGAAGGGGCGGTGGGTATACGTTGAGGTTCCGGAGGACTATCCGCTGCCCCGATCCTTTCAGAGCCGCGTCAATTTGCGGTGTGAGAACCAAGGGGAGCATGACAAATATGTCTCCCGGAGTAAGCTTAAGATGGACGCCACCAGGGTCTATCTTAATGAGGATGAAAAACGGGCAATGAAGCTGTTTGAGGCTGAGAAGGATGGGACGCCGAAGGGATGGATGCCCCCGACGCAGATCATTCTTCAGGATGAGCTGCTCTGCCACGTCGGCCTCATACCTGCCCTCGAACGGGGTGAGTGGGGTCGGTGTAAGGCCCATCTTTGGTTTTTATGCTTCTGTTTTTGAACTTGTGTTATTTCTTTTGCTTAACTTCTGCTTTGTTTCTTTTGCAGACCGATTTGGCCCGGAACTGTCTGCCTCCGTCCTCGAGAGGTTGGGACTCGACGAGAACGGGAGAGTTGTTGAGTTGCATCCTAAGGCCGCGGCACGTGATCGCAGACCGGCCCCAAACGAACTTATGGATCAGCAGTTGAAGGCACTGGATGCGACGGCGGCTCAGGCGCGGATTGCCGGTAACGTGCCGCGCCGGAAACCAAAGACAACGTCCACGGTGGCAACGGCATCAACCCCAGCTCAATCTGCAATCCCCGTTGTCTAAAAGGAGCAGGTGGTCATTGTTGACGTTGAAGATGAGGTCACCGTTGCCCAGGGTCCTCCTCCTTCAAGCAAGAGGAAAGAGGCAACGCCTTCCGCCGCTGCCGTTACCGATGCCGGGAAAGAAAAGGGGTCAACCGGCCCTCCAACCAAGAAGGCCAAGGCTGGTACGGATCTAACCTACGGCTCGGATTTAGCGGGCTCTTTAGGCATTCCTGATGACAGGTTCTCTGACATGTCAATGAATGTTGATATGGATGCTTTGTCTGAATTTTTTGTAGATCAACCGACACCGGCTGCCGGTCCCACTGAACGGCAATTGGAGAAGCGGCCAGTGCAGACGGGCAATCAAAATGTCACTGTCGACTCCTCATCCCTGAAGGTTTCCCCCGCTCAGATTGTGGCGGAGGGCACAAGGTTGTGCAGGAAGCTGGCGAAGTGGAATGACATAGCCGGTGCTCACATTATGGAGCAAGAAAAGCTCATGGCTGAGGCGGCTCCTGCGCTTGAACGGCTTAGGCTTGAGCTTGCTGCTTCTAAGGAAGAGGCCGAGAAGGCGAAGAAGGACTTCCAGGCCGCCGAAAATGATTTCCTCGCTGAGCGAAAGCTCAGGGAGGATGCTGAGAAGGCGGTCCTAGCCGAGAGGGCCAAGGTTGAGGCTGTGGAAGCTGATGCCGCTAAGCTGCGGGAGGAACGGGACAAGCTTCAGGGTGCTTACGACGCTGCGGTTGAAAAGAGGGAAGAATGAAAGTCTTTGCATTCGGCTCAGGCGAAGGCGCACAAGAATACAAGGGCCATTCTTGCTCAGAGGGAGAAGGACATTGAGACGCTCCAAACTGCCGTTATCCCTGAGATGTGTGCCCGGTACCGGGACCAAGCTGAAGAGGCTACCAGGGAGGCAATCAAAGAGCTCGTTCCTGAAGGCTCCTTCCCGTGCCAAGAATTTGACCGGCTTCAGGATGAGAAGGCCGATGCTGCGGAGAAAGCGGCTGCGGAGAAGGCGGAGGAGGCGAAGGCTGCTCAGGAAGCTGAGGCTAAGGCGGCCCATGCTGCAAAGGTGAAGGAGGCCAGAGAGGAGGCTGAAAGGGCAAAGGCACGTGAAGCTGCCAAGCCTTCTTCTGGGCCGGCCACCAAAGATGATGTTGCTGCTGCTGGTAGCGAGCAGCAACAAGCATAGGGAGACGGGCGGTCGTCACCAGACTCACCTGGCCCTTCGGATAACTTCAGCTGTTCGGGGGCCAACTTTTGAGCCTTCTCTCCCTGCCATCCTTTTGGCGCTTCATTGTCTCAATGTGATACTTTTTGTTGTTCCTTCTTTTTTTTGTAAAACTTTGGTAGGTTGAGTTTAGGCTATCCTTATTGGGACGGTCGTCGACTTCGTTTTGTATCACCTGTAAACATGTTTAATAAAGTTTGTTTATTTGCCCTCGGCTTGGCCGGGGCTTTGATCACAATCCTTCATTCTGTTGTCTTCTTTCGTTATTAATTGAGCACTTTTTTTTTCGTTTTTACCTTCGACTTGGCCAGGGCAGTTAGAATGCGTATCTCAACTGTACTTAACGTTTTTAAACATGTTGGCATGTCGGTCGCTTCCTCTTTCACTCTCGGTCTGGCCGAGGCGTCAGATTTGCGCTTCCCAACCGCCGTTGTGAACATGTTAGCGTATCGGTCGTTGTGTCCCCGTCACTCTCGGTCTGGCCGAGGCAATCGGGGTTACGGCTCGACAGCGTTCGTATCTGTAGACGTGTTGATCGCTTCCTCTTTCACTCTCGGTCTGGCCGAGGCGTCCGATTTGCGTTTCTCAACCGTACTCATACGTTCCTAAGCATGTTGGTCGCTTTCGCGAGTATCAACTGCTGTTTGTTAATCGCGTTTCCCTCGTCACTCCCGGCTTTGGCCGGGGAATCCGAGTTTACGTTTCGACTACTTTTCCGTATCTATAGACATATTGATCGCTTCCTCCGCCACTCCCGGATTGGCCGGGGCAGCCGGATTTGCGTCTCAACTGTACTTATACGCTCTTATGCTTTGGTAGTGACTGCCCGGCTTTGGCCTCGGCGTCTACTTTGGTAGTGACTTCGGAGGGGACAAGCATTTTGATGGAAAACTTGTATCATTCTTTATAAGGTATAATCATGCGTTGGGGTGTCCACAATGGTCTCGGACACCTCCGTCGCTATATGAAATATTTCCTTAGGTTGTCGGTGTTCCAGTGACTCATTAGAGGCACTCCCTCCATGTCTGTCAGCCGGTATGTCCCCGGCCTCATTTCTTCAACCACTTTGTAGGGTCCTTCCCAGTTGGCCGTCATTTTACCATGGATGTTTCCTTTGTTGGTTGCGGCTGACTTTCTTAGGACTAGATCTCCTACTCTTAAGTCTCTTTTGTGGACCCTGCGGTTGTATGCTCTTCTCATCTGGTTTTGATATACTGCCAAGTTAAGCCGTGCCGTGTCTCGACTTTCTTCGACCAGGTCTAGGGAGGCTTTCAGGCCTTCCTCATTTTCGACTGGGTTAAAGGTTTTCGTTCTGAATGTTGGCACCGCTGCTTCAATTGGCAGGACGACCTCAGACCCATAGACAAGGTGGAATGGACTGTACCCCGTTGTTTCTTTCTCCGTGGTTCTAAGGGACCACAGGACACCGGGTAGTTCATCAGCCCACCTTCCCTTTAGATCTTCAACCTTCTTTTTTAGCCCGTTTAGGATTGTTTTATTGGCTGCTTCCGCCTGCCCGTTTCTTTGAGGGTGGCAGACGGAGGAGTATGCAAACTTGATACCGAGTTCTTCTAGCCAGTTCATCACCGTGTCACTCCAAAACTCTCGGCCGTGGTCAAATACCATGACTTGGGGTAACCCAAAACGAATTATGACGTTCTCTCAAATCACCTTTCTTACGGCCGCCGTGGTCTTTGCAGGTACCGCGACAGCCTCGACCCATTTGGTGAAGTAGTCAACGGCGACGATCAGGTACTTCCTTCCTCCGGAGGTCGTCGGAAATGGCCCTAATAAATCCATCCCCCACTGTGCAAATGGTAGGGGGTTGAGTACTAGTTGCAAGTCTCGGGAAGGTGCGTGTATCACCGGAGCATGCATCTGACAATTCTTGCACTTCTTGGTCTTAGCTCTGGAATCCTCAAGCATGGTAGGTCAGAAGTAGCCGGCTCGGAGAGCTTTGTGGGCTAGCGTTCTTGCCCCCATGTGATGTCCACAGATGCCTTCGTGAATCTCTGTCAGTATGAGCTCCGCGTCGGCTGGGCCGACACATTTCAAAAGTGGTCTTATCACAGACCTTCTGTATAGTTCCCCTTCGAACACCAAGTATCTTGCGGCGATCCTCTTTATCTTCTGAGAGAGACTGCGGTCCTCCGGTAACTCTTTTGTTAGTTTGTATTTCATTATCGGAGTCATCCACGTCATCTCGGCTTCGATGTCGCCCACCATGCCGACGGTCTCAGTGATGCTTTTATCATTCCTGATATCCACCAGCACGGTTCGACTGACATTCTTGACGCTTGAACTGGCAAGTTTTGAGAGAGCGTCGGCTCGGTTGTTCTCGGACCTGGGGATGCATTGTATTTGGAAAGATTTCAATTTTGCAGTGTCAGCTTTTACCCTTTCCAGGTACCTCACCATCCCGTCGTCTCGAGCCTCATATTCTCCTCTGATTTGGTTGGTCACTAGGAGTGAATCTGTCTTCAACACAATATGTTCCGCCCCGGCAGCTCTAGCTAACTCGACTCCGGTTATCACCGCCTCATATTCGGATTCGTTGTTTGAGGCCGAGAAGGTAAACTTCAAGGCGTATTCAAACTCGTCCCCGTTAGGGCTGGTGATAAGGATGCCGGCTCCTGAGCTGTTTGCCGTGGAGGACCCGTCGGTATATACTTCCCATACACCGGGATTTGATTCTTCTTGGTATGTGCACTCGGCTAGGAAGTCTGCAAGTGCTTGCCCCTTTATCGAAGGCCTTGGTTTGTACTGAATGCCGAAGCCGGATAGCTCCACTGCCCATTGGATAAGTCTGCCTGATTTTTCGAATTTTTCTAAGGCTTTCTCCAATGGCTGGTCGGTTAAGACCATCACGGGATGTGCGTCGAAGTAGGGTTTTAACTTCCTTGCGGCAACGACGACGGCGAAGGCCGCTTTTTCAATCAGTGGGTAGTTTCTTTCGGCGGGCAGCAGTGTATGGCTGATAAAGTAGATTGGGTGTTGCTGCTTGTTTTCTTCCCGGACAATTACGGCACTGACCGTGGCCGAGGTAACTGCTAAGTATAGATATAGCGTCTCCCCCAGCATCGGCCTGGACAGGGTCGGCAGTGTCAGAAGGTGAGCTTTCAGTTGCTTGAAAGCTGTGTTCTGTTGCTCGCCCCAATTAAAGTCTTTATTCCCTTTTAGCACTGTAAAGAACGGAGTGCTTTTGTCGGCCGACCGAGAGATGAAGCGGGCAAGAGTCGCCATTCTCCCGGTCAGCGTCATAACCTCTTTTCGATTCCTCCGCTCCGGTAGGTCCAGTATTGCTTGGACTTTCTCTGGATTGGCATCAATTCCCCTGGCGCTGACAAGCACGCCGAGGAACTTACCTGCCCGGACACCGAAGTTGCATTTCATTGGGTTAAGTTTCATCTTGTATTTCCTTAGTGAACAAAATGTTTCGCTCAAGTCGGCCAAGTGCTCTGATACCGTCGTTTAGTACCAAAATTAAATTTATAGTTCCAAACTAAAACTATAGCTAGCGATAGTAAGGGTCGAACCACAGAGAGACAAGGTTGATTTTGTTTTCTAATTTTCAGTCTATAAAAGTAACAATTAATTGGGGGTTTTGAAATTGGTTGGCTAACAGGCTAATTGCAAAAAATGAATATTCTTAACAAGATAAAGAGAGGATCGGGAATTTCGGTTCACCATGGCAAGAAACAGGTCAGTCAAGCAGCAGAGATCTCATAATACGGTCTCAGGGAAAATAAGCTAATCTTGCGATCAAAGCTCAACTAACCTCACGGTCTAAAATTTCCCTAGAATCTATCAAAGTTTTCACTCAAGAGAGATTCTAAATCTAGCGATAAATCAATTTACCAATCTTTCGACCTAGCAAAGAAGTCCATCAAAAGATAACAAGACCAATACGGAAGAACTCATGCTACACAACTATCCTAATTTAAAACCATGGCTCACCTCATTCCCAATCAAAGAATTACCTGCTCTTAATCATGACTACTCTAATTGCGAAATTAATAAATAAGAACAAATTCAACATGATGGAATCTAACTAGAACAAAGGAGAGAAATTCAATACTGAAATTAATTGATGAAACAAGAATTAAAATAACAAGCGAAATTAAGAAAAGGAAGAATTGCATAAAAGGCTTACTAATTGAATATCAAGAACAAAGCATTCGAATCAAAGGTTTCCGTCTCAAGCTAGATCTGAAAACTGCGTTTTTCCAGAATGAATAACATAACCTAAAAGTTGCTGCGTGCTACTGATAAAAAGATACTGAAAATTAATTACAAGTTGGGCTTTTAAAAGTCTAACACGGAAAAATTAAACATCAGCTCGAAGTCAGGTCGATCGACTGGTCTGCACGGTCGATCGACTGAACATGCGGAACAGTAACTTCTGTCTGAGCTCCAGTGGTCGATCGACTGAAAGGCTTAGTCGATCGACTGATAATGCTGTGCAGTGGCTCCTTGATGCTTCCAAAACGACTCTTCACTCCTTGCACGCATCTCAAGGTGAGTGAATGAACTCTCCTTCCTCTTAGCTTCCTTGAACTCGCTTCCGGAGGACGAACTTGGCTTGATTTAGCCTACTTCCACGCATTCTAACAATAAATCATAGAAAATGCAAAGTAAACCGTTTCGGGAGAAATAGTAGCCTTAAGCTATCAATTATGCATGAAAATACGTGCCAAAACCGCAGATAAAGTGTATAGAATATGCACGTATAAAATCTCCCCAAACCAAACCTTGCTTGTCCCCAAGCAAGCACTATGACCCGTATGAATCTAAATGAAAAGGAGTACATTTCAGAGCTAACTACAAGTCAATGCCAAACCATTTAATGCCCAAAGTCAACTACTGCGAAGCTTAAATCAAGCGAACAAATTTATGCATATCCTAGAATTAAGTCGGGCGTTCGACCTTGCAAGACTCATACAATCGGACTCTCCCGGATCGCTCTTCCCTCAGCAAAGCAAATGGTAAGATATTATGTAAAGAGAGGGAAGAAAAATATAGTCTCTCACCTAGACTGCGACCGACGAAACATGTATGCTTGACTAGCATGAATAACGATTCTAATTACCGTACATACGCATAACCACCGTCAAGGACTATCACATGCCGAACTATTGCAAAATTTGGAAATGTGAGGCTAAGTGGGAAAGAAGAGGCAAAACAATTATGGGAAAGTGAAGGTAAGAGCCAAGCTAGTACCTAACGAACCATCAGAAACCAAATCCCGTTCTTCCAACTCAACAAAAAGAACATACCTTTATTGACTAGGCAACTCACAAATCCAAACGGACGCCTCCAAATCAAGAGGTAAACACATGAGGCGTGTTTTATTTCACCCAAGACTTATTATTTTCAAGACTCTCTCTTTTTTTTTCATTTTTCTATTTCTGTTTCTTTCTTTTTCTTTTTTTTTTCTTTTTTTTTTCGAAATTTGAACTGGTGGTCGATCGACCAATGAGGGCTGTCGATCGACCGCCCTGCACACTACAGAACATTCTGCCAGGTAAACACCTCCTTTTTTCTTTCATTTTTTTCTGAATCTTTTTCTTTCTTCCTGTTTCCAGGCTAAAGTAAATTCTTCACTTCTCAAAAATACCCGCTCCAACATTACAAGAGCGAACCAAAACAACTTAAATCAACAAATTCCTCTACTACTTCCTAGCTTGGCACAATGGTAGGCTAAGTATGGGATGTAGTTGAGGGCAACTGGCAATTTTGGCTTATAGTGGAGTTAGTGGGGTAAAATGAGAAAGGGGAGGATGCAATAATTCTCCAAACATGCAATACCGACCACAAACCAATGCGTATAGGCAATAAGCAATCAAAACTCATACACGTGCAAAACATGAAATGAAGGGAGTAACTACTCTCAATCCTAAATTAACCGGTCATGAATGTCACCAGTTATAGGCTCTGTATCTCAGAAGGTATAAGTAGTTTGCCAAAAGTAATGAGTCAAGTCTAATTGCCCGAAATGGATTCCATAACGAAATTTGAGAGATCACTTTTAATTCTTGCTAAGCAGCTATGAAAGGGCAAGGAATGGCATTTGACTAATAGAGCAGAATCATCATTAAAAACTCCAATCCGACTCAACTATATGCAAAAGTAAACGTGATATTTTTGGTTTTTTTATGCATTTTTTCAATTTTTTTTTCTTTTTTTTGTTTTTTTTTTTTTTTTTTTTTTTTTTTTTTTTTTTTTTTTTTGAATGGTGAAAAATAAAACAAATGCAAACAGAAATGCACTAAACATGTGACTGAAATGCAATAAAACAAATGCAGATGCAAAACAAAAGGCATATGCAAATACCCTCCCCAAACCAAAATGCACAATGTCCCCATTGTGCTCAACAGCAAATCACCAGCAGATTAATGGGAGAATAAAAGCATAAAAGGTAAAAGGAAGCGAAAAGAGAAAGGAAAAACAACTCACAAAATACGACCTCCCCAAACCAGCCAAAAACGGGGAGGTCACCGGCATCTAATCTCCACCCTCGTAGGAGGGGTCACTGTCCTCGTCGGACCCCGACTCACTCTCCTCCTCCTCAGCGGCAGGTGTAGCTCTCCTGGAAACG
This sequence comes from Silene latifolia, assembly GCF_048544455.1. Classification (NCBI taxonomy): domain Eukaryota; kingdom Viridiplantae; phylum Streptophyta; class Magnoliopsida; order Caryophyllales; family Caryophyllaceae; genus Silene; species Silene latifolia. Next base: position 48,235,706 of record NC_133528.1, on the reverse strand, counting down.
GAGGGAGTGGCTCTCCTGGAAGTGGAGGGACCAAGTGGTGTGGTGGTGGTAGGAGGGGGTCTCTAGCGACTGAGGGTAGCCACCCTCAGGGGGAACAAAGTAAGAAGGGTGAGCCCAGTCACCCTTGGGAAGCATCCCCCCCTAGCTAGCTCGTCGTAGACCGGAAACAGGGCGATGGCCGTGTCCAATCTGTGCTCGTTGAAGCTCCTGCACAAATCACCCAAGACACGTGACATTGCCCTCTGGTCCATGACCAGAGGGACAACTAAAGGAGTGGGTGGTCGAAAAATAGCCGCACCAGCAGTAGGGGTGGTAGTGGAGGTAGGGGGTGCCTGTGAAGAGGAGGCACGAGCCCTCCTCGAAGTGCCAGCGGAAGGCGTGGCTGCCACCAAAGGAAGCCTGTAACTAGGCAAAGGTGGCCTAGCATCCCCCTCAACAGTGGTGAGGGGCAAGACAGGAGGGTAGCCGGTGACAGGGATGCGGTCACAGATGAAGGAGTCAATCTTCCACCGCATCCGTCTATCGACCCAATAGACACTCCTCGCGTAAGGGAGGTCCATAAAACGCAGCTCTGGGTCAATGGGATCCTCCTGTCGAGGGAAAAGTAAAACAAGACGGTTGGCGATACGTGTCACCAAACCGCCACAGGCTATGGTGGTCAAGGCGCCCGCACTTACAGTCTGAAAGTGGGCGGCGGTCAAGTAGGCAATGTTATAGATGCGGGCTCTCCGACGCTCAACGTTCAGATAACCCGTCAAAATTGAAAGCTCAATATTGTTGACATTATTCGACTCTTTACGGCCAAAAATGGTATTACCCATTAGCCGTAGAAAATAACGAAGAGGGGGCAAGTGAACGGAAGTGCCCGTTCTCCTCGACCCGTAAGTGTCACCAATGCAGGACCACATGGCCTGGTGAGTGTCAGAGGGGTCCGAGGTGCTACCCTCAAAGTACAGACCCAGAAAACCCGCAAAATTAGCAAGTGACAGAGAATAATTAACATTAAAAAGTCGAAATGAAATGCAGGGGTTGGTCTCATCAGCCTCAAAGGCTTTGGTATCAAAAGCGTAAGAGGAAAAGAATTCGAGGGTCATGACATAATATGTGAACTCAGACATGTCCACAAGACCCGTCATACCCGTCCCATTTAGCAGGGACACGACCACTCGCTAAAAATGTGACCTAGTTTCCCCAAAGTGTCTTTGTGGAGAAACCGGGTAGTGACCTTCTGACACAGAAGCAAAGAAAGAGAATTTAGCGCGGCTGAATAGGTTTTTCAAAGATAACTGCGGATAGTCGGGTAAACTATCCGTTGTGGTTTCTATCATCAGAGGCGGTCCACGCGGCCGCTTAGCAGGCCGTTGGCTCGACTGTCCCTCTTGCATTGGCGCTTTTCCCTTTGTCATTGTTATTCCTGCAAAAGAGTCGAATTAGCAACAACAACCAACTCAAGGTAAAAATTCCAGAAACCCGCATCAAAATCAGACCATCTACCCAAATTAGGGTTTCGAAATTTTTAGGGCAAACGGAATTAATCGCTCCTAGTTGCTAATTAGTGTCGAAAATCAAGGGGTAAAGGCTAGAATAAGCAATTAAAGCATGTAAATGAATAGAAATCACACCCTAAAATCATTTTCCCCAAATCGATTTTTTCGACTCAAGGGGTCAGTGCTCGAAAAATTAGCATGGATCTTCAGCAAAACTCGAACAAATAGCATAGAAATAAGTTTAGAAGCATACCTTGATGATTTCTTTGAAGATTAAAGCAAGAATGGCAGAGAATGAGGCGGATTTGCAAGAGAAAACGCGAAAAAGGGGAGGGAAAAGGGTTTGCTCTTTTTCGATTTTTTTAACAATGAAAGAATGAGGAAATAAGGGTTGAAACTTCCCTTATCGCAGACCTCGAACCAGCGATCTGGTCGATCGACCATTTACACGCGATCGACCCGATCCTTCATAATCCTGGCTTCGGACTCTCCGTGGTGGTCGATCGACTATGTGACCCGGTCGATCGACCACAAACCCATGCACACGAGCTCTCTCTCTCCTTTCTTCAGTCGATCGACTGAACCTTCTAGTCGATCGACCGTTTGAACTGGCAATTGGAATTAAAATCGTCAGAATTCAATTTGCCATCATAACTTCCTGCCTTCCTCTTGCAAAAATCCAGTAGACCACTTACGCACCTTTGCATAAAATAAATTCCTGCAGAGAGTATCAAAGGTGTACAATTTTCCCAAACCAAGAAATTGCAAATGCATGAAATGAACGGAAACAAAGCAAGAAAAACTTAAAATGCAAATTGAATGAAAAAACAAAATTGAAATCCTAAGTTACAAAATAACTACAACCTGGGTTGCCTCCCAGTTAGCGCTGGTTTAAGAGGCCCCGCACGACCTTGTTACCTCACTTCTCATCATCTGATAGCGGATCGAAGTACAAAACCTCGACCTTCCCAACATATGCATCTGATCCATGGTAGTGCTTCACATATTGGCCATTTACCTTGAACCTTTCTCCAGCAGAGGTCTCCAATTCAACAGATCCGAACTTTGTGACAGCTGTGACCGTATAGGGGCCGGTCCACCTGGATTTCAGCTTACCAGGAAATAAACGGATACGAGCGTTAAAGAGAAGTACCTTATCGCCAATATGGAACTCGCGCTTTATGATTCTCTTGTCGTGCCAGCGCTTTGATTTCTCCTTGTAGATCCTTGCATTGTCATAGGCCGGCACCTAAATTCCTCTAGCTCATTCAGTTGTGTCATGCGTTTCTCACGAGAGAGGTTAGGATCCAAATTCAAATCACAAATAGCCCACCAAGACTTACGCTCTAACTCAACAGGTAAATGACATGTCTTACCATAAATCAATCGGTACGGTGACATCCCGATTGGCGTTTTAAACGCAGTTCTATAAGCCCATAAGACATCAGCTAACTTGAGACTCCAGTCTTTCCGTGATTTAGAAACAACTTTAGCTAAGACTTCTTTCAATTCTCTGTTAGAAACCTCAACCTGACCACTAGTTTGGGGATGATACCCCAAACCTCTACGATGTTGGACACCGAATTTAGTCAATAAAGCACTAAGTTGTTTCTCTTTAAAATGCATTCCCCCATCGCTAATGACAACCCGAGGGACACCAAAACGAGGGAAAATAATCTTTTTAAACAATTTAATCACGGCTTTTGCATCGCAATGGGGAGTAGCAATAGCTTCTACCCACTTGGATACATAATCTACAGCTACGAGGATATATTTATTACCTTGACTGCTCGAAAAAGGTTCTTGATAATCGATGCCCCAGACATCGAAAATCTCGACCTCAAGAATGCCTACCTGTGGCATCTCATGTCTCTTGGAAATATTCCCCGATCTTTGACAAGCATCGCATTCAGCAACAAAACTGCGACAATCTGCATGCAAGGTTGGCCAATAGAAACCAGATTGGAGTACCTTAGCTACGGTCCTGGACGGACCGTGATGACCACCATAAGCAGAAGAGTGGCAAGCCTCTAGGATATCCTTCACCTCCCACTGAGGTACGCATCTCCGGATGAGACCGTCTGCGCATTCCTTGAAAACATAAGGATCATCCCAAAAATACTGTCTAGCATCATAGGCAAACCGCTTCTTCTGCTGCCATGAAAGCTCAGGTGGTATCCTACCTGTCACAGCAAAGTTAGCAAAATCAGCAAACCAAGGGGGTGGATAAGACCCTGAAGTAGTAATAGCTAACAAACTCTCATCAGGAAAGGAATCATTAATAGGCAAAGAATCCTCCCTTTACGTCGGTCACCGCAGACGAGATAAGTGGTCAACTACCACATTCTCTGCTCCTTTCTTATCTTTGATCTCCAAATCAAACTCCTGCAAAAGGAGTATCCACCTCAAAAGCCTCGGCTTCGCATCTTTCTTAATGAAGAGAGTCTTCAACGCTGCATGGTCAGTGTAAACAATAACTTTAGAACCTAACAAATAAGACCGAAATTTGTCTAAAGCAAAAACAACAGCTAGAAACTCTTTCTCAGTGGTAAAATAGTTGACTTGAGCCTCATCCAGAGTTCGGCTCGCATAGTATATGGCATTCAAAGCTTTATTCTTTCGCTGTCCCAGAACTGCACCGATAGCATAATCGCTGGCATCACACATGATCTCAAATGGGAGGTCCCAATCAGGCGGCTGAATGATTGGCGCAGAAACTAGGGCCTCCTTTAACCTTTGTTAAAAGCGACATGGCACTCATCGAAATTCAAAGACAACATCCTTAAGAAGCAATTGTGTAAGTGGTTTAGCAATTTTTGAAAAATCCCTAATGAAACGCCGGTAGAAACCAGCGTGACCTAGGAAACTCCTCACTCCTTTAACATTCACGGGAGGAGGTAATTGCTCAATCACCCGCACCTTTGCCTTGTCAACATGTATACCTTTATCGAAATCGATGCCCTAACACAACTCCCTCATTGACCATAAACTGACACTTTTCCCAATTTAAAACAAGATTAACATCTATACAACGCTGCATGACTTTATCAAGGTTAGCTAAACAACGATCAAAGTCACTGCCATAAACTGAGAAATCATCCATGAATACTTCCATAATATTCTCTGTATAATCAGAAAAAATCCCCATCATGCACCTCTGAAAGGTAGCAGGGGCATTACACAATCCGAAAGGCATTCTACGATAAGCAAAAACACCATGTGGACAGGTAAAAGTAGTCTTACTCTGATCGTCCGGATGAATAGAGATCTGAAAGAACCCTGAATATCCGTCTAGAAAACAGAAAAATTTGTTAGAAGCAAGTCTTTCAGTCATTTGGTCAACAAAAGGGAGGGGGAAATGGTCTTTCTTAGTGGCGGCATTTAATTGTCTATAATCAATGCACATCCGCCACCCTGTCACTACTCGAGTTGGTATTAATTCATTTTTATCATTTTTAACCACGGTAGTCCCTCCTTTCTTCGGGACTACCTGAACTGGGCTAACCCACTTGGAGTTGCCAACTGTATAAATAATACCTGCATCAAGTAGTTTCATCACCTCGGCCATAACAACTTCCTGCATCTTTGGGTTCAACTTGCGTTGACCCTGTCTATAAGGTTTGTGGCCTTCTTCCAACTCTATCCTGTGTATACAAACATCAGGGCCGATGCCCTTAATGTCATCCAAAGAGTAACCCAAAGCCTTCCTGTTTTTCTTAAGTACACACATCAAAGCGGCATACCGTGGTCATCGTTAAGCTTAGAGCTAACAATAGCTGGGTACTGCTCCGTATCATCTAGAAAAACATACTTAAGATTAGGGGGAAGTGGCTTACGCTCTGGTACCTTTACCTCTACAGCATAGACAGAATCAACTTCAATGGTGTAGCAAGTGTTCACCAAGTTATCGTTGGCCAGGCTCAAAAGCATCTCATCTTCTTCCTCATTGAGCTCGTAGCTCTCCATTGAGGCAACCAAAACGTCTAGCTCCTCAGCATTCTCCACTGTATTACCTGCACACTCATCTGAATGGGTTAGATCAGCTAAGGGATCCTTGGCTAAGGATTCCCTCCAATTACAAGTAACAACCCTGTCAACAATATCAATGGAATAACACGTATCTTCATCAGCAGATTCAGTTGCCTTGTGAGCAAGACTGAACTCAATGGTGTCATCCCCTACCTCTAAGGTGATGGTTCCGCGTTTGACATCTATCACAAACTTAAATTGTTGTATGTAAGAATGGTCTGCCTAAAATGATAGGTATCTGACTATCCTCTGCAATGTCCAAAACAACGAAATCGACAGGAATAAAAAACTTACCCACTCGAACGGGTACATCCTCTAGAACACCTATAGGTCTCTGAGTCGATCTATTTGCCATTTGAACGGTAATATCGGTCACCTTAAGTCTACCAATGTTTAACCTTTCGCAAACAGAATACGGCATGACACTAACGCTGGCCCCTAAGTCACAAAGGGCCTTTCCAATTACGTGGTTACCTATAGTGCAAGGAATTGAAAAACTACCCGGGTCCTTTAATTTAGGTGGCACATTAACTTGTGAAAGAACATTACATTCCTCTACAAAAGCAACATTACCATTATCACGAAAATTTCTCTTACGATTCAAAATATCTTTCATAAATTTAGCGTAAGAGGGCACTGGTAATTAAATCGGTGAAAGGAACCGTTACCTCGAGATTCTCGGACCATCTCCGAGAAACTTACCAAACTTACGCTCCAGCTTGGTAGCCTTCAAACGCTCCGGATACGGGACTGCAACACTGGCCGTAGGATCAGTAACCTTCGGCTTCCGTAGGTTTAAAACCCCCGTCAAACCATCAATGAGTGATGAATCATGCAAACTAGTTGACGGATTTGCATCCTCGCTCGAGATCCATCGATCGATCGTATGGGTGGTCGATCGACCATGTAGCCGGGCGTGAAGCAGTTCTGTTCGTAATTATCGTCATCAGTGTCTCGATCGATCGACCGAGGATGTTGGTCGATCGACTGGATGTCTTTGGTGTGAATAGTTTCGACCGAAACTATTTCGTCACAGATTGATCGATCGATCGAATGCGGTCGATCGACCAGATGCGGCATTCGACTCGTTTTTGCATCAGAATTCAAACGAGCTTCTTCATCATTTCCCGAGTCTTCCTTTGGCTTATCGGGACTTTCATAAGAAAGGCCACTTCTGAGATTGATGGCATTGATCGTCTCAACCGGCCCTTCACATTTAATTGAAGAATTAGCGGCTTGCTTAGCCTCCATATTCTCCAATTGTTTCACAAAGTTCTGTGAGGACTCAATCCCGGCTGCTTCCATATTCGCCACTTGAACCAAAAGGAGTTGGACCATCTCCCTTAACTTCTCGATCTCATCTGAGTTTTGAATAGGAACTTCGACTTTCCCTTTGGAAGCTTCAGAAGTCTCGAGTTTCTCGAGACGGGTAGAAATGGAAGTTATAAGTGACACAACAGCAGTCATGTCTTCACTTTGCTTTCGTGACTTACCACGTGAACTTCCAAACTCAGCTTTATGGACTGCCATCTCCTCAATGGTGTTCCAACCTTTACTTTGACCGGTATTATTTTGGAACCTACCATTAGCAGCTGCATCCAAAATAACTTTGTAATCATCATATAAAGCATTGTAAAATAGATTGCAAAGATACCATTGCTGGAAACCATGATGGGGGACAGCTCGGACCAAACTTTTAAAACGTCCCCATGCTTCACAAAAATCTTCGTCGGCTCCTTGCTGAAAACTCGTGATTTTACTCTTCAAGGCATCGATCTTGAAGGCGGGAAGTACTTCTTGTAGAAGGCTAGTGCTAAAGATGTCCAATCGGTGACTCAGTGCTACTCTATCGAGGTAGCGATACCAATCTCGCGCCGAATCCTTCAAGGAGTATAAGAACATGAACCCCTTTACTTCATCTTGAGTTACCCCCTCCGGTATAGGTATTGAACAGCAATAGTCCGTGAAAATTTCCATATGTTTCAAGGGGTCTTCATCTGGTAGACCCGCGAACTGATTCCGTTCCACTAAATCAATATAAGAGGAACGAAACTCGAATTTACCGGTAGAAGGGGTAGGTAACTGTTGCCCCTTTGGAAGGTGGTGCTCCTTTGGCTGAAAATTATCATATATCGTAGCCATAACTTCCAAAATGAGAGTACTCAAGTCTTCCTCTCAAAAACATGTCCTCTAACTGTGCAAAAGCAAAACTAGAAGCAAAGGTAAGCAACGGCCTCAAGGAACAAAAGTTCCCTGAGACAAGGAAAATAAACTAAAATAAAGCAAACAGAATTACACCGTCTCCCCGGCAACGGCGCCAAAATTTGATACCCGTCGTTGTGAGTACCAAAGATAAAATTTATAATCTCCTATTAAGACTAACCTAGGCTAGTGGTAACAGGGTCGAACCACAAGGAGGCAGTTGTAAACTTTAGTTGATTTATGTTCAGTCTGAGGTAACTATTATGGGGGTTGAATTGAATTGGTCTATAGCTAATAACAATAAGAAGAAAATAAACTAAAAATACGAATTAAACAGATAAAAGAAGGGTACTAGGATGGTCGGGTCATTATAGCTTCGGCGGCAGCAAACTAAGTCGGTCTGAATCAAACACAGGTAAGGCGGGAAATAAGAGGTCCTCTCGGTCCACTCCTAACAAATAGCATCTCTCGATCTCGCTATAGGTCCCTAATGTCACTAATACTAACTTTCGTCCTGAAAAGTGACTAATGGTCTAAACTATACCTATCTTTCGATCTTAGTAGCACTAATGATTTAGCTACTCATGCTAAGGGTAACAACAATAACATCAATGATAAATCTAACTATTGAATTCATGTTTTAAACGGCGGAAGAAACAATTAACATAAAACAACAGTTCGGCTTTGGGGAAACTGATCTAGCAATTCTAACACTATAAGCAAAATACTGAAATAGAAACAGTAGAATACCGTGTAGAATTGTGAAGGAAAAGAACAAGGCCGAATTATCCAAGCAAATTGTATTCAAAACCGAAGCAAACCTTGAACCCTAATTATTCTAAACTGAATGTAAAACTTGATATGTAATTCGATAAAAGCTTGATAAAAACTAGATGCTATTCTGATGTTTCTAGGTTACGTTATATAGCAAACTAACGTAACAATTATTTCCTAAACCTAAACTTCCCGGGCTTCAAGTTTCTCAATCTTTTAATTCTCGTCTGAAGCAGCGATGTGGTCGATCGACTAAGCATGGAGGTCGATCGACTGGATCTCAGCAACAGTAGCTTCTGGATCCCGATAGTTGGTCGATCGACTGATGGGACTAGTCGATCGACTGATTGAGCTGCTATTTGACTTCTTTAAACTCGTGGACTCGTCCTTTGGGCCTTGGATTGCGCACCAAGCTCGTTCCTTAAGCAATTCCTTTACGTCATTTGCAATGCAGATTACTCGGGGGCGGATTTGGCTTGATTTCCCGCTGAATTCTTCACATTTCTGCAATAAAGTACAAAATACGGAAGTAGACGGAAATAGGGAGAAATGTAGCATAAACTAAACAAATGAGCTCTGAAATGCGTGTAAAAAGAGGTGTAAAACATCATATAAATGACACGCATCAAATCTCCCCAAACCAAACCTTGCTTGTCCCCAAGCAAGAACTAGACTCGATCTAATGACCTAATGGAACGAGTTCAATCTCAGAGCGAAATGCAAACTGTAGGGCCTAAACCAATTTAATGCACAACCAACAATCAATTAGTAATGTGAATCATGCAAACGAATTATAAAGTCGTTAAAAGGCTACTGAACCGTTGACTGTAAAGACTTATCAAACTGGACTCTCACGGGTCACTCAAATCACTCAATAAGCGCAGGTGATATTAATGTAAGATAGAAAGAAGTAAATTTTGTACAGACTCTCACCTAACTGCGACCTATGAAAACATGCCAGCAATAAATTATGAAGATGACCTCTACGACCGTACATATGCATTCCAACCAAACAGATGACCATTGACACATGCCGAGGTATAATTATGGAAATGTGAGGTATGGGTAAGAAGAGGCAAAACATTTTATGGTGAAGTGGAGGTATAGGTGATCAAGCTAGTACCAAAACAGAACCAAAGGACAACATCCAACTTCTTGCTCATAATCAAACTAAACGGTGCTATAGCAAGCACAAATCTCTCAAATCTCCAAACTAACAAATCAATAAACTCCCCATAAAATATGAATAAAACATGGGAGCAAAAATCGCCAAAAGATAAGGATTGAATTATGCGAATTGACTTTTTTTTCTTTTTCTCTTTCTTTCGTCCGTCAGTCGATCGACTATATTGGGCAGTCGATCGACTGCTTTGAACAGTACAGAACCTCTCTTTTTTTTTTCTTTTTTCTCGTTTTTTTTTTCATTTCTTTTTTTTTTCGAAATTTTTTTTTCTTTATTTCTTTTCATTTTCCCAACAACATCTCAATCGAGCAAATACCACCAAAAACGAGTAACAACCCCAAGAACGCAGACTACTAGCTTGACAAAGGATAGGCTAAATATAGGATGTAGTAATTGGGACAAAAAGGATATTTTTGGCAGTGTGAAGCTTATGGGTAAAATGAGAAAAAGGAAACCTCTACCACATGTGTCAACTAACCACAAACCGAATGCATACAGGTATTAAGTAGATCAAATTCATAATTATGCAAATTAAGGAAACATGTCTCATAAGGAGTACTACTCACATTCCTAAATAAACCGGTCATGAATGTCACCAGTTATAGGCTCTAAATCTCAGAAATATGATGTAGGTTGCCAAAATTCTAAGTCAAGTCTCAAGCTCAGCAAAATATTAACGAAAACTCGTAGATATGCATATACGATTCTACTAATAACATGTTAATCAAGCAAGGCTCATGCAAAACAGGTGCAAATGCAAAATCATCATAGAAATACTACCGTTCCGACTCGACTTATATGCAAAAATAAACGTGCATTTTATGGAAATTTTTGAAATTTTTCAATTTTTTTTTTTTTTTTGAATTTTTCTGTATATATAGGAAATAAACGAGCAATGCAAAACTGAAATGTAAACGTGAATGCAAGCAAATGAAATGCGACGCAAAACCCTTCCCCAAACCAAATCGCACAATGTCCCCATTGTGCAAAATCATGTAATGAAGAAAAATGGAAAACGGGAATTTGCGAGAATATAAAATAAAACATAATGACATAAAGTAAAGACTTGGGAACTCACAAGACTTTAAGCGCAGCAAAGGAAACCTCCCCAAACCAGCGTGAGCTAGGAGGTTTCAGTAGCCAGCAGTGCTACCAATAAGAGTACCTGAAAGACAGAAAATACCACGCATAAGACCGAAGAAAGCAATTTTGAAACATAAAAATTGTGCATAAATGAGAAAATAGAAGAAATAGACAATTTAACGGAACATAAAGTGGAGTAGAAGACTCCCTTAGGTCCGCATATCGACCAAACACAGCAGGGGAGAGGTCGTAAACGAATATAGCAGCAGCAGTGGTCGATCGACCACTAAGGTCGATCGATCGACCAAGTGGACGTGAAATGAGCTCCCGTAAACCTGCAATTCAGATCGATCGACCAATGGTACCAGTCGATCGACTGAAAACACTGCTGCAGTGTCTTATTTCTTCGTAATTGCTCAATGATTTGAGCTAATAAGCTCTAAATACCTGCAAAAGCACAATAGTACGCGCCAAAAATTGCGCAAAACCCAGAAGAATGTCGAAAGTGCATAAAAATCCTAAGCAAAAAGAATAAAAGCGAAGTTCTCGCGCACACAAAAGCAATAAAAAAAATGTCTTAACGAAATCAAAATGAAGTTTATAACGCATTTGATCAACTTAATAGTTGATCAAGAAGGACCACGGTATGGCCCACTTCGTCGGCTTTTGGCTACTAGAGGTAGCCTCAATGGTGCTCATCTTATCAGTTGCACCCTTCTTAGCTTCGACAGACGGAGAACTCAGCTGATCAGCTTCGTCATCTCCCCAATCAAGGATTTCCTTGGAATCGTCAGACTCCAAATCAGACCATCTCACCTTGGCTGGCTCATCTTCCACTTCCTCATCGGTCCCATAGCTCAGGCATCCAAGACCTCCTCTTTGAATGATAGGCTTTGTCGCAGCTGGAGCATCCAACGACTCTTCCTTCCCCAAACCAGCTCCTGCATTATCTAAAACAACAAATTCTTCCTCCTTCTTGCTCCCAATCCGGGGCGGAGGGGTTAACACAGCAGTAGTAATAGGGACAGGTAATTCAAGGAGCACAAAGTACGATCTCTTTTCAGAGACCGTATTACAAGTAACAGGCCACATAGGATCCTTTTTCTTAGCCGGCTGGGCAAAGACAATAGAATGTTTCCCAACTTTGAAGGTCAAGGTTCCTAAACCGACGTCAATAACCGCACCAGCAGTGTGCAGAAATGGCCTACCCAAAATGATGGGAATATGGTCATCCTCAGGCATATCAAGGACAACAAAGTCAACAGGGAAGAAAAACTTCCCTATTTGGACGGGTATGTCCTCTAGGACTCCTATGGGCTCGACCGCAGATCGGTCAGCCATCTGGACTGTCATTTCAGTAATGGCAAACCTAGTCAGTTTAAGCTTCCTAGCTAGACTCAAGGGCATGACACTTATGCTAGCTCCTAAATCACATAAAGCCTTTTCGATGGAAAAGGTACCTATGCTGCAAGGAACGGAAAAACTGCCCGGGTCTTCTAACTTATGGGGCGCAGTGTGAGACAAGTAGGAGCAAGACTCTTTAGTTAATGCAACAGTATGAACATGTTCAAGCGATTTTTTCTTTGACAATAACTGTTTCATAAACTTAGTGTATGTTGGCACTTGGTTAACTAACTCAAGGAAAGGGACTTGTACATTTAGACTACGGATAACTTTCTCAAACTTACTGAAAGATACCTGTTCCTTGGTTGGCACGAGTCTCTCCGGATATGGGGCTGTAAGGAGTACCTTAGCCCTTTCCTCTAATTCGCGCGCGCCGGCGTCCTTGGACTTTGGCTGGAAGTCCGTCACCTTTTCTTTGTTGAAGCTAGACCCCTCCTCAGACCGTCTCAAATGAGACCCATTAACCGTCATCGGATCGAACTTCGGAGCCGGGACTGACCCATCAGCACTCGGGTCTGCCCCCAAAATTTTCGGGACCGTGGTTCCCCGAAACAAGTGGTCTCGTAGATTATTTGGCATTAAAGGACGAAACTCTTCAACATCAGCAGTGATATTGGTCGATCGACCAACCTCCTCGATCGATCGATCAAGGGTTGCACAGATTCCGAAGCTCTCAGAACCCGCAATTGATCGATCGACTAGGTACTTCGATCGATCGACCGAAATACCCGGTGACGGCATTTTTTTTGATTTATTCGTTACAGCTTTGTTTGGACTCGGATTTGCCTCATTCTTCTCAACAGCTTTCTCGACCATGGCAGGACCCTCAAGTGTGGACCCGCTCCTCAAAGTGATGGCATGTAGGGTCTCCTTTTGTTCGGGTTGAGTGGGTAAGTGTCCGGGAGCTCGAGTGTTACTTTTGCTAGCCAACTGAGCTATTTGGCTCTCTAGTAACTTCATCACGGCCTCTCTTGCTTGGGACTCCTTCAGCAACATATTCTTCAGCTCGGAGAATTCAGAATTTTGTGTTTGTTCTTTGCTGCGGCTTTACATAAGGAGGCTTTTGATATTCTTTGTTGCTTTTGATGCGGAGGCACATATGGTCTGCTTCTTTGTGGCGGAGGTTGAGTTGGATTCAAAACATTCGACTTCTCCAACTCAAGTTTGGATCTTTGTGGCTCGTAGTAGGTGTTGTTACGCCTATAGTGTTGAAAGGCGGACAAGATTCAAAGGGACTAGGGCAGTTCTTCGAGACATGGCCCTCAACTCCACACCTTTCACAAAGGAAGGGACCGTCTGACACAGCGTTGACTTGGTATATCCCACCCTTAGAGGCTCCTCCTAGCTCATACTTATCAAATCTCGCGGTGAGAGCCTCAAGTGCAGCAACAGAGGAAGATTCAGCAGCTCTCCTCTGGTTCCCTCTCGAATTCCCATACTCGGCCTTGTGGGTAGCTAGATCATCAATGATCTTCCACCCCTTGGTTGCTCCCAAATTTTCAAATCTTCCATTGGGCTGCAAAGATCCAAAATGGCCCTCTGATCGTCGTACAACCCATTGTAGAAATGATTGCACAAACTCCACTTTTCGAACCCATGGTGCGGTATGGTTCGCACCAACTTCTTGAATCGGACCCATGCCTCGTGGAAATTCTCATCTGGCCCTTGTTTAAAGCCCGTGATTTGAGCTCTAATAGCGATCGTCCTTGAAGCAGAAAAGTACTTCTTGTAGAACGCCAAGGCCAATGTATTCCAATCAGTGATCTCCTGAGCGGTCCGGTCCAAATCTCTATACCACTCCCTTGCGGCATCACGAAGGGAGAAGATGAACATGGTCTCTTTGATTTGATCCTGGTCACGCCCGGTGGTGGGGAATGGAGCAGCAGAGTCAATAAAGATCTCCATATGCCTTGCTTTGCATCTTCATTTGCAGCTCCCAAACCGATTTCTCTCGACCATAGTAATGTAAGCGAGGCTTTGGTTCGAATTTCCCAGCATCTCCCGGTAACTCGAACCCCTTGTATAAATTATCTACTGTGTCGGCTCGGAAAAACTAGCTATACTTGCTTCCTCGGCCATGACTGGAATTTCCGAGAAGTAATGTCTCGGGTGAAGAAGTGGAAACGGGTGAAGATCGTGGGTCTTCTTGAACAGTTCGTTCTCGTGATAGCTTGACAGAGTACTCAGCTCTTCCTCTGTCGGTAATACTCTTCGTGTTCGCCTCAACTCGCGCAAGGATCTCTCAATCTCAGGGTTCAATGGTACTAATTCTCCACCCTGTGACCTGCGCATAAGAAGAAACTACAAAAAGAATATAAGAAAAGTTTAAGGAACGGATGTCCCTTAAACTGAGAAAAACTAAAAATAAAAACAACTAAAATTAGGACTATTGCCTCCCCGGCAACGGCGCCAAAATTTGATACCGTCGTTTAGTACCAAAATTAAATTTATAGTTCCAAACTAAAACTATAGCTAGCGATAGTAAGGGTCGAACCACAGAGAGACAAGGTTGATTTTGTTTGCTAATTTTCAGTCTATAAAAGTAACAATTAATTGGGGGTTTTGAAATTGGTTGGCTAACAGGCTAATTGCAAAAAATGAATATTCTTAACAAGATAAAGAGAGGATCGGGAATTTCGGTTCACCATGGCAAGAAACAGGTCAGTCAAGTAGCAGAGATCTCATAATACGGTCTCAGGGAAAATAAGCTAATCTTGCGATCAAAGCTCAACTAACCTCACGGTCTAAAATTTCCCTAGAATCTATCAAAGTTTTCACTCAAGAGAGATTCTAAATCTAGCGATAAATCAATTTACCAATCTTTCGACCTAGCAAAGAAGTCCATCAAAAGATAACAAGACCAATACGGAAGAACTCATGCTACACAACTATCCTAATTTAAAACCATGGCTCACCTCATTCCCAATCAAAGAATTACCTGCTCTTAATCATGACTACTCTAATTGCGAAATTAATAAATAAGAACAAATTCAACATGATGGAATCTAACTAGAACAAAGGAGAGAAATTCAATACTGAAATTAATTGATGAAACAAGAATTAAAATAACAAGCGAAATTAAGAAAAGGAAGAATTGCATAAAAGGCTTACTAATTGAATATCAAGAACAAAGCATTCGAATCAAAGATTTCCGTCTCAAGCTAGATCTGAAAACTGCGTTTTTCCAGAATGAATAACATAACCTAAAAGTTGCTGCGTGCTACTGATAAAAAGATACTGAAAATTAATTACAAGTTGGGCTTTTAAAAGTCTAACACGGAAAAATTAAACATCAGCTCGAAGTCAGGTCGATCGACTGGTCTGCACGGTCGATCGACTGAACATGCGGAACAGTAACTTCTGTCTGAGCTCCAGTGGTCGATCGACTGAAAGGCTTAGTCGATCGACTGATAATGCTGTGCAGTGGCTCCTTGATGCTTCCAAAACGACTCTTCACTCCTTGCACGCATCTCAAGGTGAGTGAATGAACTCTCCTTCCTCTTAGCTTCCTTGAACTCGCTTCCGGAGAACGAACTTGGCTTGATTTAGCCTACTTCCACGCATTCCTACAATAAATCATAGAAAATGCAAAGTAAACCGTTTCGGGAGAAATAGTAGCCTTAAGCTATCAATTATGCATGAAAATACGTGCCAAAACCGCAGATAAAGTGTATAGAATATGCACGTATCATGCTCGCTGTCAGACTTGCTTTTTACAATAGCATCGTCGACGTAAGCCTCGATGTTTCGCCCTTTCTGATCTTGAAACACTTTGTCCACTAGCCTAGTGTAAGTTGCGCCAGCGTTTTTCAAACCGAACGGCATCATTTTATACATATACGTGCCGTTACCGGTGATGAATGCGCACTTAGGCATGTCTTCTTCGGCCATAAACACCTGATGATACCCTGAGAAGGCGTCTAGCAGGCTCAGCATGGTGTAGCCTGCCGTTGCATCAATTAAACTATCTATTCGAGGCAAGGGATAACCATCTTTAGGGCATGCTTTATTAAGATTGGTAAAATCTACACACATCCTCCATGCCCCTGATGACTTCCTCACCATTACAACATTTGCTAGCCACTCAGGGTAAGTACAAGGCATGATAAAGCCTGCCTCTAACAATTTGTCTACCTCGGCCTTGATGGCCTCATCCTTCTCGGCCGAGGAGTTCCTCATCTTCTCGCTTGACAGGCGGCGGTGGAGAGTACGTTCGGCTTGTGAACGATCACCTCCCGGCTCACACCGGCATCTCGGTGGCCGAGTACGCGAAGACGTCTTTGTTCTTCCCGAGGAGGTTTACGAGATCGGCTTTGAATTTTGGCTCCGGCCGACACCGATAGTTACGGTGCGTCCCGGGTCAATTTCCACTTCCTCGGTCTCGGCTCCCTCGACCATGCCGATGTTGTTGGTGCTCATCGGATCACCCTCCCGTCGTAAGGATGGGCTCTTCCCTTTCTCGACTTCTTCGCCACTTTGAGGGATTGCATGTTGCACCCTCCGCGGATATTTGGACGTTGAAAATTTCGTCTCTTTCGTCCTTTGAGACGAGCTTTTGCGCTTCCCCGGTCCGAGACATACATCAATGTCGGGGCCCGATGGACATCATCGCATCGGCCTCGCTCAAAGTGACTCGGCCTATGAGAACATTGTAGGCGGACGAACCATCAATGACCACGAACTCGGACCAAACGTTCTTGGCCGCATCGGCTTGGCCAAACATCACCTAGCAGTTTGATTGACCCCGGGGGACTAGGCCGGCCCGGAGAAGTCAGTATAGCGGGTGGGTGCAGGGGCTTAGGTCTTCAACCTTCAGGCCGAGATTGAGATAGCACTCCCTGAACATGATGTTTGTGTAGGCGTCTGTGTCAATCAGGCACCTCTTGACCAAGTGGTTGGCTATGTCTAGGTGGACTACAAGCGGGTCGCTGTGCGGGGCAACGACTCCTTCGTAGTCCTTCTTTCCGATGGTTATATCGGGGACGGTGGAAGCGGGGATCGCTGTTTTGGGCACAAAGTTGATGGCCTGATATAACTCGTTCAGGTGCCGTTTGTGCCCATTAGCTGACCCACCGTTCTCGTTTCCTCCGATTACAACCTGGATCACTCCCATTCGCTGGAATACTGATTTTCTATTCGCCCCGTCGGAGCTTGTTTATGGGCCTCTAGCTACGTACTTGCTGAGGGCCCCCTTTTGGATCAGCTCCTCGATAGCGTTCTTCAGATGCCGACAGTTGTCGGTCTTATGGCCGGCATGGCCGTGGTAGTCATAAAACTGGTCCATGTCGCCGTCCCCCCTTGCCATGAGGGGCCTCGCCCATTTCTGCCCTTCGCTCTTGCTTAGGGCAAAGACCTCGGCCGGTGATTTGACCAGGGGGTGAGACTGTTGTACCGCTTCTGGGAGTATGGTCCCGAACTCCCCCCGGCGCCCGCCGAGTTCTGCTTCTTGTTAAATCTCTCAGGCCGTGACCGATTACTGTCACGGCGACCTTCATCAGCATTCTCCCGGCGGCTCCTCCTTTTTGGGTGCCCAGCTTCACTGTGGCCTACCCAGGTCTTGTGGTAATCCTCCACCTTTACGGCTCGGTCCGCCATCTTTCTGGCGGAGTCCAGGTTGAGGTCCTCGCACTTGATCAGCTCATTTTTGAGCTTGCCTTTCAGGAGGCCTTTCATCAGTGCGAAGGCCACCAGCTCGGTGTTCAGCTCACGGATCTGCTGAGCTTTTGCGTCGAACCTCTTCACATAGCTTCGTAGAGACTCGTTCTCCCCCTGTCGGATAGTGAGGAGATCCGATGTCTCCACGGCCCTTCTCTTGTTGCAGGCGTACTTGGCTATGAAGTTATCCCTTAGGTCGGCGTAGCAGTATACCGAACCATTAGGCAGCCCCTTGTACCAACTCTGGGCCATCCCATGCAGGGTTGTTGGGAAGACTCGGCACCATACCTCATCGGGCTGCTCCCATACCGACATGTACGACTCGAAAGCCTCGGCATGGTCGGTTGGGTCGCTATCCCCTTTGTATGATAGGGACGGCAGCTTTAGTTTGGTTGGCACGGAGACTCCGAGGACGTAGGCACTGAGGGGCTGTCTGACCACGTGTCGAATGACGCGTGGCGATCGGCTCCTCGCAACCCTAGTCCGGCTTCTCTCCTCGTAGCGGGAAGGGCTTCTTGTTGTCCGACTTTGGAAAGTCGGACATCTTTCTTCATTTCTTCGGGGGTGGCCTCGTTGTTGTCGCGGCGACGCTGTCCTCCCGCGAGTGGGGGAAGGACTTTGGTCTGCCACTGGCAGCACGGGCTCCGCCGGCGTCCTAGTATGCATGGCTCCTTGTATCGCCCCGGACAAGTTGTTCGGGGTCACTTTATGGGCCCTGGTCTCCTGTGGGTGCGCTGCCGTCACCGTCGTTGCGGCGGGGGTGATCGGCGTACTACCCATCAGGTCCAGGAATAGCTTCAATTTGGCTGCATCGACCACATGTCCCATGACAAATGACTTGGCGTGGGCGGCGGTGTTTACAGTAGTATGGGCATCCCGAACGCCGGTTGAATGACTCGGCCGGTAGGGGACTGCCCAATCTCAGAATTAGGGAATGTGTCATCTTGGTAGAATGCGGTTTCGTCGCTCACAACTACTTCTTGTTGTTTTGACATCTTCTTAGCTCTTTGAGTGGGTTTGGTTTTGTTTTTTTTTTTTTTGTAAGGGAGGTGACTAGCTTTTAGTATCTATCCCCACAGACGGCGCCAATTGTTCCGGGTGTAATTCCGGAGCAGGATTTGTTACCACGTAAGCTCGATGAATGATGTCTTTGCTTGACTCTTCCTTTCGGCCTCTCCTGAAACAATGAACAAACTGAGGGCTCGGCTTGGTACCAAGCGAACTCACTCCGACGCTCAAGTCAGTAAACTTAAAGAGATTAAGTTGTGTGTTACTTGGCAAAGTATATTGTAGAGAGATAAGGGAGTTAATACCAGATGAATAGTAAGTTTATGGGTGAATTGTGGATTATTGGATCGTTTTCTCAATGAGGATTGAGGAGTATTTATAGACTTTCACCTTTTGTCACGTAGTGGCCAAGTGGCCAAGTGGCAGAGCAGGTGGAAAGACTGTTCTACCCTCGGCCGAGGGGACTTGGATGTGAGTACGCGGATATGTATCCCGACTGGCTAGTTGCCTAGCCGAGACCCAAGTGACAGGCCGACAGGCTGCGTCGGTTAGGCTGTCTAATACGTTGACTTGCTGTGGATGTCCTTGACCTTGCTCAATATGTTGACTCGGTCAGCGGGTGCAGAATATGCCCCATCAATTATAAAAAGATAAAGTAGAGAGTCATATCTAAAACAGATACGTAAACTATTAACTGAACACAAATCCTTGTTTACAACCGTTGTAAATAAGAATAATTTAAAACTAGTTTTTGAACCCGTGCACTGCACGGGTGGAAACGGAAAGTATTATTAAAAGTAACAACTTACATATTTTTTGGATTTAGTAAATTATTAAATTTTAGAAATTTTCACTTTGTCTACTACCCATACACTTTTGTTACTATGATTTTTTTATTCGAAATACTATGATTTTTTTCTCGACTTTTGATAAGTTATTGGCAAATAGTCGAAGTAGGCGGCTGAGGTAACTTAGACTTGTCCAAATTGAGTGAATCCGAATAACCCGACTTGACACCCAAATTCAGGGCCAAAGCTTGATCTGAACCCGAATTGTGTAAAACAATGGATAAGTAACTCCTTATATGAAACTCCCTTTGTCCCACTCATTTGTTTGCATATTCCATTTTGGGTTGTCTCAAACAATTGTGTGCCTTTATATTTTAGGAATGCCTTTGATAAGCAATTTGATACTCCACACTCAATTTGATTAACTTGTTATTTAATAATTGACCCCCTCTTCTTTTCTTGCCATTTGTGTCCAAACCAAAGGCAAACGAATGAATGATCGGGACGAAAGGACTTAAGGGAGTATGAAACTTCATATTTTATTTACCGAATTGTTATTACACAAACTGGAACTATTGCAATGCGACACATGTTATTTTCCTACCCTGTTGACGTATCAATGTTTACGTTCTCATACGCATTTAAGTAAAGATGTATAAAATGGTTTTCGTACCATGTTGGCATATCAATGTTTATGTTCTAAATTCTAATACCTCGTCTTAAACTTAAAACGGATCAAATAAAACACATAGGACAAAAGCATAATATCTAGGGATTAATAATAAACTTGTCTGATCTGTCCAAGTACGGTGTTATTTAACCCCATCTTAAGAAATACCAACTATGCATTTATAATGTGAAGTATCAAAATGGTGGTAAATACAACCATAACCGTTGTGAATTTCTACGTCATTGGTTAATGTTGTATTGTCACTTGTGTAAAATTATATGGTAGATATATATTTTTAAATCAACCTTAATTAGAGTAACTGCAAGTTAAAAGAAGTATTGTGAAGAGTATATTAGAGCACAAAAAAAAAAGATGAATCAAAGGATGATTTATTTAACATATCAATTTATACGAATTCAATATTAACCTCTATCTAACTCGTCTCCAATAAATTGTTCAATCAATTTGTGTTAGTTACATTTCTTGAAATTAAAGATACTCTCTTCGTCCAATTCATTTATTTTTGTACATTTAAATAAAAGACCTCTCACAAAGAATATCAAAGATAAACAAATGATTTTGACGGAGGGAGTAATATGGAGTACTCCAATCCAATCTACTCATTGGATTATTAATGGGAAATGAATCCATTTTTGAAATTAATGAGGATAATCATAATTGGAATAATCATAATCCAAATCATTTTAAATGAATTTGGCCAAATTAATATATATGCCAATTTTCTAATTGGAATAATAACACGGGTGATATGAAAAGTATCATTAAAAGTAAAAAACTTACGTATTTTCTTATTTAGTACGGAGTAAATAACTAAACTTTAGAAAAATTAATCACCTTTATTTGTCACACACTGTTTATAAGTTTATATATGTTGCTTAATTTTATTCGAAGTACTCTGTATTTTTCCTTTGATTTTTTAACTTATGAGAGGTAAAATATGAAAAAAAATGAATATAAAATTAGTGTTGATTTCATTTATGTTTATCACGCAATATACATTTAATTATACTCATTATTGTACTCACTCGGTTATTTTGATACATAGGGAGATAGTCATCTCAATTAAAAGTCTTAGTTATTGGTTATGATCGAATTAACAAAATTACATCTCAAATAATAATATATTCAATTTAATTTGACTAACAAATGCCAAAATTTAAAAAATAAAACCACATGAATTGATCGAGTCTAAATTATTACAAATAACCGATATTTAATAATCATAATTTATTAAAAGTTATTTCTTATATTAAAAACTCCAACAATTATCAACTCCATAATTATTTAATATTGATTTGTAACTCACTTGACCAATTTTTTTATATCAGACTATTTCTTTCAATGAATGAATGACGATGCTCAAGCCTCCCTTAGATTCCACCTTTGTCTCGAGACGATGAAGTGTCAGGTCACAGTGTATATCTATAATTTACCTGTCAGCAAAAATGTTATGTCAATGAATAAAATTGATCGATGTTTCTGGTTCAATAGACAATATATAAAGTAAACAAATGATTGAGATAAATAATATAAAAAAAATTAAATCTTCAAAAGCCATTACACGTACAATCATCTTAGCCTCAAACTCGACTCTCAAACTACAACCCATACACTCGTAAATTAATCTACGAAGCAGCAATCGAATCGTCAAGTCCCTAGAAAGTCGGATTATAAAGTAGATATTAGATGAAATATTTCAATCTACGAAGCAGCAATAGAATTGTCAAGTCCCTAGAAAATCGAATTATAAAGCAAATATTAGACGGAATATTTTAAAATAAAGTACGTAGTATTAAAATCAATAAAAATCATTTACCAAAGGGAAGAAGATAGGGGGTTGAGATATTCTATAGTAGAAGGTAGGTTAATAGATTAATTATATGCAAATTCCTTTACGCCTAAGATTGTAAATATTTGACCACATCTGGTTAAACTGGGTACTCATTTTAATTTTGAAAAGATTGATTTTATACTTTCCATGAATGACGGCTTAAATCTTGGATTTATTTATTATTTACATTTTTAAATAATTTTAACTAAAGATTTGTTATAACTGCTATAAATAGATTAAGTATTCAATGTAACTATTAAACTCGGAGTTGACATGTGGCAAAATTTCTCAGCAAATGACATGTGCCAGACTGATTTCTGCTTTAATATAATATATGATGATATGACGAGAGTATAAATCCACCCAAACCAACCCCTTTTTGAGGGTGATGGTGCTTTCCATCCTTTCATTATAATTTACAACTATTATAAACAAGACTAACTGCCGACTGAAACACTCACAAAAGAAAAGTATAAATTATTGCCGAGGCGGAGGAAGTATATTATATTTATATCGAGTATTCCATTATAGATAATTGACATTTGTTTAACTGCAACGTATCAAGGCTAGGGCTGAGCAAAAAATCCGATTATCCAAACTGATCCGATATCTGATTCGAATCCGATCCGAATTTTTTGATATCCGATCCGAAAGTTAAGTTTGGTTTGGATATCTGATACGAAATCTTTGGTTTTGGTTTGGATATAGATATTTGAATTAAAACATTTCGATATCCGATCTGATCCGAAACTATAGTTTTCTAGTATAATTTCGAGAAAATAAAATTTTATTTGATACAACAACTTAATTAATGTTTAAAATATTAGAAAAATATCTAGGTGGTACTTAACTTTTATAGCGAGAACATTGAAATAAGAATACGAAAGAAAATATCATGTAAAACTATGAATATAATCGTGTTTCAAACTTAATTTTAAAGTAAATTCAAAAGTATGGATATCCGCATCCGATCCGATTATTTTGGATACCCGAACATTGGATATCCGAGAGATTTGGTTTGGATATTGGATATCTAACTTCAGGATTTCTAATATGGATATCCGATCCGAACTAGCACTTTGGATCAAATACCCGATCCGTACTCTACCCTAATCAAGGCAGCCTTTTATTTATTTCTTGAACGTTTATCATTCATTACGTTAGACTTCAAACGTATTTTGAAAATAGTTCAAATAAAGGCAATTTTAATTCTCTTAATCTCGATGTGAAAACTAACTTTTAACACATTTTAATTTAATTGATCCACTTGTTACTTCTATAAAATTATATAAAAAAATTGTATTAATGCGACCAAACTTATCATATATTTATTATCTTTTGATTGCACTCTATTAGCAAATATTGACATAAATTATCTTAATAATATATATCCCAAATTCATTCAAATTTATCTCATTTAAAATTCCCACTATCCTAATTCCTACCTTAACAAATCACACGCAATGACGCAACAATCCCCTTTTCTAGAAACATAATTATTTTAAATCAAAAAGATTTGATTTTATTGGAAATATATACAAAAGGCAAATTAATTTTCTTTTCAAAAAAAAGTTAAAAGAATTAATTGTTATAATAACCACAGATCATGTGAATGAATTATTATTAAATATCATATCACAAAATTCAAAACGTAAAGTTAACCTACCATACACCAATATTTAAAATAATAAATATAATAATAATTTCCCAAAATCCCCCAATAAAAGATCTTCACTATATTTATAAAATAAAATAAAAATAAAAATAATAAATTTACTGGTAAAAAATAGCAACAATAGAGTGCTCTGCTCTGCTTTACTTCTCCTTCTCCATTTTTGTTCTTCCCTTACTTCTTCATCTCTTTGTGGCGCCACTCTTTCTCCCTCCTCCATTTCAAAACTTCAAAAAATTCACCGTCAAAAAATCAAAACAGTAAAAAATCAGAGTTTAATTTTTTTTTTTTTTAAATACAATGATGGAAGAAAAAGAGAGCACTATTTCCGGGTCACCTGATAACACAGAAAGCGGGTCACCAACGCCGATCAGTTTCGTTGGCAGCGGCGCTATTAGCACGCTTCCTTTTCCGTCCGACACGCAAACGTCCACCGTTACCGGCGTCATCGGCGGGGGTGGCGGTGGTGGTAGTATTGGTGATGGTATGATTGATTCGAGGAAGAAGAGAGGGAGGCCGAGGAAATACGACGCGGAGGGTAACTTAAGTCCTTTGTACGCCGCATCCGCTGCGAGAAGAGCTGCGGCGGCGGCCACGGCTGCAGCTACAGCGGCAGCTACGGCGGCGACAACAGCAATGATGTCGCAGCCGCCTGGTTTTAGCTTGACAACGTCGAGTGTGATGAGTCCAAAATCAACAACGACGTCGTACGAGATTAGTGGGCCCAAAAAAGGGCGTGGGAGAGTGACAGCTTCTAATTGGCAACCACAACAACCACCGCCACAAGTTGCTCCTCCCTCCCCATTGGGTGAGAGCTCTTTTTTAATCACTTATTTTAATCTAATATAAGGGGCATTTTAGTAATTTCCATTACATATAACGCAGCTACGTTTAAAAATGATTAGGTTCCGCTAACATATACGGAGTACTTCCGTGATTTTGGGGTGATGGTTTGGGGTAGAGCCAAACATTAGTGAAAATTCAAAGATTAAATGTTTTTTTTTTTTTTTTTTTTTTTTTGGTTTAATGTGGGACAGTTACGTACTATTTTTGTTTGTTATTAGTTGAATGTGGACATGTGGTCATGGTTAATTTGCTTTTGTCATCACACTATGACCTAATTGGCTGTTCTTTTGAATTTTGTAATTTTTTTAATTTTGATTTTACCTTTTAATAACAATGTTGGTAGGTTTTGATTTGAAGGTTGTGTAGGTCTTTGTTTAAAAGGAATCTAGATGTAGCATATGCCTTTGTGCAAGAAATTCAAATTTGATTATTTTTTTTGTAAGTGGGTAAGATATTGTTTTCCTAATTCAATTTTAATATGTGGGTATTTCCGAGAAATCTCTTTTGATTGAATTCTTTATTGGAGAAATTTCCCCTTTAATTTAATAAAGGACCACATTAAAATTCGGGTTGAGACTTAATCATGAAATCGGCTTTTACGGTCTAATCTCGGAATATAGACAGCCAGTAATACATAACAATGCAGTTGCGGTACCAGAATTTGACGAGAACTAACAGGTTGTTACATATTGTTTGGGAATGAAGGTGAATTATTTGCAGAAACGGCAGGAGCTGACTTCACTCCACATGTCATTACAGTACACTCAGGAGAGGTAAGAATTGCTTGTACAACGTTGTTAATATATATAGATATGTGTTCTGTTTTCTCAAGTATTTTTAGGACAATAGTTGTGCTTTTCTGTTTTAGTCAACTTACTTCATGGTCGTACTGAACTGGCAACAGAAAGTTGGAAATAGATTATTCTAGATATGCTGCATGCTCACTTACCTTTTGACTACCAGAATTATTTTAGGCCTAGTCAGTGGTGGAGCTAGGGGGGGCTAGCAGGGGCGGTCCCCCCCCGGCAGATGAAATTTTCGAAGTTTTTAGTTAAATTTTTCGAAATTTTTTTGGGGTGCCTTATGAAATTAGTCGTTCGCCCCCCCTAAAATTTTTCGCCCCCCCTAAGTTCAAATCCTGGCTCCGCCACTGGGCCTAGTGCAACTGTCCGGCGTGTACTGACCTACTTAGGATGTAAAGGGTAGTATTAAAACTCGGTGTCAGTCACAGTCACCAGTGGTGAAGCGAGGGGGGCTAGCAGGGTGCTCTCCCCCACTGAAAAATGAAAAATCCAAATAATTGAAATTTTGAAATTTTTTCAAGTTAATCTTGTATGGCATTACTCATTCGCTCCCGTTGAAATTATTCCCCCTAGCCACAAATCCTGGCTCCGTCACGTGCCACTGTGTCTGCGCATTGAGTTTTGAGGTATAATAGAACAATTGCGTTTTGAGGTGTTGATAGGATTATCATAAGAAGTGAGTAAGTGAGCATTCTTTTTTTTTTCAAGCAGAGTGAGCGAGCATTCTTGCTTTTTGTCTATAAACTTCTACCTTTCTCGGCAGGATGTCGCAGCCAAAATTCATTCAGTTGGTCCGAAGGGGCCACGAGGGATTTGTGTTCTTTCCGCTAATGGAACCATATCTAATGTTACTATTCGGCAGCCCGGATCCTCTGGTGGCCTATTAACTTATGAGGTGATACATTTTATTAGTTGAGATCATTAAGAGCCCCTGAATTGCTATATTAAAATCATTTACTGAATGCAGATGAATGAGTTCTGTTGGCTCAATCGAGTGTACACTTAGCCTCATTTTACGTTTGATTTAGCTTATATTTAATACTTTACGGACTTGTTTTGTATGCGAGTAACTGTTAATAGGTTAAGAGGGGGCAAATTAATGGAAAATAAGAGAGAAAGTATGTTAAACGGAGGTCATGGAGATGGTGACGGATCTATTACCCCTGTTTGGGGTAATGCATTACTCTAGGATAGAGGCGTGTAACTATTTCCTTCTCTTCCTACCTTATTACCTGCCATGACTACTTGTTTTTAAATTTTAACCTCTACCACCCGTTTATCCTCGTTCCGAGAAAGAGCTAAGTCCTCTAGATTGTCTCCCTTAGTGCACTACTCTGAATTTGTTTTTCTTTTTATTTTTCTCTACTTTTTTAGTGATATAGGTTTCTTAGTATTGGTGTTGAATCTTATCTACTTATATAAGTCGCAAGCTTTGAACTGAAATGAGTTGAGGTATCGATATATGAATTAAGGTTTGGCCAGGTAGTCTCTGACTGTTTATTCAAGACCGAATCTTGTAGCTAGCACATCCATCAATCCACATTGGCACATTTGTTCTTATGAACTTATTTCTTTTAAGTCTTGACTCTTGATGCAATAAGCTACCTAGTCAATGCTGATAATGGACATCTGATTCCAATGTCGAAAATCTCTGATTCAAGTGGCAGTAGCTTATAACCTATAATAATCAGACTCGAGACAAGGGTGCACATCAAAGTATTAGATTCATCTATTTTTTAAAAGTTTTATGTTTTTTGCTTAAAACAAAGTGTCCTACTGTCGAGTGTTGGACACGTATACACGGGAATATGACGAATTGGCACAATAACGAGACATAGCTTATATAACTCACACTTTGCACTACTAGTAGATTGGTTGCTGTTTTTCATTCTGATAGAGCTGCACTTGAATCCAACAAATGATAATTTCTGCAGGGCCGGTTTGAGATATTGTCGTTAAGTGGATCATTTACAGTTAGTGAAGCTAATGGGATAACAAGCAAGACCGGTGGACTAAGCATCACGCTAGCTGGTCCTGATGGTCGTGTGGTTGGTGGTGGTGTAGCTGGCTGGATTATAGCTGCTAACCCTATTCAAGTAAGGCTTTATATCTGACGTTATGATCTAAGTTTGAAAAATAGTTATAATTTTCGGCAATCTATATACTTCCAATTTATTCATTGCTTTATTTCATGTCAGTCTATTTCTAATGAACAGAAGATAGATAGTTATATTGTGGCTTTTAAGATAATACGAGTAATGGACAAAATCAAAATAGCTCTTGGAACCCTCTATACTTCTTATTCCATGAATTAGTAGATGATTGTCTCGCTTTCAGTTATCCGGTACTTGGAAACAACCAATCTGTTATTGCAAGGGAGCGGATGAGTACTTCCAAGTACCCTTCTTTTAGTTGGAGCCTCGTTATATGCACTGGGGTAACACCGTAGCAGTAATGATGAAAGAATGATTTATTTCATATTGACCGTTTCAGTTGATGATTAATGCTACCCCAGTCCCAAATCATTTTCGGACTACAGCCTTGTTGCTATAATCTTCCATTGACATATGGTTAACTTTCACTCTTTTACGAGTATTTGTTTTTCAGGTGGTGGTTGGTACCTTTGTGCCAGTTGGAAATAAAGCCCAGAAGAGAAAGTATAATCGTGAATCACATGCAACTTCTATGACGCCTGGTCATCCCGACACAACACCAGCAGAATTTGCAAACACACAACCTATGCCCCATTATCATGAAGCGGGGCCACCAGCGGTGTCCCCAGTGCCAGCTCACAGTCAAAGTGAAGCAGATGATAGTATAGGCAGTGGGCACAACCTCAATGTGGTTTCTTCACATGATACGCTCGAATGGAACAATGGCTCAGAACCACACCGGCTTTACCCTGACATCAATGTTTCTGTGCCGGGTGTATAAGGTTACAACAGCTCTCTGTTGGTCTTTTTTTAGTCCTCCAGAATTATTTTAACTTAATTTTTAACCGTGTTTGGAAATCATGATGAGTAGGTCGTAGACCAGGTTTAGAATTTAGACGTAGAATGATTTCTATTTTAATTGCTTGTGACATTATAGTTAGTTTATCAGTGTTAGACATTAGTATTTCATGTAGGTTTTATTTCATGGGAGTAATGGTTTGGCATTCAGATGCTTTTGATTTCGTGTCAATTTAATGTTTTCCCTGATTTAGGACTCAAAGAAGAGACAGTAAAAAAACAGTGAAACATTAAGGCATCATTGACTCATTGTACCTAGGCCACGGTATTATACTTGTGCCTAACTCATCAGTCATACTTTCAGAAATGTGAATCACTGTAGTCCGTAGTACTATGGGAAGTACTGATGCTTGATGCAGGTGAATGTTGCAATTTATACCCTTGTTTGGTATCCACATTAGTTACACACGGAGCATTATCCTATACAATAGCAAAGAATAAATTATTTACGTCACCCATTTTGTGAGGATATAGATTAATCATTTTATCTAATTTAAATATAAAAATGATCGAGAAATTCGGTATATTTTTAAGTGGTGTTATAACCACCCTTCTATAACTTACCGAAATTAGTCAAATACACATGGACATGCATGGCCATTTTTAGGAGATGCGTGGTTCATCCGCCCCCTTGTCATCGTACAAATAATACGTTGAAGTAAAATAAAGTTATGGAATATGGTTATTTTATCGGAATAATCCATCCTATATGTGACCTACTTAAATTAATTCATCCTTTAAGTAATCCGAATTAAATCTCTCTTATTTCCCCTTCCATCCCAGAACAAATCTGCTTGTTTTTTTTACCTGCTATAGTAGGTGAAAAATGACGTGGCCACTAATATTTAATACTAGGTGTTCCGGGCGTAATTCCAGAGCAAGTATTGTTACCACCCGTGGCTTGTAGAATAATGTCTTGAGTTGAATCCTTCTTTCCTTAATTGTTCCTCTCGGCCTCTCCTGCAACAATGAACGAACTGAGGGCTTGGCTTTGAGCCAAGCGTACTCACTCCGACGCTCAAGTCAGTAAACTTAAAGGATTAAGTTGTGTTACTTGGCTAAGTATGTATTGTAGAGAGATAAGGAAGATGTTACCAGATGAATAGTGTATTTAGGTTAAGTTGTGGATACTTTCCTCAATGAAGGTTGATGAGTATTTATAGACTTTCACCTTTTGTCACGTAGTGGCCAAGTGGCCAAGTGGCTAGCAGGTGGAAAGACTGATCTACCCCTCGGCCGAGGGACCTATGGCAGGCCGGCGGGCCCTGTTGACTCACCGCCGAGGGGTCTTGGATATGAGTACGCGGATATGTGCCCCGGCTGGCAGGTTGCCATGCCGAGACCCAGCCGACAGCCGATGGGTCAGACGGCTAGGGTTGTCTAAGTCGTTGACTTGCTGTGGATATCTTTGACCTTGCTCAATATGTTGACTTGGTCAGCGGTGCAGAATATGCCCCATCAATTTGCCCCCAGCGTAGTCTATGCCGTGGTATGGGCTCCGATGTACGTTTGAGCGTATATTCTGCGGAAGTAATTTGTTAAAAATTTTCTGCATCGGCTTCTTCCGCGGCGGCTTCTTTTACCTCGGCCTGGTCTTTCTTAGGCCGTACCATATCCCCCCTCCACATGGATGTGTAGAGGGCATCCGATGTGGAAAAGAAAGTGACGCTGGCCGAGACCAGGGTTGAGAGTGCCGGTTGTTTTTGATTGCCCCCGGCCGGCGCTACTTAGCTTGGTTGATCATGTGGCCGGCGGAGAACAGATGCTTGAGAATTTGTTGAGGAAGGTGAATAGGCGGAGAGATGTGAATGGGCGTGTTGAAAACGCTTGGTCACTGTTGCGTTGATTGACGTCTAACTGTTGCAACGATTGACATCCCGTGGTTGCATGTCCGACACGTGTCTGTTCGCTGATTGGATGACGCTTCATGGGCTGTTCTCTGATTGGTCCTTCTTCATGGGCTTTTCCCTATAAATAGGGCAGTTATTCCGTGAAATTGGCCACCAATTTCATTCTCCAAAATTTTTCTTCTCTCTAAACTTTCAAGGGCTTCTTTGTCTTCTAATTTTCAGAGTTTTTACTCCGGCGAGTGTTTTTCTTCAAGGTAAACAAACAAACTTCCCAACTTCTTAACTTTCTAAGTTTTTATTGTAAACATGTCTTCTACTGATGCCGGGCCTAGTAAACCGGCGCCGGGTGGTTCCCCGTCGCGTCTTGATGAGGAGGAGAAGTTGGACGCCCTCCTGATAAGGCCTGGGGGCCCTAGGTCTCCTTCGCCTGAAGTCGATCCTCGAATTTTGGAGGAATGGGAGGATGACTCTGATGTCGATGATGACGCAGACGATTTTGGTGATGATGCTGAAAAGGCTCGTCCCAAAG
Source organism: Silene latifolia (assembly GCF_048544455.1). NCBI lineage: Eukaryota > Viridiplantae > Streptophyta > Magnoliopsida > Caryophyllales > Caryophyllaceae > Silene > Silene latifolia. The sequence continues at coordinate 48,204,860 of NC_133528.1, read as the reverse complement.
AGGGGAGGCAGTACGTTATGGATCACGGTGACGTCTGTAAGGTACGCGTTGACCGAGCTTGGACCCATAAGTTGGCCAGTTGTTCCGGTGAGAAATTTTTCGAGGGCCATTTCTTCTTTGGCAGGGGATACAAGATTGTTATCCCTGAGGAGGGTCAGGCCGTCTGTTGCCCTCCACCGGGCCATACCGGTGTATACATGCGACACTTGGAGTACGGGCTCCGGTTTTCGCTGAACGAGTACGTCATGGCTATTATCAAAGCTATGAACGTCGCTGTGGCCCAACTGCATCCGTTGGCCATGAGGACGATAGTCGGCTTTGTGTGGCTTTGCCTCTTCAAGGGGGAGGCCCCGACGGTGAATTTATTCCGCCGGCTTCATTATCTCCAGCCGTCAATCTCTGGCCGCGTCGGTTGGTACAGTGTGCACATGGAGAAGGGTTATGTCTCTGTTGACAAACTTACTTCTTGCAAAGACTGGAGAGATCGGTGGGTGTATGTTAAGGTGCCGGATGACTATCCGCGCCCATTGCTTTCAAAGACCAAGTTAACTTGCGGTGTGAGACTAAGGCGGAACATGACGATGGGTCACCCGGAAAAAACTCAAGATGGATGCCGCAGGTCCCTCTTAGAGAGGATGAGAGGTCAAGGCGATGAGGCTCTTTGAGGCGGACAAGAGTGGGGTGCCGAAAAGATGGATTCCCCAACGCAGATCATTCTTCGGATGAGCCGCTCGCCATGTCGGCCTCATACCGGCCTTAGCACAGGGTGAGTGGGGTCGGTATGAGGCCCATCACCGCTGTCAATGTTCCTGTTCATCGAACTTCGATTTAATTCCTCTACTTAATTCTTGCTTTGTTTCCTTCGCAGACTACTTTAGACCGGATTTGTCTGAGGATATCCTCCGGAGAATGGGGCTGCACAAAGACAAAACCGTTGCTAACTTGCATCCCAAGGCTCTGACCCATGACCGCAGGACGTCGCCGAATGATCTTATGGACCAGCAGCTGAGAAGCTTGAATGTGGTGGAGGCCCAGGCGAAGGTCGTTAGTAACATGCCGCGCCATACGCGAAAAACAAAGCCTTCGGCGGTGATGGCGTCGACTTCGGCTCCGCCTTCCATCCCCCCTGTTCAGAAGGAGACGGTGGAGATCGTTTATATCTCCAATGGGGATGACTCCGATGAGGAGGAAGGGTCGCCCCTTGTCCGTAAAAGAAAGCAGACAGCCTTTACTGCTGCCGTTGCTTCTGCTGCTGACGAGGAAATGCGCCCTTCGGCCAAGAAGGCCAAGCACGGTATTGATTTATCCTGTGGCTCAGACTTAGCCGGATTATTAGGCGCTGCCGGTGACAGGCTCTCCGGCATGTCTATGTACGTTGATACTGATGCTTATTTTAAATTTTGTAGATCAGCCGCAGTCGGCCGCCGCTCTTGTTGAGCAGCAGGTGGAGGAGAACCCCGCGCAGGCTGGTGATCATAACGTCGCCATTGACTCTTCATCCCAGAAGGTTTCCCCCTCTCAGCTTGTAGCGGAAAGCGCGAGGTTGATCAAGAGGCTGGCGAGGTGGAACGAGCTGACCGGTGCTCGTATCATGGAGCAGGAGAAAGCCGTGGCTCAATCCGCTTTTGAGCTCAATGCCACTAAGAAGGTGGCCGCGAAGGCGAAGCTGGATCTTCTCAATGAGCAGAGGCTTAGGGGGGAGGCCGAGAAGGCGCTCTTGGCTGAGAGAAAGCTCAGGGAGGACGCTGAAAAGGAGGTCCTTGCTGAGAGAGCCAAGGCCGAGACTGCTGCGGCCGAAGTTGAAAAGCTGCTGGCGAAGTGTGGCCTCGTTCAGAGGCACGCCGACCTCTATTTCCAGCAGAGGAATGAATTCAGGGAACGGTTTCAGATCCAGGGGAAGGTGATTCGGAGCAAAGAGGCCATCATCAGGCAAAAGGAGGACGACATTGAGATGCTCCAAACCAAAATGCTCCCTGACATGTGCTCCGAATTCGGGATCCGCCGGCAAACGCCAGGGAAGTAATTGAGGAGCTCTTCCCTCTTGAAGGTTCCTTTCCGTGGAGCAAATTCGACGAGCTGTTTGACGACAAGCTCGAAGCTAAGGAGAAGGCCGTGGAGGAGAAGGCCAAGAAGGCGGTGAGGGTGAAGATAGAGCAGGAGGCGGCCGAGGAGGCGGCAGCTTTTGCTGAGAAAGCTAAGACGGCCAATGAGGAGGCCAAGAGAATGAGGGAAGCTGAGGCTGCCGAGGCGAAGGCTGAGGCCGCTGAAGCTGAGGCTGCCAGGAAAATCGCTGGGTTGCCTATCGAAGGAGATGCTGCTACCGCTGCTGATGGCGAGCAGCAACAGACATAGGGAGATGGTATCTGTACCCTTTTGCCTTTCTGCCTCTGTATTTTGTACAACTTTTGTAGGTTGTCTTTTGGCTGACCCTTATGGGGACGGCCGTCGTTTGTATTTCTTGTAATTTGTTGAACATATTTAATAAGAGCTCGTTTCTTCTGCCTCCGGCTTGGCCGAGGTCTTTACCTCATTCCTTCTTCTTGTGCTAATAGTTGAGCGTCTCAATCTGTACTTAACGTTTTCATTTTGTCTCTGGCTCGGCCGAGGTCTTTTCTCGTCCTTGTCTGAGTTTTTCTCATGTTATTAATTGGGCGCCTCCTTTGTTTCCGCCTTGGCTTGGCCGAGGCAGTCTAGAGTGTGCTCCCTAACTGTGTAACGCTTCTAAGGCGTTTTGATCGCTTTGCGAGTATCAACTGCGCTGGTCGTGACCGTCGAGGTGTTTGTTTCCTGAGGGTGATTGCCATTCTTGCCGGTTTGACGGTGTCAGCCGGCGAGTGCTCCTTGTTATTTGACTGCCGTGGCGTCTACCATTTGGAGTGACTGTGACGGCGTCAAACCTCTTGATGGAGACTGCCGTGCCGTCTACCACTTGGGGTGACTGCGACGGCGCCTACTTCTTGATGGAGACTGTCGTGGCGTCGACCACTTGGAGTGACTGCGACGGCGTCACACCTCTTGGGGTGACTGCCGTGGCGTCTACTACTTGGGGTGACTGCGACGGCGCCTACTTCTTGATGGAGACTGCCGTGGCGTCTACCACTTGGAGGATGCGACGGCGTCACACCTCTTGGGGTGATCGCTAGTGGCGTCTACTACTTGGGGTGACTGCGACGGCGCCTACTTCTTGATGGAGACTCGCTGCGTGGCGTCGACCACTGAGGATGACGACGGCGTCACACCTCTTGGGGTGACCGCCGTGGCGTCTACTACTTGGGGTGACTGCGACGGCGCCTACTTCTTGATGGAGACTGCCGTGGCGTCTACCACTTGGAGGATCGCGACGGCGTCACACCTCTTGGGGTGACTGCCGTGGCGTCTACTACTTGGGGTGACTGCGACGGCGCCTACTTCTTGATGGAGACTGCCGTGGCGTCTACCACTTGGAGTGACTGCGACGGCGTCACACCTCTTGGGGTGACTGCCGTGGCGTCTACTACTTGGGGTGACTGCGACGGCGCCTACTTCTTGATGGAGACTGCCGTGGCGTCTACCACTTGGAGTGACTGCGACGGCGTCACACCTCTTGGGGTGACTGCCGTGGCGTCTACTACTTGGGGTGACTTCGACGGCGCCTACTTCTTGACAGAGACTGCCGCTCTTGTCGGTATGACAGTGTGAGCCGACGTCTGCTTACTGACAGAGACTGCCGCTCTTGTCGGTATGACAGTGCGAGCCGGCGTCTGCTGCTTCCTAGTGACTATGGGAAAATGAACATTTTGATGGAAGACTTGGACGATTTTTCATTAGATAAAAACATGCGTCGGGATGCCCACAGCTGTTTTGGACACCTCCGCCGCTACACAGAATTTTCCTGAGATTACCAGTGTCCTAACGGTTTATCAAAGACACACCTTCCCGGTCAGCCGCTAGCTATATCCATGAGGTCGCCCTCCTGTTGTAAGGATAGACTTTTCCCTTTCTCTGATTTCTTTGCTACTTTGAGGGATTGCATGTTGCATCCTCTGGCAGCTATCTGGACGTTGACCACCTCGTCATTCTCGTCTTTGGAGACGAGCTTATGCGCTTCCCCCCGGTCCGAGACATACATTAGTGTTAGGGCCCGGATGGACATCACTGCGTCAGCCTCGCTCAGGGTGACTCGGCCTATGAGAACGTTGTAGGCGGACGAGCCGTCGATGACCACGAACTCAGCTAGGACATTCTTAGCCGCATTCTTTTCGCCGAACGTCACCGGAGTCCGATTGATCCCGGTGGTACCAGGCCGGCCCCGGAGAAGTCGTATAGTGGGTTGGTGCAGGGGCTCAAGTCCTTGACTTTCAGGCCGAGGCTGAGGAAGCACTCCCTGAACATGATGTTCGTGTACGCGCCTGTGTCAATCAGGCACCTCTTGACCAGGTGGTTGGATATGTCCAAATTGACTACAAGTGGGTCGCTGTGAGGGGCGATGACTCCTTCGTAGTCCTTCCTTCCAATGGTTATATCGGGGATGTTGGAAGCGGGGATCGCTGTGTTGGGCACAAAGTTGATGGCCTGATATAGTTCGTTCAGGTGCCGTTTGTGCCCATGAGCGGACCCTCCGTTCTCGTTGCCCCCGATGACAACATGGATCACTCCTATCCGCTCGAAGACGGATTTCTTACCCGAATCGCTTCGGCGTCGGTCTTTTGGCCTTTGGCAACGTACTTGCCGAGGCTCCCCTTCCGGATCGCTCTTCAATGGCATTCTTCGGATGCCTGGCGCGTTGGTTAAATGGCCGGTGTGGCCGTGGTACTCGCAAAGATCGGCTCGTGTCACCGTCACTTTTTGGCTTGGGGGTCTCTCCCACTTCGGCCCTCGTTTTGCTCGGGCGAAGACCTCGGCGGCGATACGACGAGAGGGGTTTTATCATTATACCGCCTCTGGTGGTACGTTCCTGAACTCCACCCGGCGCCCGTCGAGTCCTGTTTCCTGGCAGATTTGTCCGACCGTGACCTATTATTCTCACGGCGTCTTTCATCGGACCGTGACTCGTTGTTATCACGGCGTCTTTCATCCGGGTTGTCCTCCCGGCGGCTCTTCTTTTCTGAGTGTTCGGCCTCGCTGGGTCCTACCCAGGTCTTGTGATAGTCTTCTATCTTGATTGCTTGGTCAGCCATCTTCCTGGCGGCATCCAAGCCCAGGCCTCCGCACATGATGAGCTCATTTTTTAAGTCTCCCCTTGGGAGGCCCTTCATCAGCGCGAAGGCCGCCAGTTCGGGATTAATTTCTCGAATCTGCTGGACCTTTCCATCGAACCTCTTCACGTAGCTCTGTAGAGACTCGCCCCCCTCCTGTTTGATAGTTAGGAGGTCCGATGTCTCCACGGCCCTTCTCTTGTTACAAGAGTACTGGGCTAGAAAGGCGTCCCTTAGGTCGGCGTAATAGTATACCGAGCCGTCGGGGAGCCCCTTGTACCAACTTTGAGCCATCCCATGCAAAGTTGTTGGGAAAACTCTGCACCAGACCTCATCGGGTTGCTCCCATACCGACATGTAAGACTCGAAAGCCTCGGCGTGGTCGACTGGATCATTATCTCCTTTGTATGATAGAGGTGGCAACTTGAGCTTAGTTGGCACCGGACTTCTAGGACGTAGGCGCCGAGGGGTCGTCGACCACGTGTCGAACGACACGCGGCGATCGGCTTCTCGCATTCCTAATCCGGCTCCTCCCCTCGTAGCGGGAAGGGCTCCTTCTTCGACTCGGACTTCTTCTCCAACTCTGCTGAGTCGGACTCCTCTGGCTCCTTTGGGGTAAGCCTCGTTCGTGCTGCGGGGACGCTGTCCTCCCATGAGTACGGGAAGGACTTAGGTCTACCACGCCCACTTTGGGCTCCCCCGGCGACTTGACTGGGTCAGCTTCTCCTAGTGCTCCGTTCAAATTTCTCGGAGTCACATTTCGGCCCCGGTCTCATCGGACGGTTTCCGCCCGCTCTTGTCGGCGTGACAAAGTGTGAGCAAAGGCGTATTACTAATTAGGTCCGGGAGCATTTTCGGTTTGCTACGTCAACCACATGTCCCATGATGGTGACCTGGTTGGTTTGGCAAAATGCGCGCGTGTCTGGTATTATTGGCATCCCGAACTCCGGTTGGATTACTCCGCCGGTGGAGGGCTGCACGACCCCAGAATTTTTGAAGGTATCATCTTGGTAGAATGCGGTTTCGTCGGTCACGACTGCGTCTTGTTGTTTCGACATCTTCTTAGCTTTTCGGGTGGGTTTTTGTGTTTTTTTTTTGTTTGGGAATGAATGTGACTAGCTTCTAGTAGCGATTTCCCCACAGACGGCGCCAATTGTTCCGGGCGTAATTCCAGAGCAAGTATTGTTACCACCCGTGGCTTGTAGAATAATGTCTTGAGTTGAATCCTTCTTTCCTTAATTGTTCCTCTCGGCCTCTCCTGCAACAATGAACGAACTGAGGGCTTGGCTTTGAGCCAAGGGTACTCACTCCGACGCTCAAGTCAGTAAACTTAAAGGATTAAGTTGTGTTACTTGGCTAAGTATGTATTGTAGAGAGATAAGGAAGATGTTACCAGATGAATAGTGTATTTAGGTTAAGTTGTGGATACTTTCCTCAATGAAGGTTGAGGAGTATTTATAGACTTTCACCTTTTGTCACGTAGTGGCCAAGTGGCCAAGTGGCTAGCAGGTGGAAAGACTGATCTACCCCTCGGCCGAGGGACCTATGGCAGGCCGGCGGGCCCTGTTGACTCACCGCCGAGGGGTCTTGGATATGAGTACGCGGATATGTGCCCCGGCTGGCAGATTGCCATGCCGAGACCCAGGCTGACAGGCCGATGGGCTGTATCGGCTAGGCTGTCTAAGTTGTTGACTTGCTGTGGATATCTTTGACCTTGCTCAATATGTTGACTTGGTCAGCGGTGCAGAATATGCCCCATCACTAGGAATAGTCCATCTTATGGATGACCTGCTTAAATTACTCCATCTTTTAATCCATCCTATCACCATCATGTTAGGATTCATTTAATCTCAAATGTTAACATATTCATAATAAGGTAGTTTAATTTAGTTATAAAATTAAATCGGATCTTATGCATGTAAAACAATTACAAGTATAAGGAGAAAATCAATTCTTACATTGATGATTTCGGAATATGGGCACTAGTAAGTTCACCTTCTTACTAGTTCTTGAGCTTTCCAAAGGTGGAAGAACAAGATTCAAGTGGAGAATCTCTCCTAAGGAATTATACCCAAAGTAACACCCTTAATAATAATAATAATAATAATAATAATAATAATAATAATTAATATGATCTAGTATTAATTAAAATCTTACTTAAACTTGACACAAAAATTGGATTTTTGTTCTCTTCTTTTTCGGTTAAGAGGAGAGGATTTTATGAGTGTTTCTTTCTCTAAAATATTTCACAAATTGTAGAGAGTTCTTAATTTTTCTTACACTACTAAATTATGTAGTGAATGGTTGAATAATAAGAGAAAAATCCTTGGCCTTTCTTATGTAAAAACCGGGTGGAGGGAAGGGTAGAGGGCCAATGCACGAGCTTCACATTTGATGTGACCATAATTGGCGCATATTTAGCCCCCGAATTACCATTGTTTCCATGCTTTTTAGTGCCTATTTGGGTCATTTCTTATCTTTAGTTCTTTGTTTTGCATATTCTTTGAGATTTTGATCCCTTGGTAGGAAAGGAGTAAGAATCTTGCATTTTCGTGGCAAAACGAGGCTAAATTGATTGTATTCAATGACCAAGCATCAAGGAGAGACAAGACTAGAAGGCCTTTGTACATATTATAGTAGAAGAGCAATGTTGAGAAAGGATCCTTGAGTCCCCAAGGAAATCCCCAAGGAATTCATGAAGAAAAGGGAAGAAAGGAAGAAGAATTGACGCTGCCAGACAATCCGAACGGATTGTATACAATCCGCCCGTCCGTCCAGCCCAATCCGAGCGTCCCTCAAAGGAATCCGCTCGGATTCCCCTCGCCAATCCGAGCGTCTTGCCCAAGAATCCGCTCGGATTCTCCAGGCCAGATCCGGCCGTCCCGACTCCCATCCGCACGGATTTCGATGACAAAGACGTTTTCATTCTTCAAGCTACGATTAGAGAAGCCCTTCTCTCAGAAAATACCGGAGTCTCCTTGCTCAACTTAAAAAGTGTAATTACTAGTTTAGCCCTTAGTTAACCCTAATGCATCCTCCCTAATTTTCACTATAAATACCCCATTAGTCTAATTAGAGGAGCATGTTCTTATTATCAATAATTAGTGTAGTTAATATCAATCAAATCTCTCTTCAATATTGTAATCAAGTATTAATCAAGTTTTAATCCAAGTTTTAGTTCTTTAATCTCTCTCTTGTTCTTCCTTTATTTTGGGTAATTGAAGATTATTTGGGTTATTATTGGGAGATTGACAACCTCTCAATCTAGGATTCAAGTACTTCTATTATTCTTGCTTTATTATTGGAATCATTAGTAGGTATAATCTCTTAATCCCTTTTTAATTATTGCTAATTACTTTCATTTATTCATCATGTTTCATTATGTTAGTATGATTGACAACCTTTCTAGCATGATCAATATGATAATGAGTGAGTAGTCTCTTAGCTAGGGTTTAATGGGTGATTAGGGAAACCAACATGGGGAATGATTCATGCTTAAATCAATATGCTTTCATATCTTATTTGCTTGCTTGTTTTGATCTTAATACATGCACATGTTATATTTGATGAAATGCTAAGCCTATGAATCCTTGCATTTACTATCATCTTCTATCCTTTCAACTTGACTTGTAAGACATAACCCAACTCGAGTCTTGTTAGACCATGCATGTGTTGAGTAGGAAAGATTAAGTCGACTTGTAGGTGTTGTACAATCTAATCGATTCGGCTCCGGGACCCAAACTTTCCTAGGATTGTAAGATATAACCCAACTCAATCCATCACAACAATAATTGCTTGCTTATAATTTGAGAACATGTTTGTATGATCATATCCCATGATTCCCCTATGAACCCATGACACCCTAGTGCCTTTAATCAATTGTTTACACCCCTTATTTTATTCATCTTGCTAGTTTATTTTCATTGCTATTTTAGTTTAGTAACCTTCTACACCAACTCAATTTGTGACACCCCTTAGACACTACTAGTTACAATAGAATTCTCATTTCAATACCCGTCCCTTGGGATCCGACCTTTACTTGCCTCTTTACTAATTGTAGAGTTGTTTGTGAAGTATAAATTGTGTTTTGTATCGACCATTGACCAACGACCACATATGCTTAATTGTGAACACGAGATGGACTCGATCAAAAATGGCGCCGTTGCCGGGGACGGTGTTTAATTGATTTAAGATTTCTTTTATTGTTTTTAGTTGTGTCTTTTTCACCTTGGGGAAGTAAAACTCCTCAAGGTTCGTTCTAATTGTTTTCAAGTTGTTTGATATTTTGCATGTCTAGAAGGTTACAAAGAGATTTGTTACCTTTTGACCGTGAAATCGAAAGAACCTTGACGAATAATAGAAGACTTGTTAGGAGGAATTTGGGAGGTGTTGGTGAAGTTGTTCAACCCACTAGTGAGTTTGTCAATCCTTTCGCAATAGAAGGAGAAGAAAACCCATTAAACAATACCACACAAAATCCACCTACAATGCCTAAATTCTCGTCACACTCTATACCCACCGAGGAGGATCTACCAAATGGTACTCCTACCCCACAACATCTTACCGGAAATTTTATTGCCAAGTCCGCCTTCATCCAACTAGTTGAGAGGAGCCAATTCGGGGGAATGCCTAGTGAGGACCCTCATTCTCATATGGAAACCTTTTGCGACTATTGTGAAGCTATCTCTCAAACGGGCGTGACTCAAGACCAAATAAGATGGGTCTTATTTCCTTTTTCATTAATCGGCACCGCAAAGCAATGGTTGAAGGGCCTTGATAAGGCCACCCTTGGAATAGATTCTTGGAAGAAGTTAGCTCTAGCTTTCTACAAAAAATTCTACCCACCGGAAAAGACTAACATGCTAAGAGCTCAAATTACGGGTTTTAAGCAAAGGGATGAAGAATCTTTGTATGAAGCTTGGGAGCGGTTCAAAGGTATTTGTCGCTCATGTCCTCACCATGGACTTAGCGAATGGTTTTTAGTGCAACAATTTTGGAATGGTTTATATGAAGATTCAAGGAACATTCTCAATATGGGATCAAATGGAATGTTCACCGAAGTTGATGACAATCAAACATGGAACAAGATTGAGGAAATGGCGGTCCATAATTCACAATATAGTAGACCTCGCAAGGCTACTAGAGGAGGAAAGTATGAAGTGGACTCCGTTACTCAATTGGGTGCTCAACTTAGTGCTCACATTGACACAATCAACTTGAAGTTTGAACAAGCTATGGCTAGACTTGAGGAAAACTCAAAAACATCAAAGCATCATGTCAATGCCATGACGGCATCCTCATCAATCCCAAGTGGGATATGTGAGAATTGTGGAACCTTGGGTCATGACTCAAGTGAATGTAGGGGAACAACCGAACAAGTTAATGCTTTCCAAGCTTACAAAAGTGGTACCCCTTATTCAAATTTTTACAATGAAAACACCAAGTTCCATCCAAATCTCTCATACAAAAGCCAAAATGTTCAAAACCCTCAAACAACATACACTCCACCACCCATGAGAAATCAAAATCAAAGACCCTTTTACAATCAAAACCAAGGCTACCAAAATCAAAATCCATACAATCACCACAATGACCAAGGTTTTGATGTCCAAAAAGCGGTCCTCCAAATGCAAAAGAATCAACAAGAATTTTTCACTCAAATGCAAAAAGATAGCCAAGCAAAAGACACCACCATCAACAACATTCTAGCTCACACCAAGATGTTGGAAACACAATTGACCCAACTAGCATCTTCAAGCTCACAAAGACAAAAGGGGCAATTACCACCTCAAAGTAATCCCCCTAGACATGAAACGGTTAGTGCCATTCACTTGAGAAGTGGTACAAGATATGAGGCACCGAAGGAGCAAGTTGAGAATGAAGTTGTGAAAGCTAGTGAAAAGGAAGAAAGTGTGCAAAGCCCCAAAGAAGGGGAATCATCAAAAGAAGAAAGTTCAAAGAAAAATGAAGACAAAGCCAAAGAGAAGGAGCCCATTGTGATTAGACTTCCTTTTCCAAGTCGTCAAGCCAAGCCCAAATTTGATGACCAACTTGGAAAGTTCATGGAAATTGTGAAGAACTTAGAAGTCTCAATTCCTTTCACGGAATTAATCAATCACGTACCGGCCTATGCAAAGTACATGAAAGATATCCTCACAAAGAAGAAGTCGATCCGGAAACTTGAGACTATCGCCTTCACTAAGGTGAGTAGTGCAATACTTCAAGGGAGTTCACCTCCAAAGTTAAAGGATCCGGGAAGCTTCTCAATACCGTGTACCATTGGCGACACGACGATCAACAAAGCCTTATGTGATCTAGGGGCTAGTGTGAGTGTCATGCCGTACTCGGTGAGTAAAAGGTTGGGAATGGGAGAGCTTAAATGCACCAATATCACTCTTCAAATGGCCGATAGATCGACGAAGACACCATTAGGGATATGGGAAGATGTCCCCGTGCGAATTGGGAAGTTTTTCATCCCGGTAGACTTTGTCATTGTTGATATGGAGGAAGATTCCAACATTCCAATCATCTTAGGAAGACCTTTCCTACACACCGCGGGTGCGGTGATTGATGTGAAACATGGAGAGCTCACTCTAGAAGTAGGAGATGAAAGCATAACTTTTAATCTTGACAAGACCATGAGAGCTCCTCGTTTACATGAGCCATGTTTTATGATTGACCATTATAGCCGAAAAGATGAAAGGAAGAAATCGGAACTCCAATGGAGGAAGAAAGTTGAAGATGCTCCATTCAAAGAGCAAGTGAATTGTGACAAGGAGAGCTTGCAAAGCTCATCAAAATCAACCAAGGAAGAAGATGATGGCCTCATTGGCGAAGAGAAGAAATTGGGAGAGTTGTCTCCATCTAAGCAAGAGATTTTCAATGATCAACTCAATGAAGTTTGTGGTCTTTGGGACGACGAATTTGAAGGGATCTTTAATCCCTACATTGGGCATGCCATCGATCATGATCAACAACAAGGGCCACGGTCTATTGAGGACCTCTACCATAACAATGAACAAGCTTTTGATTACTTCTTTAAGGTGTTGAGCAACATCAACAACACCTTGAACATGCCCCCTTGACATCTCACCAAGAATGAGAGTTTGGTGGAGTCCTCCCTAAACCACCACTTGTAAATATTTCTAACTCCCTAACTTACTTTTCAATTTTTGTATTGCATTTTTGTCATTTTTGGATTTTATTTACTTTGATCAAAATAATTGTCATGAAAAGAGAGAAGTGAGGGAGGGATTAACAATTTTAATTGATGTGTAGTTCTTTACCTTAGTGTGGGGATGGCAATTGCCTAGGCTATTCATGCCTTAGTAGTGCCCCCACAATGAAGAACACAAGATTTGAAAGAAAGAAAGAAAGAATGATAAGGGAATGCGTTTGTGCACGAATGAAGTGAATCCGGGTACAACAGAGAAGAATCCGAGCGGATTCCTGAGAATCCGCCCGTTTGAAGAAGATCCGAGCGTCCTGCTGAGAAGACGCCCGTCCTGGGCTGAGCTGAAATTGCAATTTTCTTGACTGTCAAAGAATCCGAGCGGATTTCTGGAAAGACGCCCGTCTCACAGAATCCGTCCGTCTTTTAAACAAGACGCCCGTCTCGAAGCTGAAGAAAACAAAGAAAAATCTCTGGACTAGAATCCGTCCGTCCTGCACGAAATCCGCCCGTCCCATCACAGAAGAATCCGAGCGGATTCCCCAGAATCCGCCCGTCTCTAGGCGGGATTTTGAAAATTTTGAAGCTGTAGAATCCGCACGGATTGCGCCCAAATCCGCACGGATTGTCCCTGCGTCTTGAAAAATCTCGACTTCTTTATAACCCATCCCACCTTCATTCATTCATTCATTCATTCATTCATAAACACTACCCACAATATCAAAACCCTCATCCTCTCCATCTCATAAACAAAAACCCTCAACAAAATCCACCAAAATCAAATCAAACCATCCTTCAAACAACAAATCAATCACTCCATCTTCAACAACAATCAAAACCAAGCACAAAATCTTCACCCTTTGAGTCGATTTTTGTTCTCATAAAGGCAAAGCCTTTCACCTTCAAAATCGATTTGGGCATTCTACAAATTGAAGATTTTTGACTCTTTACTTGGTTAGTTCATCAAATGGCAAGAACAAAGGGAGCAACAAAGGCAACAAAGGCACCAAAAGCAAAGGCTCTCTCTCAAAGGCAAAAAGCTCTACAAGCAAAGAAAGCTTTGGCAATGGTGGTATCAACACCAAACTTGGAAGTGCAACAACAACAAATTTCTATGGAAGCATCACCTTCTACTCCGGTAATCGATCAACTCTTGCATTATCCGGAGGTAACTTTCATTTCCGATACCCATAGAAATACATTTGTCAAGTTTGCTATGAAACAAATTCAATCCACCAAATTCATATGTAAAGATGCTTTGGAGAAATTGGGTGTTCTTGAACAAACAAAAGCCTTTTTCAATGCCATGGGTTTGAAGAAATTGTTTGAAATGAAGGAAGTAACATACCCCTCCCTTGTCTTGGAATTCTTAAGTTCTTTAAAAGTGACAAAAGTTGAGAATAGGGAAAATATTGAGTTTCGTCTAGCTAACACTAGTAGACGCATTACCTTTCCTAATTGGGTGAAATTTTGGGTCTTAGCGATGAACAAAATATTATAAGCAATATGGGAAGTATGACCCCGAGCCTCTTTGGGAGGCAATCTCCGGGAAGAAATTTGAAGATTTTCATGCTTGTCGTGCTCTTTTGGTCCATCATCCGGGCATAAGAGTATGGCACAAAGTTGTGGGAAATACCATAATTGCTAGGAAAGACACCAATCATTTCACAGGGCTCGATTTTATTCTCCTTGAATCAACTTTGAATATTGGAAGAATTCACACCAAGCCTTACAATTCTTTGAGGCTATTGGTTGATAGATGGCTCCATGTTGATAGTGGGAAGAAGGGTACAACCGTTATTGTTAATGGCGGCCTAGTCACGGTCCTAGCCAAGCACTTTGATCCTAATTTCAATAAGGATAACAAGTACAAGGCAAAGGAAGGTGGCCATCTTATTGATATGTCCATCATGATTAACAAGTTCAAGTGGGTTGCTCACAATCCCCTTGACACCAAGTATGGGTGGCTTACTAGTGAGGCTCGATCATTCACTTTACCCGCAAAGATTTGCCGTCTTAGTGTCCACCGGACCAACTATTTACTTCCCCTATCCAAGGAAGCCGAGTACATCATTCAACAACAAAAGGGTGATCATGCAACTCCCTCCTCTTCCATTGTTATACCGCCTTACCCCTTTGTGTATGAAGAGTTCAAACCGCAAGGAATTGAAATTGGAAAAGACTATGTAACTCTTCTTATGCAAGCCATGCACAAGCAAGCTTATGAAGATCGGAAGAATGCTTATTTGGCTCAATATCCTCCCCTCCTACATCTAGCTAGGCAAGGACTCCTTGATCCATCTTGTCCTTTGCCTAGTTGGGCGGATAGAGAAGCCTTATTTCCGGGTGCATCTAGGGACGTGGTGGAAGACAATGAGGTTGTTGGAAATGGTGAAGAAATTGATGATAATATTGAGGAAGAAGCAAGTGGAGATGGTGAAGATGATGATGAGCAAGATGATGGAGAAAGTGATGAAGAAAGTGCCAAGGAAAGTGGCAATGTGACCGCTTCTCATGAGGGAAGTGGTGATGATGATAGCATGATGGAAGACTAGCCTTGGAGACTCCTACACTCCCATGGTTTGTCTATATCTCTTTGTATTTTATTTCATTTTGATCATTGTTGGTTTAGTCCTAGCAACATCAAAGGACTCACACCTCGGTTCCATTGAGGTGTTCTTTATTGTTCCCATTTTGAAAATCCAAAATGACAATCTAGTTTCATGCATAGCATAGTGTGTGCATGAACTATACCCATGCTTTGACATTAGCAATAGTGTCTTATTTGGTTTGGGGAAGTTAATGCATACACAACGGGAGGTAATCTAAATTATCCTCTCCGTCATAACAAAAACCATGCATCATGTAGTATAGCTTAGTGTAGAATTGCATTTAGTATAGAAATCATGCATCATTTTTGCATAATTTCCATCATTTTGGCCATTGAGGACAATGCCCATATTAGTGTGGGGATGGGAATTCTAACACTTAACTTTTATTCAAAAACCATAAAAATTGAAAAATTTCAAAAAACAAAAAAAATTAAAAAATTGAAAAACCAAAAACAAGTTCATTTCCTTTGTATATATTGTCTTGTATATATTGTGTTTGTTTATCCTTGTTCACTTTGATTGACTACGCCACATCCGAGACATGAGGATATTGAAGACCGCATGGTATGATCTTTCCAATCTCCTTTTTTCTCTTTATGTTAATGACTATGTGGCTTTATTTTGATTGATGCGGTAAAACAATGTGAACTTAGGACTTGCATTTAGTTTATTTGGCATACTAGTTGGTAGAATCATTTGCATTAGGATGTGTATATGTTAGTTGCATCATGGCATGTAGTTTGCATGTTAGAAAATTTTGCGAAACCGTCTATTTGGGAAGCTTGACAAGTGTATATAGGCCCTAGTAGATGCTTTTTATTCTTAAGACTTTGCTTGTTAGAATACTTGTAAAACACCCTAGGATGTGTCATGCTAGTATCCTTTGACCCATGGTTTAAGGCCTAGTCAAGAGTACCTTGTGGTGTGATAACTCCTTGGCTACCGTTTATTCCAAGGTGACCCTTGAAACCATGCATGCATCCATCATTCATCCATGTTCTACCACATTTTTGTCATCAAAGGGAATGGGCACAAAAAGAAATCAATTTGAGTTCAATGAAATGAAAAGTGAAAGAAAGTTTGCAAAAATGCATCAAATGAAAAGAGGAGCAAAAATAAAACTCCTAAGCTTCAAATACAAGGCACCCTCGTTACTAATTGGGGTGACTTTGAAAATGTTCAAAAGAAATGCAAAAAGTTGAAAGTTGTCAAGTATTGAAATGCCAAAAATCAAAAGAAATGGCAAGAAAGTGTTCTCAAATGTCAAATGCCAAATGAAATTGGGGGGAAAAACAAAAATGAAAGCAAACTCCCAAAATGAAACTCAAATATCTATCGATCCCTTTATCCATCGTATCCATTTTTGTGCATGGTAGAGAGGGGACGACCCTTCTTCTTGTCTAGGCAAGAGGGGGAATTCCGCGATCCTCCAGTGTTTCTAACACCATAGGGAGTCTACTCTTGACAAAAGCATTTAACGATTGAGGACGAAGGTACCCTAGCTTGACACCTTTTGGAGGTGATTTATTGGTATCCTTCTAGGCTTAGTAGTTTGAACAAATTGCATCTATGAAGGATTGTGTATCCTTGAATTGCTTCCCTTGTAGATAATTTCCGCCACTTAGATGAGGAAAGTGGCTATTCTTTTTGTAGATGCATCCATTATGTGATTTTGTGTGCTTTAATGTTTGGATGTGTCGCCATTTTGGCAAGACCCACCTTGCCTTGCAAGAAGGCATCCTACCTCATGGTTGTCTTGTTGTGAGTTGAAGGGGCGGAGTGAGACCCGCTAATTGTCTCATATCGGCTATTATTATTAGGTTAGGTTAGCATTGGTCCTAGTCTTTGTCACCTCTTTACTCGGGACGAGCAAAGGTTCGGTTTGGGGATATTTGATGTGACCATAATTGGCGCATATTTAGCCCCCGAATTACCATTGTTTCCATGCTTTTTAGTGCCTATTTGGGTCATTTCTTATCTTTAGTTCTTTGTTTTGCATATTCTTTGAGATTTTGATCCCTTGGTAGGAAAGGAGTAAGAATCTTGCATTTTCGTGGCAAAACGAGGCTAAATTGATTGTATTCAATGACCAAGCATCAAGGAGAGACAAGACTAGAAGGCCTTTGTACATATCATAGTAGAAGAGCAATGTTGAGAAAGGATCCTTGAGTCCCCAAGGAAATCCCCAAGGAATTCATGAAGAAAAGGGAAGAAAAGAAGAAGAATTGACGCTGCCAGACAATCCGAACGGATTGTATACAATCCGCCCGTCCGTCCAGCCCAATCCGAGCGTCCCTCAAAGGAATCCGCTCGGATTCCCCCTCGCCAATCCGAGCGTCTTGCCCAAGGATCCGCTCGGATTCCTCACCCAGATCCGGCCGTCCCCGACTCCCATCCGCACGGATTTCATCTGACAAAGACGTTTTCATTCTTCAAAGCTACGATTAGAGAAGCCCTTCTCTCAGAAAATACTGGAGTCTCCTTGCTCAACTTAAAAAGTGTAATTACTAGTTTAGCCCTTAGTTAACCCTAATGCATCCTCCCTAATTTTCACTATAAATACCCCATTAGTCTAATTAGAGGAGCATGTTCTTATTATCAATAATTAGTGTAGTTAATATCAATCAAATCTCTCTTCAATATTGTAATCAAGTATTAATCAAGTTTTAATCCAAGTTTTAGTTCTTTAATCTCTCTCTTGTTCTTCCTTTATTTTGGGTAATTGAAGATTATTTGGGTTATTATTGGGAGATTGACAACCTCTCAATCTAGGATTCAAGTACTTCTATTATTCTTGCTTTATTATTGGAATCATTAGTAGGTATAATCTCTTAATCCCTTTTTAATTATTGCTAATTACTTTCATTTATTCATCATGTTTCATTATGTTAGTATGATTGACAACCTTTCTAGCATGATCAATATGATAATGAGTGAGTAGTCTCTTAGCTAGGGTTTAATGGGTGATTAGGGGAAACCAACATGGGGAATGATTCATGCTTAAATCAATATGCTTTCATATCTTATTTGCTTGCTTGTTTTGATCTTAATACATGCACATGTTATATTTGATGAAATGCTAAGCCTATGAATCCTTGCATTTACTATCATCTTCTATCCTTTCAACTTGACTTGTAAGACATAACCCAACTCGAGTCTTGTTAGACCATGCATGTGTTGAGTAGGAAAGATTAAGTCGACTTGTAGGTGTTGTACAATCTAATCGATTCGGCTCCGGGACCCAAACTTTCCTAGGATTGTAAGATATAACCCAACTCAATCCATCACAACAATAATTGCTTGCTTATAATTTGAGAACATGTTTGTATGATCATATCCCATGATTCCCCTATGAACCCATGACACCCTAGTGCCTTTAATCAATTGTTTACACCCCTTATTTTATTCATCTTGCTAGTTTATTTTCATTGCTATTTTAGTTTAGTAACCTTCTACACCAACTCAATTTGTGACACCCCTTAGACACTACTAGTTACAATAGAATTCTCATTTCAATACCCGTCCCTTGAGATCCGACCTTTACTTGCCTCTTTACTAATTGTAGAGTTGTTTGTGAAGTATAAATTGTGTTTTGTATCGACCATTGACCAACGACCACATATGCTTAATTGTGAACACGAAATGGACTCGATCAACATTCTACCCAAGACAAACTAGGTGTGCATGGCTATATGTAGAGTTTAATCATTGTGTTTCCATTTAAAATAAACAACACAATATAAACCCTAATACTCCCTCCAATTTTCGGTACACACAAAAAATGGAAGGTCCATTTTATTTTGTCATTTGTCAATTTTGTCATATGTCACATGTTACATGACATGTCACAATATAATGCACTACTACAGATACAGGCTATAACAACGGTTAAAAACCGTTGTTATATAAAAAAGCGGACGTTGTTAAAGCGTCCGTTGTAAAAGGTTTTAACAACGGTTGGTTTTCTTAAGGAACCCGTTGTTAAAACTATTAACAACGGTTTTAAGTATAAAAACCCGTTGTGGAAAGTGTGACTCAATTTTGGGGGGAAAGTTATAACAACGGGTTGTAATATAAAAACCGTTGTTATAACTAAAGGCAACGGGTTGTTTATCAATAACCGTTGTTGTTTGTTTTTAAAAAAATAAATAAAATAAAATTAAATATTACTAGATGCATGCATAATTACGGCCCGTTATAATTTCGATGCATGCATTATTACTGCCATCCCTGTGCATATGAATGGACAATATGGAATGAGAAGGGTTATAATAAGATTTGAAGCAGCAGAGAGAGATATGATGATGATTATGACACAACTTCCTAACATATATATTAATTAAAAAACAACTCAAACCACACATTACTTAGTATAAATACATGCATTATCTCAACTAACATTCCATTATCTCACTATACATCTCCAAACCCTAACTGCTAAAACAAACTCCAAATAAACCCTAATTAATCTTTCAAACAAACTCCAAATTCCATCAACAAAATGAATGATATCATCCTTAAGACTCTTACTATGATCGAGAACAACAACAGTTTCATCCGCCGGTTGCTCCACATTGAGGACAGTTTCAGGAGCTACCTTGTGGATGCTCGATCCGTCTTGAAGGACGCCAAAAAAGATGGCTTGACGGAGCGAAGAAAGAGTTGCGGCTATATGACGATATAGCAATCTGCAGAACGGAACCTCCAAATAGCTAAGGAGGAGAGGACGGATATCATAGAAGAGAATAAGACTCTCTATGAAAATATAAGAATTGCATTTTTATTAATGTAATTTTTTTTAATTTATGTATATATATATATATATATATATATATATATATATATATATATATATATATATATATATATATATATATATATATATATATATATATATATATATAGGGGCGGGTTCGGTACGAACTGAGTTACGGTGCGAACCGTACGAACTACCTAGATACATTTGTTATAACTAGTAGATACATTTGGTATTACTATTGGATACATGTGTATCCACTACTATTACCAAATGTATCTAATAGTACTAGCAAATGTATCCACTACACCAACCACCACCACTGTCCCACCACCGCCGCAGCCACCGCCAGCCCACCACGCCACCATCACAACCACCACACCTACACCTAGACTACCTATAAATGTATCTGGACTACCTATAAATGTATCCACCAAACCAATCCCACCACGCCACCATCACTGCCGCCACCACCACTACCATTGACGCCGCCACCAGCAGGACCACCGTCGAGCACCCGTGACTACCGCCAAACCCACCATGTCAAAACTTATCACCATAGACAACACCTCTCCCCACCGCCGCTCAACAACCACAAACCTTTCAGCACTGACACGTTACACCATCAATGCTAACCAACGCCACAATCGACACTCAACATAGGCGCGACCACCGCAGAACACCACCATAACCACCAGTGAAAATCACGAAACCACCATATAAAACACCATATCTTGCGCGCACTCTTGTCGTTCAAGTTACACGCCCTCGTCTCATAACGTCGTCGTTGAGAAAAAAATTCCAGATTTAAATTCCAAATCGGAGAATGAGTGATTTGGGTAAGAGAAAAAATCTCCGTCGTCAACCCAGATTCTTTTGCACCAGAAACATTCATTTGGTATTCCAATTAAGTTGATTTCGTGCGAGAGGTAGAGAGATAGAAGGTAAAGTTGGGGCCGGTGCCGGTGATGATGACGGATCTCTGTACTCCGGCGGTGTCACCGGTGACGTGGGTCCACCGGCAGCAAGAGTGGTGTTGATGGGAGATATTATAGGAGATCGATGTAAAGGGTAGGCATGACTTATGGGTTTGTTTTTCAAATGTAATCAGAGCCACTCATTTAGTCTATCTGGTGGTTTTTATTGAGTTCGTACAGTTCGCACCATAAAATAGTTCGTACGAGATCCTGATTCATATTATATATATATATATATATATATATATATATATATATATATATATATATATATATATATATATATATATATATAGAGATTGAATCATGTGAGGCACCCTTCTTAGGGTGAGGTAGCTGTACCCATTCTAAACCATTGGATCTAAAAATAATAAAGTCACCAGATGATGCCACGTGCCCCCTATATAATTCCAACTAACCCACCCATTTACTTTCATTTACTCAACTCATTTACTCGTCATTTTCTCTCTCTTCAAATCTTCTTCAACTGAGCTTCATCTTCAGCTCCGTCTTCACCATTATCATTGAGCTTTTCGATCGCCATTATCACTATGCTTTTCTACAACCATTGTCATCCGGAAATTAGGTAATTTAGATCAACTAATTTACATTTCGATCCATACTGCTTTCATTCTGTTTCAATCACACTAATTTTCAATTGACTGATTTAATTTCATAAATTGAAGCTCATTTAATTTACATTTCGATCCATACTGCTTCCATCGTTGTTCGTTTGCAGGTTTACATCGATCTCTCCGCTTCTTCGTATGTTCCTTTCCCTTTATTACTTATTATCGCTGTTCTTCTGCTACGCTTTTCCATATTTTTGAGGTTTGATCGAATTTCATATCTCCTTTGTCTTTTAAAATGTCTTAGTGTTTAAGTGTTCAATCGATTTGTTGCCAAAAAAATACAAATCATCTCATTATTAGTTTGTGCGGTATCACTTAGTTTCTTCCAAAGAATTTGCTATCTTCTTAGGTTAATCTACTTGATTTGTTCGCCATTTCAGAGGTTACCGTCTTTATTTTAGCTTTGTTTCTGATTTAAATTACATTATTATGTTTCTTTTACCAAAATTTGCTATGCTTTTCCATTTTTCGAGGTTTGATCGAATTTCAGTACATCCTTTGTCTTTTAAAACGTGTTAGTGTTTAAGTGTTCAATCGATTTTTTGCAAAAAAAATACGGTCATCTGTTATTAGTTTGTGCGGTATCACTTAGTTTCTGTTCCAACAATTTGTTGTCTTCTTAGGTTAATCTACTTGCTTTGTTCGTCATTTCAGAGGTTAATGTCTTTATTTTAGCTTTGTTTCTGATTTTAATTACATTATTATGTTCCTTTTACCAAAATTTACACGCAACATAGACACGCACCGATTTCATACTCATTCCACAAGAATAAATATTTAACCATAGCAAATCATAGAGCTACAACTTAGCCAATTATTGTATAAAACATTACAGTTATGTAGTATGGACTCGCAAGATCCAATTGATATCCTTCTTTTTTTGCAGGGGTTGTTCCATCATTTGTTCACATCTTAGTTTTGTTTCCCTTTTGATCTGATCAGCAACCACTGTAGGCCTGAGTATACAGTTCTTAAATTTGGTTTTATTGCGTTGCATCCAACAGCATACACACAAGCATTGATCACAGCAGGAATATATTTCTTCTCCAAGTTCGTTTTCCAGCAGTTCAGTATCAGGTAATCATTTCTATTCATTTCGATCCCAATCCATTCCTCAATGTAATTCAAAAGCTTAGAACTGTATTCAGTTTGGAAAAACAGATGATAGAATGTCTCATCTGTAGTCTGGCACAAATGGCAGCCTAGCTACGACTGTGAGCAATACCCATGTTATAGCGTTTAGCTCTTGTATTCTACGCACACTGGCATGCTAACCAGTTTTAAGGGTTGTCTTTCTTACGAGTTTTATTTCTGCTTTTGTGAACAATTTGTGAAACTAGATAGTGATATTGTGAAAGTAGAAGGTGATATCTTGAAACGTGGACGGAATGCTTGTAATTGTGCTTAAGATTTTTAATTCCTACTTTTGTGAATCATATACCTTATATTTTTGAAACTTGGAGGTAATATTGTGAAACTAGAAGCTGATAATGTGAAACTTGGACTGAATGCTTGGACTCGTTTTCTTAAGAGTTTAGGATACCTGTTCCCCACGTTGTTTTAATCTTGGAGCTTGTTTTGTGAACCTAGCAGGTAATATTCTGAAATTTGCTCGTAAGTGGTAGAAATCACATGTTTTGCTCTTTTCCTTATTTTGTGAATCTCAAACCTTGTTTTGTGAATCTTAGAGCTTGTTTTGTGAATCTTAGAGCTTATTTCACAAAATACCTTCTAGTTTCACAAACTAAGATGTATGGTTCATATGGACCTTAGGATACTCAATTCATTACATGGCCCCCTCCTTTGAACCCATTCCCCTCGTTTGGCTACTGTTTTATATTGTTATATGGTACTTTATATTGTTTGCTAGACATAATTTGTTGTTTTTAATAAAATTTGGACTTTTTTTACTAATTAGTGAATTAATCATGACACGGTAATAGCTTTCATATCGCCTTAAGCTCCTCAAAGCCAGAAAAAGTGTAATTATAACTCAGTCTCGTGAAGATATCATGGCTCCTGCAAGTCGACCAACTTCAGTTAGCATTTAATTTGCTATGACCCTTTCAATTAGTTACAGTAGTTAAGAATTTAATTATCTTCTAGTTATTTTCTAACCGCTCTTATTTATGCACGCATATAGGCTGCAGGAAACATAGGGAACAGAACATAGTCGAAGCCTATCAAGTCATCACTGAAATCTGTGACTCCAGAAAATCTTTCTTACCTTAGTAACAAAGGTGCTTACTTTTCTCTCTTCAGAAAATCTGTTCACTTTTTCTCTCTTCAGCTTCGTTTCGCCATTCACTCAGATTCGTCCGCCATTGTCGTTAAGCTTTTCGACCTCCATTATCATCCATAAGTACACTAACTTGTTCTTCTCTCGTTCCTTGATTCTTAATTAATGTCGTACTTACAATTTCTAATTCGTAAGGAATTAATCTCAATTTTATTTGACCTAATTCTTCAATTTCCCCCAATTCCTCTCCTATTTCCTTATAATTTACCGATGATCATCAATTCGTCAATTAATCATGCCATAATTACATAATCCGTAGCAATTCTCGAGACGTTACATCACTCCTCTTTGCAACAATGGTGGTCTGCAAGTGTCGTAAAGTCATTTAATTTCTTTCTCTTATTTTATTATGATTTAATCAGTTTTCGATTCATTTCGTCTTTTGATTTCATGTTTAATGTGCTGGATTTCCGATTGTTTGTCTTTAGTGTTGAACACTTGAACATTTCTGATGATCTTGTTGTTTTGGATTATGTTAAGGTCTGATCTTGGAGCGATCTCTGGAAATTTAGGTTTTATTTTCAAAAACTTGTGTTAATATGTTAGCACCTTTAGATTAAGCTAGTTGGTGAAGAATTCGGCTTAAAAACCATGTTTGATTTAAAGAATGTTGATAGAAGTCTGGTCTGATTTTGAAGCTGCTGTAAAATGGTCATGTTTTAAATGGCATGTTCATGGATACATAGCATATTGTCAATACTTTTGAGCTTAACTGTGGAATCTTAATAAATGGAGATAGGGGTGTCTTGGGATGTTAACATGGGATTTTAAGGCATTTACATATGTAATTTAACATTGGACTAACCCGAATGCAGTAGAGGTTTTCTACTATACCTGAAAAGGGCTACACATGCACTGACTCACTGAGCCTTGTTAGTGCTAGTTTGGGTTGAAAAATTCTTATCTACGAGTATAAGTTGTTATTTGTCTACTTTCATATCGGATTTGGCCATTGTCGTCTATTAGCTCAAAAGGTAGAGCAATGTGTTATTGCACATGGTGTGGGTTCGAGCCCCACATAGACGAACATATATAAAGCACTAGTTACACTTTGTAGTAACATTAGTTGTTCTATGTGGTAACAATAATTATCGAACAAAGTGATGCTAGCTAAGAATAACACTAGTTATTTGATAATGTAACATTGTTTCGTATATATAATAACACTTTTTTATTTGATAAAGTAACACTTATGTTACATATATTGATAATAGAAGCTCATGTAGGAATTGAACCTACATCCTTTGTGCAATTGCACAAATGCTCTACCAATTGAGCTAATGAGCTAGTTTAGTAGAAACTGAATATTCCACCAACACACTACAGTTGATGTAATGGCCACAATATAAGTTTATAAGTCACCACTTCACCTGAGTATTCGAGTCATATGTTTCTCATGTTATTCCAAAGAGCATGTAGTGTTATTCCAGTAACTTGTCATGTTATCACATAGAGTAACCGTGTTATTCTATTAACTTGTTACGTTATTACATAGAGCCAAATAATATTCTGTGACACAAAAGCCAGGTATTATAACAAAATATCCTATTATGATAACATAGTTATAGTTACGGATTATAAAGCGCGAAAAACCAATTCTATTGATCTGAAGACAAACTAGTTCCGTCGATGACCGTATAAGGCACATTATATGCATTTTAAAATCTGAATAAGGTATGAGATTCACAAAATAAGGTCTGAGATTCACCAAATAAGGAAAAGAGCAAAAAAGGTGATTTTAAGACCAAGTTTCACAAAACAAGCTCTAAGATTCACTGAACAAGATCTGAGATTCACAAAACAAAGTCTGAGATTCACCGAATAAAGAAAAGAGCAAAAAAGGTGATTTTAACCACTTATGATGACCAAGTTTCACAAAACAAGCCCTAAGATTCACTAAATAAAGTATGAGATTCACAAAATAAGGTCTGAGATTCACCAAATAAGGAAAAGAGCAAAAAACGTGATTTTAACCACTTATGATGACCAAGTTTCACAAAACAACCTCTAAGATTCACTGAACAAGGTCTGAGATTCACAAAACAAAGTCTGAGATTCACCTAATAAAGAAAAGAGCAAAATAGGTTATTTTAACCAATTATGATGATCAAGTTTCACAAAACAAGCCTTAAGATTCACTGAATAAGATATGAGATTCACAAAATAAGGTCTGAGATTCACCAAATAAGGAAAAGAGCAAAAAACGTGATTTTAACCACTTATGATGACCAAGTTTCACAAAACAAGCTCTAAGATTCACTTAACAAGGTCTGAGATTCACAAAACAAAGTCTGAGATTCACCTAATAAAGAAAAGAGCAAAATAGGTGATTTTAACCACTTATGATGATCAAGTTTCACAAAACAAGCCTTAAGATTCACTAAATAAGGTATGAGATTCACAAAATAAGGACTGAGATTCACAAAATAAGGCAAAGAACAAAATAGGTGATTCCTAACACCTATAATGACCAAGTTTTAGAAAATTATCTTACAGGTTCACAAAACAAGCTATAGGATTCACAACATAAGGACCGAGATTCACAAAAGCAGGAGAAGAGCAAAACAGGTTATCTCTTATCACTTATAACAAAATTTAAGAATATTAGCTTCTAAGTTCACAAATTAAGCTCTAAGATTAACAGAATAAGGTCTGACATTCACATAATAAGGTTTGAGATTAACAGAATAAGGTCTGAGATTCACAAAACGAGGACTGAGATTCACCAAATAAGGAAAAGGGCAAAATAGGTGATTCCTAACACTTATGGTGACCAAGTTCTAGAAAATTATCTTACAAGTTCACAAAACAAGCTCTAGGATTCACAACACAAGGACTGAGATTCACAAAATAAGGCAAAGAACAAAATAGGTGATCTATTAAATGTTTCTCCCTAATCCACATAAAGGAGGCATAATTTTGCATGTAGCACGTTCTTAAAGAACAATTTACAATCAAATGTAACA
The DNA here is from genome assembly GCF_048544455.1 of Silene latifolia. Classification (NCBI taxonomy): domain Eukaryota; kingdom Viridiplantae; phylum Streptophyta; class Magnoliopsida; order Caryophyllales; family Caryophyllaceae; genus Silene; species Silene latifolia. The sequence continues at coordinate 48,178,273 of NC_133528.1, read as the reverse complement.
AAAATATCACTTTTGATCTATTAAATGTTTCTCCCTACTCCACATAAAGGACAAGAAAGACAAAGGGAAACAATCTATATAAAACTATATTAAAGTTCCCATCACAAAGAAATGAAAATGAACACTCCCCCATGTGTTCCCTGTTAGCATTTAGCACTCAACAAATATTGATAACCACTGTTAGCAACTTGTTTACTATCCCAAGGACTGTAAACCCTGTGGCCGAGATTGCTTTCCGACATGAAAACCCAAAAAACGAGATCGAAAGGCCAAATAAGCATGATAATCCGACAGGCAGGATGACGCCAAAGGAGTACCAATCAGATTAAATCGAGATTTCATGCTTTATCTTCTTTAGCTCCCCCATGATGAACAATTCGAAAGGGAAGAGTAAGAGAGCCTCGAGATTGTTGTACAAAACCAACCCCCATGTATTCAATTTGATAGTCATAACCACGGCGGCGAGAGGCGAGAGGCGATGGCGATTTGGTGGTTGTTGAACTGATGCAATTGGAAAATCGCTACAATTGATCTGAAAATCGCTCAATTGATCAAATTGATCGAAAAAACGCCGGAATTGATCAAATTGATCGAAAAAACTCTGGAATTGATCAAACTAATTGGAAAATCGCTACAATTGATCGGAAAATCGCTGCAATCTACGAACAATTGCTTCAATTGATTAGGTTATGGAGATTGATTTGGGAAAGATGGCTGAGAGGAGTTTTGATGATGAAGAAAGAACGTTGTTTGTAATAATGTAATTGGGTCAATTTTGATCTAAGCCCAGTAGCGCGCAATATATCACAGTCCACTCAACATGTATTATTTTGGTGAGACCGGCCGCCTCGCCATAATGAGGTGCCTCACCTGATCCGGCCTCTCTATATATATATATATATATATATATATATATATATATATATATATATATATATATATATATATATATATATATATATATATATATATATATATATTAGTTAATTAAGTTTATCATGCATTCCTCTCTATCATCTTGCTTCTTCTTTGTTTTAGTTTATTTAATTTGTTTTACTAGCTAATTAAGCGAATAATACTTAAAGAAATAACATAATGATCGATAAAAGCACATACATGTAAATGAAATAATTAGAAAAAGAAAATAATGACGATGAAAGACGATGAAACCAACAGTGACGGCGAGATTTACCTGATAATTAGAGAAAGTAAGAGACGATAAAATCAACAGTGACGGCGAGAAGATAAAGCGACGATGAGAAAGAGAGAAAGAGACGATGAGAAAGTGTGTGTTTTGTGTTTGTGTTTGTCTGTGTCTGTGTTTGTGTTTGTGTTTGTGTTTGTGTTTGTGTATTAAGGTTTGTGTTTTCTGGCTGTAGCTGATTTGTGTTTGTGTGGTTTATAGTATGGAAAGTATTGACAACGATTATTAAACAAAAACCGTTGTTAAAACGTTTTAACAACGGTTGTAAAACAACAACCGTTGTTAAATAAGTTTTAACAACGGGTTTCAAAAGTAACCGTTGTGATTACTTTTCACTAACTTTGCTTCAATTTTGCGCCAAATTATTAACAACGGTTGTGCATGTGTGACCCGTTGTTAAAACTTATAACAACGGTTATATAACCATACCCGTTGTAATTAATTTTAGTAAAATTCGCGCCATACATTCTACAACGTCTATTGTGATTTTCGTGAATAATCGTTGTTAAAGGGGCGTTGTAGTTGCCTGGATTTATAGTAGTGATGTATTTTTAACATATTAAAAATCAACATATTAATAAAATATGTCACATACAAAATTAACTAGTAATTCTTGATTACTTGTACCAAAATGGTTTATCGAATTATAAATTACAACAACTTGTATTTATAATAAATTATTCATTCTGCTTCAATTGTTTCGTAAACAATAATTCAATCTAAGTAATAAAACAATTCGATTACTTAGACCGTATCTTATTTAATCGAATTACAATGAGACACGTTAATTCTACTCACAAAATCATCCGTCAATTTTAAGCAATTTAATTAACTCGTATCGGCATACGATTAATTAAATGATTAATTAAGAGTATTACCCTATAGGTATGACCTCAGGGTATCAACTGATCACCACCGTCGCACGACAGTAATGTCAAACTCTAGTCAGCCAATCATTACCGATATGTGTGGACCAGTTGACTTTAAAATATTACTTTCCCTCATGCATTCTTAAAAATGAGATTTAAACATGTGATCATCATGATCGACAATTGTTATCGCATTATTGTCGGGGACACGTACTCCAACAATCTCCCACTTGTCCTCGACAAGTGTGCGTCACCAATTCTCTTGTCCTATTACTATCTCCCACTCAATGCAAGGTGTCTTTCGAGTCGTACTTGCAAGTGATCATATCGAGAGTGGTTTCCTCGATCGGGAGAATAACTGATTGACCGGAATTATCTACCATAGATACCTTCCGAGCGTGGCCACGCATTTCCAGTTCATTACTCCTCGAGTGGCCCTGAGATATTGTTTTAACCCTGACAAAGGGGTGGACAATTCCTATCGCACTATTCTCTTCGACTAGCCACAGCTCATCATAACCCAAAATAAGCCCTTTAACCCCATTTACGAAGGTCGTAGGATCATAAATCAAAGTTACTCTGAAACTGTGCCACCTTGGGCGAACAGGCTTTAGTGAAAAGAATCGACTCATTAGAATTCTATAGTAGCTGTTGCCACGACTAGGCTATATAAATTTGCCAGAACTCTATAAGCGGTCATTAGGCCCGACAAAGTGTTCCTAACAGTCTGCCTATGTGATCGACTAGTCATCTCATATGACTCTATGGCACTTGAACTTGCCATCAATCGCATCACACTCTAGTCACTTCGAGACATCACCTCATACAAGTGACTATGGGCAAATACCATGTTAATCCGGGTTCACTTTAACGGGGTTCAATATTGTCTCTACAACCCGTTTGGATGTAACAAAGTACAAGATGAGTTAATGATAACTCAAACGCTAAATGTAGACATTTCATTTGAGTAGTCAATACCATATTACTACCATATGTCTTACAAGTGTGTTAACACTTGTTGATGCAATAAAAGTTCAACACACCACGTGTCCACGTGCTCAAACTTTCGAATTGCGATTTCCCTTATTTTCATGTCATCTCTCATAGCATGAACTCTACCAAGCACATGTCTAGTCTTCAAACTAGACTTTGGTTCTTTAATCTTGTAAGAAACCCTTTTGTTGTTATCACATAACCAACAATTTGGATTATGGTAGATGGTACAACTTGCACTAGTCAAGTGTTCCACCAACTCACAATGCACTAGGTATATGTTTTGTAGGATCCTGCAACAATTGTCAAGATGATTGGTCTAGGACTTCTCACAAATCTTTGCATTTTAGAAAATACTAGTTTTGTGTAACTTCTTACCACAACCAAGTATCCTTCCAAATTCTTATTTCTCTCTTATCGTAATTGGCTTAGGATCTTCACAAATCCTTATGTGTTTGGAAACTCCGGCATGTGTAACTTCTTATCACACAACTGAGTGTTCTTTCAAACTCTATAATAGCTCATTAGTTCTCCTCGAGAATTCATGACGATTCTTATATGGCTTACTAATGACTCATCATGCTCTAAGCATATGATTTATTTAGGACATGTGCATGATTATTCTAATGGCGGAAACATTAGTGATCTTAATCATGTAGTCAACAGTTCTTAGGTTCAATGAATGACCATGACCTTCTCATGGTAATTCCATCTTCATCGATATGAATAACCTACGTATCTTGTTGATTTGATGTGCGCATCTTAATGCCAATCCAACATCCCATGTTTTAATTGGATTCATCTTAGTCCATATTCATCCAGAATTGAAAACTTAAGTGCTTTCTTTATTAAAGATAGTATATGCTCGTCATTGTCAATGAGTAATAAGTTGTAAAATTCATGGAGGATGATTACTCCCACTAAATCTTATGTCTACACATGACAATTTCAAACTCCCACTCAATTCCACATGTTTCGTGTTTGACCACTCAATCAAAACATTTCATGAATTGAAATCATTTTTGCTTTGCTAGGTTGTTATGATAAAACCACATATGTTATCAACATATCCTTTCAAAATACCTATTTGGAAAGAGGTTTCAATCTCTAACAATAGAAAGAGATTTTAATCTCTAATTTATTCAAGCGAAGCAATGTCATTACTAAAAGTAAAATTCAACATGGAGTTCATACATCCCTTTCAAAATACCCTTTTCGGAAAGAGGTATAACTTGTCCATTTTTATGAAGTTTAGCAATGACTCTAGCATGGTTTTTTTTTGGTGAACTGTGAATATATTATATAGATAGATAATAATTCAAGGATTACATCAAAATCACCACCATTACGGACATACACATTACAAGCATAAAAAAGAACTAAACTGCTAATAACTGACATGCCCAAACAGACTTTTGTACAAGCTCAATCTTAGAAGGCCTTTGAAATCGTGCTTGTAACTCTTCTTTAAGTTGCTTAAGAACTGCCCATGGTGCTTGCAATCTTGCTTCCAATCTGCAGATATTACGAGCAATCCAAATGTGATATATCAGTCCAACAATAGCTGCTGCAATGATCTGCTTCTGGATGAGGGTCTTACATCTCCATCTCCTAAACCAGTCACATAAGCCAATCAAAGGGAACTTATAATCAAGCCATTCCCAGAGCAGGGACCAACAATGCTTACTGTAACTACACATATACAACATATGTGTATGATCCTCCAGATGATCTTGACATAGCTCACACTGTCCATCAGTCTGAATACCAAATGAACCCAGTCTGTCCTTTGTTAATAGTCGCCCTTGCATAGCAAGCCAACCAATATAAGCATGTTTAGGGACAATAGAAGCATTCCAGATAAGTGGATACCAGGTTACCTTAGAAAGTTCAGGCTGTAACCAAGAATAGCCATCTGCAACAGTGTACCTCCCCTGATTTCTACACCAGTTCCCACCAACAAAACCATCCTTAATCTAATCTTTCACTTGACATATTTTCCTCCATGTCCAACTTGTATTAGTGGTAAGTTTATAATCCATTAACTTAGCTATTATCAACATCGATATGTCTTTCTATGCAACTCTTAATCATAAATCTCATTTATATTCAAGGATGCATTTCGTTTCATTAGGCACTTAAGTAAACGTTAACGTTGAATCTTATTGTTTAGTTTGATCATAATCAAACAAGAATCTTTATGTTTAAGTCTTTTCATTAGTCATGTTCCTATAAGTACTTTTTTTGGTCTCCTCACGTAGTTTCCTTAAGAACATCTTCTTTTGGTCTCCTCATGTAGTTACCCTAAGAACATCTTCTTTTGGTTTCTTCACATGGATCCCATCTATACATAATTAGTAATGTATACAAATTATTTTCTCTTATATAGATCTCATCTACTCAAGGTATAAAAATCATTCTTTGTGTCTTAATATTACTCCCACTCTATCTTTAGAATATATACACTAAATATTCAAAAGATAGCTTTTGTGACACAAATGATGTTTCGGTGAAGAAGGAGAGATATCACATAGATTAATAGACTTATTTGATTTTAAACATTTAATGGGTTTATGTAGGTTATTAAGTTTCCCTTAAGTGAGTTCATTAACTCAATATCACTTTATAATCGATCATACACAAACTCCAAGCTTATGGACATATAATGAATCTATCACTATAATTGTCTATTGGATCAATTTTAAGTAGATATTCATATGTTTCTATGTCAAGCATATAAAGATGAATTTTAGAACAATTAAAAATAAGATAAACGTAGTGACTTGGGTTGCAAACCAAGTCACTATTAATCCAAAATTACAACCATTGTTCAAAGGATTAAAACAAATTTCCATGTCAAACAAGGAAATTAAAATAGTTCTAGAAATTCAAAATACAACATGATAATAAAGACAAAAAATAAAGCCAAGCTTCATGGGTGGCTACTCCTAGCTCCCTCACGATCTCTTAAGCTTGCTTTTCCTTGCCCTTGTTGTTGCTTGGAGGAGGCCCTAATTACAATATAAAGGGGATACTTTATCACAACTTGTATCAAAATACCAAAGTTGAATTAGAAACATAAAAGAAGGGATAGTCATTTACCTACTGGAGTGATCTTTCCATATTTGATGTCACCAAGATATTTGGAACAATTCCTCTTCCAATGTCCAATGCCATTACAATAATGGCACTTGTCAAGGGGACCCTTCTTGGGTTTGGAAGTGCTAGTTTCAAAAGTTCTAGCCTTGGTTTTCATGGGAGCTTGCCTCTTGCCCTTTTTGCCACTTTTCTTGAAGGTTCCCTTGCTCTTATTACTTATATTGAGCACATCCTTAGGGGAGCTAACATTTAGCCCAATGTCCCTTTCGGCTTGCACAAGTAACTTGTGCAACTCTTCAAGGGACACATCCTTGTCTTGCATGTTGAAATTCACCCGGAATTGCACATATGCTTTGACTTTGCTTAAGGAGTGAAGAATTCTATCAATGATGAGTTCTTTGGGAATTTCAACTTTTTTAATCTTCAATGTCTCGACATGCTCCAACAATTTGAGCACATGAAGGCTAACCTTTTGGCCCTCTTTGAAGTCGAGATCAAAGAATGCCGAGGCCGCCTCATATTGGACGATCCTCGGTGTTTGTGAAAACATTGTCACAAGCTTAGAGTAGATTTCATAGGCAGTGCCCATCTTAAAGGCTCTCCTTTGGAGATCCGCCTCCATAGCAAATATTAATACATTTGTGATTGCAGCGGACTCTTTGTGGTAAGCTTCATATGCTTCCCTAGTGGCGGCACTTAACCTAGCATTAGGTTCGGGTGAAGAGGCCTCAATGAGGTAACGAAGCTTGTCGTCACCTTGAGCGGCTAATTTGAGTTGGGCATCCCAATCGGAGAAATTTGACCCATTCTTTTCAAGTTTACATCGATCCATAAAGGTTTGGAGCCATGAAACATTAGTGAGAAAGTTTGCGTTGGTGTTTGGTGCGGCCATTTGTTATTGAGAAATAAAAGCGGTCTACAAAACAAAATAGAAGGAATAAAACATTTATCGTTTTGATAATAATACTCGTAAATAATTTAAATTTAAACAAGTTTTATTGCATTTATCTAGTGACCTCTACCCAACTATGATAAATGATTCCAAGATCCAAGTTCATATCAACTCAGGTACCGTGAAGCCGGATAATCCCTCATCAATATAACTCGGTGGATTAACTCTTTAATCGATTCTACTTTTAGAATTCTTGGTTGATAAAATTACATTAATATTTATCTTTAGCCCGGAACACATGCGACTACGGTCACGAATACTTCCGTTGAGCTCAATCCAAATTTCGAAGTAATAACATTTTACTACCCACTTACCCAACTTAACAAGGTTTGTATTACGGTGAAGCCGGATTAACTCCCTTATGAAATGGGTTTCGTGGGTTCTACTATTTGGTAAGGCTAAATCTCAATTATTAATTTAGCGAGAGGTCATGTCAATTTATTATCTATCACGTTTTAAATGAACTAAAGCGGTGAACTACGATAATCATAATTGACACGGTCGATGACTCGATTAAAGAAAATGCATGTTTAGTTATGGCGATTTAGCGATGCATGCAAACATATAAAGAAAATGCAAAGCATAAATATAAAGTCCTAGTATGGCCTTCCTAAAATAGTAAATCTAATAAACTATTAGAAATTTGGAAACCAACTCCTTGGTCCCTTGAACTTCGGTCTTGGCACGCATCTCGAGGTAACACCGTCTTCATGGAAACTCCAGGAAATTACAAAATAATAAATAAAATTACATAATTTCCTATTATACATTTGTAATAAAAATAAATCTATTAAATTACAAAACGGTGATACGAGATCACAATAATTACAATCAAATCGATATTCCCATACATTCCGGGTAATACCAATTAAAAACTAAGGCCATACTAAGTAAAATTACATAATTCAAAAATTATATAAATCAAAATTACGACAATCATAAATAAAATGCAGCATTATAATATGTATGAACATGTTTAGTTTTATGCTAAATCGCCTTTTAAGAGCCAATATCGTACTCCCTCCATACCAGACCAATGGTAACATGGTAAAAAATGGGGTTTTTAAGAAAAGAGGGTAAAAGCAAGGGTAAAGAGGGAAAAAATAGGTGGGGTATGTAATTGTGGGTTTAATTGTGGATTGGTAGGTGGAGTATGTAATGACATTTTGTGTAAATATCAAATGAGTATCAGGATAATATGGTAATATTGTGGGCCAAATAAGGAATGTTACCATTGGTGTGATACGGCCGTATTAGGTAAGTGTTACCATTGGTCTGGTATGGAGGAAGTATATTACATCGGTTTTTATGGATTTGCGTGATTTAACTTATTAAAATCACAATATGTTACATAAATTCATATTTATGTTCAAGTTAATTACCCTAACCATCTTAGGACTCAAAACTTAGTCTTCACTAACATTTTGACAATAATTCAACTTGATTTCTTAATATTGTTCATAATGGACCCCAAAAAAAACAATTTTATATTATAAACTCCAAATTAAATTATAATAATTTCAAATAATTTCAAAATTTGAAATTTAAACTCATGAACAGTTTGGAAAAATACCATGACACTCATAATGTTCAAAACTTAGGTTAAAGAATTTCGAAAATTTTGAGAAAAACATCGTTGTGGGTTATCGGTTTTATCAAATATGACCACAAAAATATGAGAAAATTAGTTTTAATCAACTTTTCACTTTTAGATCTGAAATGTGGGATAAAATACAACATATGACATTTTTCTTTAGTCATGAAATATGTTTTAGCATTATAGGCTAATTTAAGTCACTATTTATCGAATTTTTACTCAAAAATTCATAAATCATGCAAAAGGAGTTCAATCCATCTAAAAATTTTACACACACTGAGTAAAAATGCATGTGACAACATATAAAATTTTCATGACCATATTCGAAATATAACTCATATTAATCTAATAAACCTTTTAAATTCGATTTAAATTCATAAAATTCATATTTTATGCAAAATAACTTAGTTTTTCACGAAATTTAACATGTAACCAGTAGATAATATATGTGAAAACATATCCAAAAATCACTGAAAAATTCGAAGTTTAGCTATTTTTCGTCCAAAAATGACATTTTTCTCATAAAAATCACATTTTAATGCCAATAATATATATAATGAAGAATAAAGTCCATAAATCTTCTCAAATATCCCAAAAATATTTTAGGACCAGAAACTTTTAACATGCAAAATTATTTCGTGATTTATCTTCATAAATCCTAAATAACAAATTTTATTTGTTAACTAATTAACTCGGAAAAACAAAACCGATTTGCATGCAACAACCTTGTGCTCTGATACCACTTATTAGGATTCATTAATCTCAAATATTAACATATTCATAATAAGATAGTTAAATTTAGTTATAAAATTAAATCGGATCTTATGCATGCAAAACAATTACAAGTATAAGGAGAAAATCAATTCTTATATTGATGATTTCGGAATATGGGCACTAGTAAGTTCACCTTGTTACTAGTTCTTGAGCTTTTCAAAGGTGGAAGAACAAGATTCAAGTGGAGAATCTCTCCTAAGGAATTATACCCAAAGTAACACCATTAATAATAATAATAATTAATATGATCTAGTATTAAATAAAATCTTACTTAAACTTGACACAAAAATTGGATTTTTGTTCTCTTCTTTTTCGGTTAAGAGGAGAGGATTTTATGAGTGTTTCTTTCTCTAAAATATTTCACAAATTGTAGAGAGTTCTTAATTTTTCTTACACTACTAAATTATGTAGTGAATGGTTGAATAATAAGAGAAAAACCCTTGGCCTTTCTTATGCAAAAACCGGGTGGAGGGAAGGGTAGAGGGCCAATGCATGAGCTTCACATTCTACCCAAGACAGACTAGGTGTGCATGACTATATGTAGAGTTTAATCATTGTGTTTCCATTTAAAATAAACAACACAATATAAACCCTAATACTCCCTCCAATTTTCGGTACACACATAAAATGGAAGGTCCATTTTATTTTGTCATTTGTCAATTTTGTCATATGTCACATGTTACATGACATGTCACAATATAATGTATTTTTAACATATTAAAAATCAACATATTAATAAAATATGTCACATACAAAATTAACTAGTAATTCTTGATTACTTGTACCAAAATGGTTTATCGAATTATAAATTACAACAACTTGTATTTATAATAAATTATTCATTCTGCTTCAATTGTTTCGTAAACAATAATTCAATCTAAGTAATAAAACAATTCAATTACTTAGACCGTATCTTATTTAATCGAATTACAATGAGACATGTTAATTCTACTCAAAAAATCATCCGTCAATTTTAAGCAATTTAATTAACTCGTATCGGCATACGATTAATTAAATGATCAATTAAGAGTATTACCCAATAGGTATGACCTCAGGGTATCAACTGATCACCACCGTCGCACGACAGTAATGTCAAACTCTAGTTAGCCAATCATTACCGATATGTGTGGACCAGTTAACTGTAAAATATTAGTTTCCCTCATGCATTCTTAAATATGAGATTTAAACATGTGATCATCATGATCGATAATTGTGATCACATTATTGTCGGGGACACTTACTCCAACACATCATGCATTTTTTACCTCCCAATCATCATCACGTTTGGCGGTTGAGGAGCTGGTGGCAGAGATGTAACACCCCCATACTCCAAGTGCCTTACCGGGACCACCCAGGTATAAGGATGCTACCATCTCGGTTACCCGAGGCAATGATAATTGACACGTCAGTCGTATACCTGTCAAAAATACCAACTGGCTCTAACTAATATAGCTCTGGAAGTCGGGTAGATCTCCACAGGGAGATGGGAAAATGTCAGCTTTGTTTAAGTTCGTCTCTGTAACCAAATTGTGGGGGTTTTAATTGATTGATTCTAAACTAATGAGAGTAAGGAAAAGAGTAAAGAAGAGAAAATAAGGAAGAAAAACAGGGGTAAATCAGATAAAAGAGAGAAATATGCTAGGAATCGGTCTACCGTGGCAGCTACACTATCGGATCAACTGAGTCGACTAAATTATTGATAAGAAGAGCGAGGTCGTCACCTTTCGGTCCTTAAACCTACGATTATACCCTTTCGGTCTCTAATCGCCCTAGGGTCTTCCTAACTTAGCTTTCGCCCTAATTAGGTGTCACCTATTGTAATTAAGCAAGCCTTCCCTTCCAATCTTTCGATCCAGGTCGGGGGTAACTAATTAATCGGTCTCCTGCATGCATTCATTCAACCTAAACACAATTATATTGCTTGATACAATTCTTGTCGCAAAACTAATCTAATCATGTCGATCCTAACATGTTTCTACCACGGTTTCCCTAATCCTAACATATTAAACGAATTAGCTACGCCTCATCATCGAATTAACAACAACAACATATAAATAATTAACACTAAACATTATAGCAAACTAATAAAGATCGAATAAGGTAGAGATGAAATAATAGGGAAGAACAACAACACAATAACAATAATAATTATAATTTAAAGATTAAAGAAGAATGATAGCACTAATCGTAATCCAATTCCGAGTAGCCAAGTGTAAAGGAAGAGGAAAATTCTAAGAACAGTAGCAAAGTATAGAGTAAAAATGTATGAGAGAATCAAGAGAGTCGAGAAGAGGAGTTACGTTGTTCACTCCTTCAGTCTTATACGAAAAATCCACTCTAAACCTAATCTATGGACTAATTACAAAAGCCCATACGAAATTTAGGCGGAAAAAGTTTATAGCAGGACGAACTACTCGATCGAGTGGAAATAAACCACTCGATCGAGCAAACTGACGCCAAACCACTCGATCGAGTGGAAATAAACCACTCGATCGAGCACTCCTTAAGCAAAGTCTTGTCTTGCGCATACTTGAACTGCTCGATCGAGCAACCTTAAGCAAATAAAGCATTCGATCGAGTAAGAAAACTACTCGATCGAGCTATCTTGGCACGTAGGACATAAAAATACTTCCCGAATCCAGCTCACGCGTCTTCCAAGTGTTAGATTTCCAAGCTCCGGCTCCTCGCTCTCCATAAATGCATGCAAATGGGACGAATTAAGGCTCGATTTAGCTCCTCTTTGGTTAATTCCTGCAAATTACATAAAACGAACCAAAGTAGAATATTCGGGGGTATTTGTAGCTAGATGCTACATAAATAGTACAGAAATGCGTGTAAAAATGAGGTAAAAACCTTATATAAAATACACGCATCAAATCTCCCCAAACCAAACCTTTGCTTGTCCCCAAGCAAAATATGAATGCAACTAAAGAATGAACAGTGGAACGGGACCAACACATCAGCTACAAATCACCCACTAAAACCAATTTAATGCAACAACTGACAAAGTGGCAAATGAGAAGTGCAAACGAATTAAATCAATGTTTCAAACTTACTGAACCGTCGACCTTGCAAGACTCAAAAGATATCGGACTCTCACAGGTCGCTCATCACTCAAAATTAGGCACAAGGTGAGTATATATGTGAAAGATAGAAAGAAGTAAAGACACTCACCTAACTCGACCTATAAGAACATGCATGCAGTTAACATGAATAAAGTCTTCTACAACCAAACATATGCATTCCAACCATACTAATGACCAAGACACATGCCGAGGACTTACATTTGGGTAAGTGAGGTAATGGGTAAGAAGGGGCTAAAATGAATTTGGATATGTGGAGTTAATAGCCAGGCTAGCAACAACGAATCCAAATATAAACTGCATCCCAATTCGTACTCAATATAATCAAGATGAAACGGTGGAAAAACCATGCACTCTACTCACGAAACACCAAAACAGACCGTCAACTCCCCATAAGATATAAGTAAAACATGGGAGTGAAAATCATTATACACTTTCTCTTTTTCTTTCTTCGCAAATGATTTTTTTTCGTTTTCTTCTTTTCTTATTTCGTTTTTTCCGTTTTTCCGTTTTCTTTTTTTTTTTTTTTTTTTTTTTTTTCATTCATCATTTCCTTTCATTCCCTTCAATTCTTCCACCAACTTCTGAAATCAGATAACATAACCATATTGCAATAAAACATTCCAACAACTACTCGTCACTAGCTCGGCTAGGGTAGGAAATATTGTAGAAAGTAGCTAATAGGACAAAAAGGCAATTTGGCTATGTGGGGCTCATGGGTAGAATGAAATAAAAGGGAACTGCCTCTCCTAACATGTGTCACCATCCACAGACCGAATGCATACAGGTATTAAGAAGACTAGACTCATGCTTATGCAAATTGATGTTACATGCCTTAAAGGGAGTACTACTCACATCCTAAATGAAACCGGTCATGAATGTCACCAGTTTATAAAGCTCTAACCTCAGAATGTAATGTAGCTTGCCGATATAAGAATCAAGTCTATTCGTTCAGATAAGAGAGAAACAAAAACTCGTAGATCATGCAAATAATCATGCCAACTAAATGTCAAGAATATGCAGGGCTCAAGTAAGGATTCAATGTAGCGACAAAGTTCAAACGTTCCGACTCAAATTAAACGTGAAAGTTTTTTTTTTTTTTGAATTTTATGATTTATTTTTGAATTAATTAAAACAACAATGCATGCGAAAATAATTAATCGTGCAAGCGAAAATGCAAGAAAACATGCAGACAGACATAGATATGGATGCATACCTCCCCAAACCAAACCGTACAATGCCCTCATTGTACCAAAAATAGGGAAAGAAATACAAACTAAAGAGAAAAGGAGAAGTGGAGTCGGAAAACTTACAAAATGTCATAAAGAGGGACCTCCCCAAACCGACCATGAACATGGGAGGTCAAAGAAAGTCAAGCAGTAGCTCCATAGACGTAAAATAGCTGCTGGAAGACAAACTGCTCGATCGAGCAACCTGGAACAGCTCGATCGAGTAAACTGGTGTATGGAAGGACTCGATCGAGTAGAAAACTACTCGATCGAGTAAACGTGATTCTGGCTCTGGTCGATCGAGTAAAAATATTACTCGATCGATTGAATACTACCCAAAAAGTGCTCGATCGAGTAGAAAAACTACTCGATCGAGTGCTTGGACCTGCAAAACACGCGTTAAAAAGCAAGGAAAGCATAAAAAGTTCGTAAAACAGCGTCTAAAGTTCAACAAAAAGCTAAAAAAAAATAAAATGTTTAACAAAAGTACAATAAAACAGTCCGGGCTGCCTCCCGGAGAGCGCTGGTTTATGAGGTCCCGCACGACCTTTCTTCTGGCATCAATTAACTGGCACATCTAGCTCGTCGAAGTACAAGACTTCAACACGATTGTCTCCTTCATTTGCCTCGTAGTAATGCTTCACATATTACCCATTCACCTTGAACTTACAACCTTCAGAGTCTTCGAGCTCCACGGATCCAAATTTGGTAACAGCTGTCACCGTATAAGGACCACTCCACCTGGACTTCAGCTTGCCAGGAAACAATCTCAACCGGGCATTAAAAAGCAGCACTTTTTGCCCAACATGAAACTCCCGAGGTAGAATTCTCTTGTCATGCCATATCTTCGTCTTTTCTTTATAAATGCGCGAGCTATCATAGGCATTAAGCCTAAACTGTTCCAACTCATCTAGCCGCAAAAGACGATTCTGACCACACAACTTAGAATCAAAGTTAAGCTCACGAATTGCCCACCAAGCCTTACATTCCAATTCAACAGGTAAGTGACACGATTTCCCATAAACTAACCTATAAGGTGATGCACCAATTGGTGTCTTAAAGGCAGTTCTGTAGGCCCATAGTGTGTCCTCTAACTTAAGACTCCAGTCCTTCCGTGATTTAGAAACTACCTTAGACAAGATCTCTTTCAACTCGCGGTTAGAGACCTCAACCTGACCACTAGTTTGGGGATGATACCCCAAACCACGCCGGTGTTGGACACCAACTTTAGACAGAATAGAAGTTAGCTTCTTCTCCTTAAAGTGCATTCCCCCATTACTAATGACGACCCTAGGGACACCAAATCGGGGAAATATGACCTTTTTAAACATTTTTATCACGGTCTTGGCATCACAATGGGGTGAGGCAATGGCCTCAACCCATTTCGACACATAATCTACAGCCACTAAAATGTACCTGTTACCTTTACTAGACGGGAATGGTCCTTGGAAATCAATGCCCCAGACATCGAAAACCTCAACCTCTAAGATGCCGTTTTGTGGTATCTCATGTCTCTTTGAAATGTTCCCTGATCGTTGGCAAGCATCACAAGCTGAAACAAAAGACTTAGCATCAGCAAACAAAGAAGGCCAGAAAAAACCAGATTGAAGTACCTTAGCCACGGTGCGCGATGGACCGTGGTGACCACCATAGGAAGAAGAGTGACAGCCTTCCAAGACTACTTTGGCCTCTCACTGCGGAATACACCGTTTGTAGAGACCGTCTGCACATTCCTTAAACAAATAAGGATCATCCCAGAAATACTGCTTAGCGTTATACAAAAAACGCTTCCTCTGCTGATGAGAAAGGTCGGGCGGCAGCTTGCCACTGGCAACGGAGTTAGCTATATCTGCATACCAAGGTTCTTATTTAACAATAGACGATATAAGAGCAATTAAAGTATCGTCAGGGAAAGAGTCATCAATAGGTAGAGAATCTTCCCCTTCTTGTCGCATCAGTCGCGACAACTGATCAGCTACAACGTTCTCAGCTCCTTTCTTATCCTTGATCTGCAAATCAAACTCCTGAAGAAGGAGTATCCATCTCAATAGCCGTGGTTTAGCCTCCTTCTTAGCAAGAAGATGCCTCAAAGCTGCATGGTCAGTAAAAACAGTAACTTCTGACCCAACTAAATAAGAACGAAACTTCTCTAAGGCATAAACTACAGCTATCAGCTCTTTTTCAGTGGTAGTGTACTTTACTTGAGCCTCATTCAGAGTTCGGCTCGCATAGTAGATCGCATTCAAAGCTTTGTCTTTCCTTTGGCCTAGCACCGCTCCTAGTGCATAGTCACTGGCATCACACATTATCTCAAACGGCAAGTCCCAGTCGGGAGGCTGTATGATCAGCGCAAAGCCTAAGGCCTGCTTTAACCTGTGAAAAGCAGAAAGACACTCACCGGTAAACAAAAAAGGGGCATCCTTAAGTAGCAGCTGTGTAAGTGGTTTAACAATTTTTAAGAAGTCCTTGATAAACCGGCGATAAAAGCCGGCTTGACCAAGGAAACTCCTCACCCCCTTAACATTAACAGGAGGTGGTAATTGCTGAATCACTTCCACCTTTGCTTTACCAACTTCTATTCCCCTATCAGAAACTAAGTGCCCTAAGACAACTCCCTCGTTGACCATGAAGTGGCACTTCTCCCAGTTAAGCACAAGATTAACCTTAATGCAAATACTAAACACTTTATCAAGGTTAGACAGACAGTTAGAAAAATCACTTCCATAAACACTGAAATCGTCCATGAAAACTTCCATAATAGACTCAATATACTCTGAAAATATCCCCATCATGCACCTTTGGAAGGTGGCAGGGGCATTACATAAACCAAAAGGCATCCTGCGATAAGCAAACACGCCCTGAGGACAAGTAAATGTAGTCTTAGCTTGATCGTCTGGGGTGTATAGGATCTGAAAGAACCCTGAATACCCGTCTAAATAGCAGAAAAATTTATGAGAAGCTAACCTTTCTACCATTTGATCAATAAAAGGAAGGGGAAAGTGATCTTTCTTGGTGGCGACATTAAGCTGCCTGTAATCTATACACATCCGCCAACCAGTCACTACTTGAGTAGGTATTAATTCATCCTTATCATTCTTAACCACAGTTGTCCCTCCTTTCTTCGGGATAACCTGTACTGGACTCACCCATTTGGAATTACCAACAGAATAAATAATACCTGCGTCTAGCAGCTTCATTACCTCAGCCATCACAACATCCTGCATCTTCTGGTTCACCGGCGCCGACCCCCGTCTCGCAAGGTTTGTGATCTTCCTCCAGCTCTATCCTGTGCATACAAACATCGGGACTAATCCCCTTGATATCATCCAGTGAATAACCCATTGCTTTCCTGTTTTTCTTAAGTACAGCTAACAAAGAAGTCAGCTGATCATTATCAAGCTTAGCACTAACAATGACTGGATATTGCTCAGTATCGTCTAGGAAAACATATTTTAGATGAGAAGGAAGAGGCTTACGTTCCGGTACCTTTACCTCAATGGAGCAAAGAGTGCTAATCATCTGTTCCACTTGCTCTCCCTCAGCGTCGGTGAGTCCACGCTCATCTAAATCATCAACAAGCAAATCCAACAAAGCTTCATCGTCGTTTGGGCTATCTGCACACTCATCAAAAAGCATAAGAGCTTCTAGTGGGTCCTTCATAAAAGAACCCGACCAGAATTCATAAATAGACTCGTCAATAATATCAACCGAATAACAAGTATCCTCTATCATTGGTCGAGCCAAAGTACTAGGCAGACTGAAAGTGATCGCGTCATCCCCTACTGCAAGAGTCAAACGCCCTTGTCTGACATCAATAACGGCCCCAGCTGTACCAAGGAAAGGTCTTCCTAAGATAATTGGGGTCCGGGTGTCCTCAGCTATATCTAAAACAATGAAATCTACTGGGATAAAGAGCTTGCCTATTTTCACAGGCACGTCCTCTAAGACACCTAGGGGCTTCCTAACAGATCTATCAGCCATCTGTAGGGTCATGTTAGTCACTTTAAAATGACTCATGTTCAGTTTCTTGCAGACAGGAAGGGGCATGACGCTAACACTGGCTCCTAAATCACAAAGAGCCTTATCAATGACCACGTTGCCTATGATACAGGTAATAGAAAAGCTACCCGGGTCTTTCATTTTAGGTGGACCCATATTTAAAAGCAAATTACTAGACTCTTCCATAAATGAAATCGTCTCAAATTCACTTAAATTTCTCTTACGCGTCACAATAACTTTCATAAACTTAGCGTAAGTAGGTACCTGAGTAACAAGTTCGGAAAAAGGGACAAGTTACTGAGGTTCTTCACAACGTCCACAAACTTACCGTCATCGTCGCTCGATCTTTGCGTCCTTCGACGACCTGGGAAGGGCACTCTGGTAGCAATGAGTGGACCCGCAACTTTCTCTTTACCTTTATCAATGCGTGACATCTCCGCAGCAGGGGAAGATGACACGGTAGCGGAATTAGATAGTAAAATAGGATCTCCGTCGCTTCTGGTACTCGATCGAGCACAATTACCACTCGATTGAGTGGTTTCACATTGCAATATACTCGATCGACCATTTTCCTTACTCGATCGAGTGATGTCCTTTTCTGACTTACTCGATCGAGCATTTTTATCACTCGATCGAGTGATTTCTTCAGCAAATTTAGTCGATCGAGTAAGAATATCACTCGATCGACCATCTTCAATTTCTGCACTGCTCGATCGGCCATAATTATCACTCGATCGAGTGATGGGATGAATTAATTCACTCGATCGAGTTGATTTTTCACTCGATCGAGTGTCTGCATTGCACACAGCTAGTAGTTCTTCTAAAAACTCATCTATATCATCCTCCGGGGCATCGTCAGCTATCAAAACCCCGTCTTCTGGTACTTTTGGCCCCTCTTGAGTAAGGCCAACTTGGAGATTCGTCACACTAACTGGATTGCATGTCGGTAGAAGCTTGGCTTGGTCACTCGCGAGTGTTAACTGCGCGACTTGTTCCCTCAATTCTGCTATGACAGTTTCTTTCCTATTGCACTTCTCATCAAATTGTTGTGATATGCTCATCACAAAAGATTTCAATTCGGCAATTTCCTCATTTGTAGATGGAGAAACCGGTTGCGGCGCTGGCGTAGAAGGAATAGAGACATTCCTTATTTCTTCATACAGCTGAGAAAAAGGAACTCCTTGCTTGTATTTCTGATAAGCGAGGATGCGCTCTACACTTGCCAAGCACCCAATAGGGTCATGCCCTTCCATATCACATCTACCACATGGCTCTATATGCTCAGTAATCGAACAAACCTGTAATTTAGGCATTCTGGCAAATAGACTTAAAAAGCAAACGAATAACCTGCAAAACTAATCAAAACTTTGCAGAAATGAGATCCGCCTCAAGGAATAAATTCCCTAAGACGAGAAACAAACTTAATTAAAGCAACAAAATTGCGCCACCTCCCCGGCAACGACGCCAAAATTTGATACGTCAGTCGTATACCTGTCAAAAATACCAACTGGCTCTAACTAATATAGCTAGGGAAGTCGGGTCGATCTCCACAGGGAGATGGGAAAATGTCAGCTTTGTTTAAGTTCGTCTCGGTAACCAAATTGTGGGGGTTTTAATTGATTGATTCTAAACTAATGAGAGTAAGGAAAAGTGTAAAGAAGAGAAAATAAGGAAGAAAAACAGGGGTAAACCAGATAAAAGAGAGAAATATGCTAGGAATCGGTCTACCGTGGCAGCTACACTATCGGATCAACTGAGTCGATTAAATTATTGATAAGAAGAGCGAGGTCGTCACCTTTCGGTCCTTAAACCTACGATTATACCCTTTCGGTCTCTAATCGCCCTAGGGTCTTCCTAACTTAGCTTTCGCCCTAATTAGGTGTCACCTATTGTAATTAAGCAAGCCTTCCCTTCCAATCTTTCGATCCAGGTCGGGGGTAACTAATTAATCGGTCTCCTGCATGCATTCATTCAACCTAAACACAATTATATTGCTTGATACAATTCTTGTCGCAAAACTAATCTAATCATGTCGATCCTAACATGTTTCTACCACGGTTTCCCTAATCCTAACATATTAAACGAATTAGCTACACCTCATCATCGAATTAACAACAACAACATATAAATAATTAACACTAAACATTATAGCAAACTAATAAAGATCGAATAAGGTAGAGATGAAATAATAGGGAAGAACAACAACACAATAACAATAATAATTATAATTAAAAGATTAAAGAAGAATGATAGCACTAATCGTAATCCAATTCCGAGTAGCCAAGTGTAAAGGAAGAGGAAAATTATAAGAACAGTAGCAAAGTATAGAGTAAAAATGTATGAGAGAATCAAGAGAGTCGAGAAGAGGAGTTACGTTGTTCACTCCTTCAGTCTTATACGAAAAATCCACTCTAAACCTAATCTATGGACTAATTACAAAAGCCCATACGAAATTTAGGCGGAAAAAGTTTATAGCAGGACGAACTACTCGATCGAGTGGAAATAAACCACTCGATCGAGCAAACTGACGCCAAACCACTCGATCGAGTGGAAATAAACCACTCGATCGAGCACTACTTAAGCAAAGTCTTGTCTTGCGATACTTGAACTCGCTTCGATCGAGCAACCTTAAGCAAATAAAGCATTCGATCGAGTAAGAAAACTACTCGATCGAGCTATCTTGGCACGTAGGACATAAAAATACTTCCCGAATCCAGCTCACGCGTCTTCCAAGTGTTAGATTTCCAAGCTCCGGCTCCTCGCTCTCCATAAATGCATGCAAATGGGACAAATTAAGGCTCGATTTAGCTCCTCTTTGGTTAATTCCTGCAAATTACATAAAACGAACCAAAGTAGAATATTCGGGGGTATTTATAGCTAGATGCTACATAAATAGTACAGAAATGCGTGAAAAAATGAGGTAAAAACCTTATATAAAATACACGCATCAATAATCAAATAAACAATAATGAAACAACATTTAAATAGAAATACTTTAGTGAAAGGTTACAATCCAAAAACCAAACCAAAATACGAATACATGTCTCAAACCAACTGTCAATCACTAATCAAATGTTTATGAAAACTACTAAGCTACAAATGGAAGACTTCTATCATCGACCGTGGCACATCCCAAATATCCCGATTACTCAACTCATACCGCTCAATATCTCGCTCACCATCCCCGAATGGATCACCGCAGTTTTAAAACAATAAACCGGGTCAAGATTATTCACACAATTTATATAACCAACAATACAAGAATCAAGACACTCAGCAATCACACACAATCACCCACTCCAATCAATCTCCACACCGATCGTCCACCGGACCAGCCCATCCAAAGGGGGGACCGCACCGTACCCACCAAATCCCCGCTCATCATACCGAGCGATAACCCCGTCCCATTAATGTGCACATCCCCTTCCGTGGCGGGTTCCACGAAGGGCGAAACTAGGCGTTAAGCCACTCCCGCAAGTGACTCCACTCACCGAGAATGCATCTCGAGAACCGAGACAAACAATCAAGAATCACAATACAACATCAACAACCGTCTCAATCAATCAACAATCACTAACTACAAAGACAATCACCACACATTATGTAACTAATACTCGAGTAGGGAAACCGTACCTGGAAAGCACAACAATCAGACGATCTCACAGCTGATATCAAAACGCTTCCTCTACGAATCCTCCTCCTAATATACAAACATATAATCACTACCAATCATACAAACAACAAAAACCCCCAAATTGACCAACTTTAAAGAAACATTATAAAAACGGTATATAGGTCTTACCCTCGACGCAAGGATCACAACGGTATAAAGAAAGGTAGAATCCGACCTTCCAAGCTCCGGGATTTGCCAACAATGCGATTAAAGCGAATGACGTAGTTTGATTTCTCTTCTCACAGTGATTAGGTTTTAAAAATTGTTTTAAGAACAATGACGGAAGTATTATATACTCTAATCGCATTATTAACAAAACCCGAGAAATCATCCCCCGTAAACCGGCTACTCGATCGAGTAGCTAAGGTACTCGATTGAGTGCCCCCTTACTCGATCGAGTACCCACGTTACTCGATCGAGTACCCAACAGGTCAGAAACTATTTTAATCTGCAACTCGCCCTTACTCGACAGAGTAAGGCCTACTCGATAGAGTACCCAGAGACTCATAAATACGTAGTATTACGCCTTCCCTCCTAAAAGAACTTCGTCCCCGAAGTTCAAACCACAACAAAACAAAGACACACACTACGCACTCCCGACTCAACAACCAAAACAAAACTCAACATAAAACATGTTACTAACCCAAACTCAACCCGACTCAACGACAACAACCATACCGTCACAACATAAAAAGGGTATAAAAACTCTTAAAAACTCTTTGCGATCATCTCCTACCCCCCTAAAAGAAACAAGGTTACGTCCCCGTAACCATACATACCTGATCAAAAAGGAAAGGGTAACGCTCTCTCATGGCATCCTCTGCCTCCCATGTAGCTTCCTCGCCTCGTGGTTAGACAAAAGGATCTTAAGCAAAACTGTCTCACCACTCCTAGTCTTCCTAACCTTCCGGTCAAGAATCTGCTTAGGTACCTCAAGATATGATAAGGACTCATCTAGCTCTAATCTCTCTGCCTCTAACACATGTGACGGGTCACTCACATACTTCCGCAGCTGCGATACATGAAACACATTATGCACTCTCTCTAACGCAGCCGGTAAAGCCAGACGATATGCAACTTCCCCAACTCGCTCTAAGATCTCATAAGGCCCGATGAACTTCTGACTCAGTTTGCCTTTCTTCCCAAATCTCATAACCCTACGCATAGGAGACACTTTCAGAAGAACCTTGTCCCCAACCTGAAACTCTATATCCCGGCGATGTAGATCTGCATAACTCTTTTGCCTATCCTGAGCTGCTCTCATCCGTTCCCTGATCATTTTAATATGTTCAACCATCTCATGTACCATCTCTGGTCCTAGAACCACTGCCTCAGCACTGTCGTCCCAACATATCGGACTCCTGCATCTCCTCCCATATAAAGCCTCAAACGGTGCCATGCCAATACTAGTGTGATAGCTGTTGTTGTATGAAAACTCTATCAAATCCAACCTCTGTTCCCAGCTACCACCAAAGTCCATCACACAAGCTCGTAACATATCCTCAAGAGTTTTGATTGTTCTCTCAGTCTGACCGTCTGTCGCAGGATGAAAAGCTGTACTCATCTTCAAAGTTGTTCCCAAAGATTCCTGCAACTCTTTCCAAAACCTTGAGATAAATCTCGCATCTCTGTCAGACACTATGTCCTTAGGGACTCCATGTAACTTAAGCACATTCTTCCGATAGGCCATAGCTAATTGTGCTTTAGTCCATGTATCTTTCATTGGTACAAAGTGAGCTGACTTGGTCAGTCGATCCACTATTACCCATATCATGTTGTTACCCTGTTGACTTTTTGGCAAACCCACGATAAAATCCATAGAAATGGATTCCCACTTCCACTCAGGTACCTCTAAAGACTGAATCTTACCTTGTGGTCGTCGCTGTTCCCCTTTAACTCTCTGGCATGTCAAACAACGGGCCACAAACTCAAATGTTTTTTCTTCATCCCAGGCCACCAAAACGTGTTCTTCAAATCCTTGTATAGCTTGTCACCACCTGGATGTACTGAATACGGTGTACAATGTGCCTCTGTCATGATTGGCTTTTTCAGCTCCTCATCATTAGGGACACACCACCTACCATCGAACCTCAAACTACCATCTGTATGAATAGAGAATCGAGACACTGTCCCTTTCTCGACTCCAGCTTTTCACTCAACCATCTTAGGATCCATAGCCTGTTTACATCGAATGTCATCATAGAGATCAGGCTGCACTGTCAAATCTCCCACAGCATCATATGTATCCCAAACTTCCCCACCTCATCTCTCAACCTCATCAAATATAAAGCTGTACACAAGGAATGTACACTCTTCCTACTCAAAGCAACTGCAACAACATTGGATTTCCTTTCATGGTAGATAATATCAATGTCATAATCGCCAATCAGCTCCATCCACCTCCTCTGTCTCATGTTCAACTCCTTTTGAGTGAAGATGTACTTGAGACTCTTGTGATCCGAAAATACCTTAAAGGTCGCCCCATAAAGGTAATGTCTCCATATCTTGAGAGCAAACACCACTGCACCCAACTCTAGATCATGTGTAGGGTAGTTCTCCTCATACGGTTTCAATTGCCTAGAAGCATAGGCAATCACCTTACCGTTCTGCATCAACACACATCCCAACCCATTCTTTGAGGCATCTGTATAAACCTCAAAGTTCTCGATCCCTTCAGGCAATGCTAAGATAGGAGCTGTGGTCAAACGCTCATTTAATGTTTGGAACGCCTTCTCACAACTCTCATCCCAACGAAACCTGTTCTCTTTCCTCATTAAAGCTGTCATAGGTCTAGCTATCTTGGAGAAATCTTTCGCGAACCGTCTGTAGTATCCAGCTAAACCCAAGAAACTCCTAATCTCAGCAACATTCTTTGGTGCTTCCCACTTTGTCACTGCCTCAATCTTTGCCGGATCCATAGCTACTCCCTCCTTAGAGATCACATGCCCCAGAAAAGCAACTTTCTCTAACCAGAACTCGCACTTGGAAAGCTTAGCATATAACTCATGCTCCCTCAAAGTCTGCAACACAATCCTCAGATGCTCCTCATGCTCCTCCTTAGTCTTAGAGTAGACTAAGATGTCATCGATAAACACCACCACAAACTTGTCCAAAAACTGTCTAAAGATTCTGTTCATCAAATCCATAAACATAGCCGGTGCATTAGATAACCCAAACGGCATCACTACATACTCATAATGGCCATACCTTGACGTGAAAGCTGTCTTCGGTATGTCCACCTCTCTAATCTTCACCTGATGGTATCCCGACCTCAAATCAATCTTAGAAAATACTGATGCACCACTCAACTGATCAAACAGGTCATCTATCCTTGGCAAAGGATACTTGTTCTTCACCGTCACTCGGTTCAGCTCCCTGTAATCTATGCACAACCTCAAACTCCCATCTTTCTTTTTCACAAAAAGAACTGGTGCTCCCCACGGCGATACACTAGGTCTAATGTATCCCTTCTCTATCAGATCATCTAACTGTCTCCTGAGCTCCTCCATCTCTTTAGGACCCATCCGGTACGGTGCCTTAGAGATTGGCCCCGTCCCTGGTTTCAACTCAACGGTGAAATCTATCTCCCTCTTCGGTGGCAACCCCGGAATCTCCTCTGGAAAAACATCTTTAAACTCTCCCACCACTGGTATCTGATCAACTGTCGGACTCTCTATCCGGTCATCTCTCACATGGCACAAGATCAAAGGACATCCCTTCCTCAGATAAGACTTCAAGGTGACAGCTGCAATCAACTTAACTTTGGGCTTGACTAGAAACCCACGATAAGACACACTAACACCCTTAGGCCCTCTCAAAGACACTTTCTTTTGATGACAGTCTATCTTAGCTTTATACTTTCCCAACCAATCCATCCCAACTATCATCTCAAAACCGTCAAAAGGAAACTCTAGCATGTCTACAGGTAGATCAACTTGCCCAACTATCATAGATACATCTCTAAACAACCTCCCAGATGGTACAGACTCACCCGAAGGTATAAAAACTTTCTCGCTTACAGACTCATATGCCCTTAAACCCAACCGTTTAACATGAATCGAAGATACAAACGACTGAGACGCCCCCGAATCAAACAAAACAAAGGTATGAACACCGTTAACAAGAAAAGTACCAGTGATAACATGTGCATCCTCCTCAGCTGCTTTCTTTTCCATCATGAACGACTTTCCATCGGTCTTCTGTCCACCTCCCTGGACAGGTATTGGCGATGTGGTCGGCTTAGCACCCGACCCCTGATTGTTGTTGTTGTTCGTAGCTGGTTTCTGATAAGAATTACCGCCATTGCGGTTACCTCCACCCCGATAGCTCGACTTCCCGGTTAGACCATGACCCGACGGTCTATTACTCGCATAACTCGTGCGGTCTCTAAGAATAGCTCCCCGAGCCAAACCCCGAAAAGCTCCTTGCACTCGTGCACTCATGTCTCTTGTGGCCTACACCACCACAAACCCATAGCAGTCATCCCCCAACTACCACTACCACTCACACGGCCACGCCCAAAGGAAGCCCCAAAGATCAATCCTAACCCGGAGAAAACCCTCTAGCTTGGGTGTGGTTGTCTTTCTTATGACTAGATTGGCCACCACCCTGACTCTCAGCCTTTCTTTTCTCACTCACTCTCTCCTGAGCCATCTCCACCAACCTCTCAGCTCTCCCAGCCCTCTCATAAGCTTCCTTAACATCGGTAAGGACTCCCACGGGTAACTTATCCATAATCTTGGGTGTCAACCCTCTCTCAAACCTCAGCGCCAGGTTCTCCTCACTCAAACCCATATCCTCAGCATATCTAGACTTCTCATTAAACTGCTTGTAGTACTCAGCAACTGACTGTTGGGGGTGGTGTCCTCTACAGTTAGTGCAATAACATTTAAATCTCTAAAAGGATCAAAGGGTATACTTTTGTATTATTATCAGTTGGTCCACGTTTATCAATAACGGTTGGCTTGCTAGATAAGTTTGACGTTAGTGTCATACAGATGACGGTGATCAACTGGTCCCTAAAAGTCACACCTATAGGATACGTTTGAGAGATGTGACGGTATGAAAATACGTCATGTTGATGCCAAAGTTGACTAAGTAGTTAGTCGGAGTTATTGACTAATAATTAGGCAAACGCGATGTTGAGATATTTTATTTAATACGGATTAAATAATAATGGCTAAGGCGAATTAAGCAGTTAATTCGTAAATTAAATATAAACGATTATATTTGATTAATGTATATTGAATTAATTATACAATATTGTCTTTGTCGGACACGTATTAATATTTCAACTAATCCGTGTTATTAGTTGATGTTTTAATAACCGATAACCGATGACGATTTATAATTAAACCCATCATATACATTTAGCATTTTTGAGTCGGACCACGAGTTAAAATAAAGAGGAAATGAAAGCCCATTTCCCCCCTTGGCTCACGGTTTGGCCGGATGAGGAACAAAAGGAGAGCTCCTCTCCTTTTGTAACCTAATCATTCATTTGAAACAAAATTAGGGTTTTGAGGAGCATTTTTCCTCTGAAAAACTTAGTTCTCACATCTAGCAAAACTCACACAAAACTCTCTCAATATTGCAAGGCAATTAGAGAGTACATTCTAGCACAAGGGCATAGTCTCAGACGGTCTTGGGTGCATCGATTAGGAGGAAATCTACGTTGATTTCTATCTTAGGCCGAATTCTCTAGGACCCGAGGTTAATTCTTATGCTTTATCGTTTTCTCTTGTAATTTTGTTTTATGACAATTATCACATGTAAAATTTGCGTTATAGTCCTAATTTTTAAGGGTATTATACGGATATTACCACACAAGTGGTATCAGAGCGAGGCCACGTAAATTTTTCTTTGTGATTTTCATCAAACGAATTTGATTCGATAAATTTGTGCATAGAAAACCGTGCGGCCTATTTTTTTGTCTCGGCAGAAATTTTTTTTTGGGGTCACGGCTGTTTTTCTATTTTTTTGCATTGGAAACCGTGCCTAGTTTACACGGTTGTGGTTGTTGTTGTTTTGTTTCTTGAAAACCGTGACAAACATTTACCGTCTGATCAGACGATGTTTTGTTTTCAATCGTTCTTTACATATTGTTATTTTAAACGATAATCATAGCAATATGTTAAAGTATCATCAATTGTAAATTCATTTCTATACGGATTAGGTGAAATTGCAATTGGTTTTTATCAAATCGATATTGTTTTGGTTTGTTGATGCTCACGTTGTTGAGCCGCTAAAAAATTTTTTTTTTGCCCTTTCTTGCTCTCGGCAATTAGCTGAAAAAAAAAAAAATTTGTACTGTTCACGGTTCAACCGTGAAGAAAAAAATTTTATGTTTCAATTTTTTTTTTCGGCCATGATTTATGCATAATACGGATTTTATGCATTCACTTGATAGTGAAACGGTTCACTCACGTACCATATAGTTATTTTAAAGCGAATTTAAAGTAACGGATTGTAATGGATTAAAATTAAGTTGATAGAAGCGGTTTTGTCACATAATTTTAATCGTTAAAAGGTGGTTTGGATAAATTGAACATAATTACGGAATTATGTCATGAATAAATTTTAGTTTTAGTTGATGCATTTTATTTATCGTTATTTTGAATGCTTTGAATGTTTTATTACGTATTTAATTTTTACAAACAGTTGGAACTTAGTGTGGCCTTAGTAGAACGTGTTACCGTAATGATGGAACACGGTCTTGGTTGTATTTTGAGATCTCGCATCTCCATTTTGATTTTTTCCTTGTAATTACAGTTTTTATTTAGAATGTAAATAGGTTTATTTTTGTAAATTTTAATTGTAATTTTGAGAAGACCAAAGATGGAGATCAGATGCTCACTCCCGCTGCTTGGACAAAGATGGAACATCAAGACAAGCTTCTCGGGTCCAACGGTGGATTCCAAAGTTGTATTATGTTCTTTTTACTAGGATAGGCCACACTAGGAATTTTTATTTACGTTTTGCATTCTTTTATTTATTTTATCGTAACGATAGATTGCATCATATTCCGCCTAAAACCAAACCACCTAATAATTGCATGAAAACTGACTCATATAGAGGTCACGCGTTAGTTTTCTTTGATATACAGATATCACATGTTTTTATTTAAGTCATCACCTAAGTTAATTCATTCACGTAATGTTAGTCTTTCGTTCACTTAAAATGAATTAAAACTAAGCTGATGGGATCTTCCTCGTATAAACAAAAATTGAGAACAGTCTTTATAGGTCAAACTCCAATGAATCCCTTCTTCGCCGGTAGGCATAATATGACCCCTTCTACGTCGGGTAAGTTGGAACTGATTGACCTATTTTATCTCAACACTATGGTCACTCGTACGATCCTGTGATTATGGTGGACTATAGTTAGGATTTACGGAAATCTATCGACCAAGAGTTCTAACGATAGAACTAGCTAAACAGTTGGCTTATCAATTTACGGAAGTTGAGTCTTGGGATCACTTGTATTATTCTTGAGGGAGATCAATTATGCAAGTGCAATGAGTCTACACGATTAAAATGAATTTTAAATAGACTTAAATCACCTCGATGAGTTGCTTATTTCGTTTTGTTTTTCCTTTATTTTTCAGTGTAGATCACGATCACTTAAACTGCTAATAACAAAATGGCTGGCCGTGCTGACGACCCAATGCCAAGTGCCACATTGGACCGTGAGTCCTGGCTTCGGATCTTCATGAATCGGATGAATCATCAACTCGGTGAAGAATGATGGATCAAACTTCGCGATCCGGGAGGCGCATTACGGAATGCTTTGCCGCAGCCGACGGAATCTCAAATTTCTGACTGAGCCCATCCCGTCAAACCCAGGCCCCACGGCTGGAGCTAACGAGATCGCCAAGTATAACGATTTCGTCATGGAAGCGGGTGCGATTAGAAACGTACTCATTTTTGCAATGGAATCCAATTTGCAGAAACGCTTCATAGCCCAAGGTGCAAACAAGATTTTCACCACGCTCACTAAGGAATTCTAGAAAGCACCGAGAATCGTGACCTATGAGCATACCACTCGCTTCTTTGATGCGAGACTCCAGAAGGGCCAACCGGTTAGCCCACACATTCTCAGCATGATTGAGAATGTCGAGAGACTGGAGGCGCTTGATTGTAGAATCAGCGAGAACATCGTGATTGACCGCATGCTTCATTCACTCCACGATGGTTTTGCGCTCTTTAGAGCGAATTACTATATGAATGATTTGAAGAAAAGTCCTCATGAACTACACTCCCTTCTCGTGCACGAGAGAAGGACATGAAGTTCAGTGGGAGCTTAAAACAGGATGTTCTCGTTGTGTCAAACAAGGGCAAGGGCAAGGGCAAAGCTCAGGCAGACCTAGCGGTAGGTAAACCGAAGTTCAAGAAGTCGGGATCAGGTAAGAGTGGGCCTGGTGAGGCAAGTAACTCATCAGGCGCGACAAAGAGCAAGACCGAAAACATGGAATGCCATCATTGCCACAAGACTGGGCATTGGAGGCGTACATGTCCTGTTTACCATGAGGACATAAAAGCAGGTCGCGTTAAACCTGTTGGTATGTCTTCTTCCTCTTCTACTTTTATTCATATGATTGAGATTAATCACGCAAGTTACGGAAATTGGGTACTAGATACTGGTTGTGGTTCTCATCTGTGTAATCATGTGCAGGGGCTCCGAAACATCGAACCCCTCGTAAAGGGTGAGGTGGACCTGCGTGTCGGGAATGGAGCACGAGTGGCTGCCGTCTCGAGGGGAACATACGTGATCCAGCTTCCTAGCGGATTTGAGTTATTTTTATATAACTGCTATTATGTACCCAGTCTTTCTAAAAACATTATTTCAGTTTCTGCACTTGAGAAACTTGGTTTTTCATTTGTAATAGAGAATAATACTTGCATTTTCTCATTACACGATATGATTTATGACAAGGCAGCCTCCATGAATGGAATTTATGTTTTAGATCAGACCACCGAAATATTACACGTAATGAATAAGAAGTTAAAGGTTGGTGACAAAGATCAAACATATCTATGGCACTGCCGTATGGGACACATTAATGAGAAACGCGTAAAACAAATTCATACAATGGAGCTATCTCGGCCTTTGATTTTCAATCATTTGGCACGTGTGAATCATGTCTCATTGG
Organism: Silene latifolia; assembly: GCF_048544455.1. NCBI lineage: Eukaryota > Viridiplantae > Streptophyta > Magnoliopsida > Caryophyllales > Caryophyllaceae > Silene > Silene latifolia. Next base: position 48,147,650 of record NC_133528.1, on the reverse strand, counting down.
TAAGATGACTCGAATTTCCTTCAAAGGTATTGGAATGCGCGCTGCTGACCTATTAGGACTCATACATACGGATGTGTGTGGACCTATGTCAATCACCGCACGAGAAGGCTATAGGTATTTCATCACTTTCAAGGACGATTTAAGTAGATATGGCTATGTCTACTTAATGAAGCACAAAAGTGAATCCTTTGAGAAATTCAAAGAATACCGAATCGGGTACGAACCCTCTTACATGGTAGAAAGATTAAAACACTGCGCGATCGGGCCGTGGTGGTGGCAAGTATCTTTCTCACGAGTTTGATCAACACCTCAAAGACTCGTGGGATTGCCTTACGCTTAACTCCACCGGAACACCTCGGTTGAATGGTGTGTCCGAACGGAGAAATCGAACACTACTTGATATGGTTCGATCCATGATGAGTCACACCGTATTGCCCGACTCATTGTGGGGTTATGCTCTTCTCGTCACCGCTCTAATACTTAACCGAAGTCCGTCTAAAGCTGTTGACAAGACTCCATATGAACTATGGAAGGGAACGGTCCCTAACTTGTCCTTTATACGGGTTTGGGGCTGCGAGGCTTATGTCAAGTGGAGACACGAGGATAAGCTCGGCCCGCGATCGGTCAAGACATACTTTATAGGTTATCCTAAAGGAACACTTGGTCATTACTTTTATTCGCCAACCGAACAACGTGTATTTGTTGCGGCTAGTGCGACATTCTTAGAGAAGGAATTTCTCGAGAATGCAAAGAGTGATAGAACCTTCGAGCTGTCGGAGATTCCAGAACCAAATACCGAGCAACCATTGGAGGAACCAGTTCCTTCAGTCCCGGCTGCGGTAAACATTCCTGAGGAACCTAGGAGGTCGGGAAGAGTCTCTATTCCTCCGGACAGATACATTGGTATGGTCGAGGAACATGACATAGATGACATTCTACTCTTAACGAGTAGTGAGCCCGCAACCTATAAAGGTGCCATGACTAGTTCCGACTCAAAGCTATGGCTTGAGGCCATGCAATCCGTGATGGACTCCATGTATGAGAACAACGTATGGGATCTTGTTGACTTACCTGCTAAGGTTCGTCCCCTTCAATGCAAATGGCTTTACAAGATAAAGCATTCTGTGGAAGGTCAACAAGATATCTATAAAGCACGACTAGTTGCTAAAGGTTTCACCCAAGTGCCAGGTTTGCACTACGATGAAATTTTTGCACCCGTAGTCATGCTGTGTTCCATTCAGATTATCTTAGCGATTGCCTCTTTTCATGACTATGAAATTTGGCAGATGGATGTGAAAACCGCCTTCTTAAACGGTTTTTTGGAGGAAGAGTTGTACATGGTACAACCCGAAGGTTTCGTCGATCCTGAACATCCTAAGAAAGTATGCAAGCTTAAACGTTCCATTTATGGACTTAAGCAAGCTTCTAGGAGTTGGAATCATCATTTCGACCAAGTGATAAAAGAAAATGGATTTACTCGATCGGTCGAGGAACCATGTCTATATATCAAGTCGAGTGGGAGCAAGATTGTCTTCCTAATATTGTATGTCGATGACATACTCCTGATTGGGAATGACATACCTCTCCTAACTTCGGTAAAAGTATGGTTGAAGAACCATTTCCAGATGAAAGATCTGGGTGAGGCACAAAGAACTTTGGGCATCCGTATCTATCGAGATAGATCACGTCGGATGTTATCTCTCAGTCAGGAGTCTTACATAGACAAGATCCTAGAGAGATTCAAAGATGACTAACTCCAAAAGGGGTTTCTTCCTATGGCTCCAGGGGTGCATTTGAGCAAGTCTCAGGCACCAGAGACACCGGAAGAGAAAGAGCGCATGACACGGATTCCTTATGCCTCGGCTATAGGATCAATCATGTATGCCATGATATGCACACGTCCGGACGTGGCATATGCACTGAGTATGACAAGTCGATTCTAACAGCATCCAGGTGAATCACATTGGATGGCTGTCAAGAACATTCTTAAGTACCTACGGAGGACTAAAGCTTGGGCATTGACTTATGGAGGCGAACAAAAGCTATGCGCAACCGAACTGCAGATGCTAGCTTCCAAACGGATCGAGATGACTCAAAATCTCGGTCCGGATTCGTTTTTACTCTTAATGGCGCTGCACACCGGAAGAGTTCCAAACAAAGTGTTACAGCAGATTCTACGACTGAGTCCGAGTACTATGCCGCGTCTGAAGCTGCAAAGGAAGCGATATGGATGCGTCAATTCTTACAAGGACTATCCGTAGTGCCTAGTTCGAATGACCCGATCACCATCTATTGCGACAATAGAGGTGCCATCTTCCAAGCTAAGGAGCCTAAGTCTAGCAACAAGTCTAGACATGTACAACGGAAAGCTCATCTAATCCGAGATTACGTGGAGCAAAAGGAGGTAGTGATAGAAAAGATTGCTACAGATGATAACATAGCAGATCCTCTCACTAAACCATTACGACAAGATAAGCATGAAGGGCATGTTAATTCCATGGGAATTAAACGTGTTCCTGAGTTGTAGTACTCTTTTATGGATTAGATTCATTCTTTTTGTACTCTATACAACATCATCGTTTTGATATTTATATATTCTGTTTTTCATGTGGATTTGTACGACAATTTTGAACACCACAAAGTGAACTGAACAAACATTATATTTTGGGTCCTTAATTGCCCACGTGAGCTGATAACTCTGGCAATTATTTTGTGACGTTGGTTGATGGTGGGTTCAACGAGCCATAAGTCAAAAGGTTGACTTACCAATCACAAAGGCGATTTATACGGATATCTCGTAGGACACAATTGTGACATCGACGTGGAGTCCTAAATGTTTTATAAAATTCGGTGTCAGGTCGTGGATAAGACCTCCATGGTGATCCTAAGAGTCGATTCTTTTGACTATCGACTGTCTCTTGAGACTAAGGCAGATTTTGGGTGACTTTGGTTTCTTTCTCACGGTCATCCGTAACAGGGGGCCAAGTAGTTTTTTTCTGGGTCATTTCATGCTGTGCTTAGGTCGGAAGGAGTTGAGTTGAAGGAAATATTCAGCCTTTATCAGGTACTCGATATTTCTCGGGGCCACTCGAGGAGTCAGAATCGAAATGCATGGCCATGCTCGAATACGAATTCGTTTTATCAGTTAAGTTACTCTCTAGTCGGGGAAACCACTCTTAATACAGATCGATTGTAAAATACGACCTTTGCGGATCCGGATCTGCAAATTGTTTTACATTGAGTGGGAGAAATTTTAAATGAATATGAGAATCGGTTATCGCACATACACTTGTACGGACAAGTGGGAGTTTGTTGGAGCTGTGCCCTCCAGTTAGTGCGGATAACGTTATTACACATACACTTGTACAGACAAGTGGGAGCTTGTTGGGGGTGGTGTCCTCTACAGTTAGTGCAATAACATTTAAATATCTAAAAGGATCAAAGGGTATACTTTTGTATTATTATCAGTTGGTCCACGTTTATCAATAACGGTTGGCTTGCTAGATAAGTTTGACGTTAGTGTCATACAGATGGCGGTGATCAACTGGTCCCTAAAAGTCACACCTATAGGATACGTTTGAGAGATGTGACGGTATGAAAATACAGTCATGTTGATGCCAAAGTTGACTAAGCAGTTAGTCGGAGTTATTGACTAATAATTAGTCAAACGCGATGTTGAGATATTTTATTTAATACGGATTAAATAATAATGGCTAAGGCGAATTAAGCAGTTAATTCGTAAATTAAATATAAACGATTATATTTGATTAATGTATATTGAATTAATTATACAATATTGTCTTTGTCGGACACGTATTAATATTTCAACTAATCCGTGTTATTAGTTGATGTTTTAATAACCGATAACCGATGACGATTTATAATTAAACCCGTCATATACATTTAGCATTTTCGAGTCGGACCACGAGTTAAAATAAAGAGGAAATGAAAGCCCATTTCCCCCCTTGGCTCACGGTTTGGCCGAATGAGGAACAAAAGGAGAGCTCCTCTCCTTTTGTAACCTAATCATTCATTTGAAACAAAATTAGGGTTTTGAGGAGCATTTTTCCTCTGAAAAACTTAGATCTCACATCTAGCAAAACTCACACAAAACTCTCTCAATATTGCAAGGCAATTAGAGAGTACATTCTAGCACAAGGGCATAGTCTCAGACGGTCTTGGGTGCATCGATTAGGAGGAAATCTACGTTGATTTCTATCTTAGGCCGAATTCTCTAGGACCCGAGGTTAATTCTTATGCTTTATCGTTTTCTCTTGTAATTTTGTTTTATGACAATTCTCACATGTAAAATTTGCGTTATAGTCCTAATTTTTAGGGTATTATACGGATATTACCACACACTGACATATCAGATGTCATCTTAAACCCATCAAACTCCTCCCTCAGCTTACTCCTCACATGCTCCGGTACAAACTCTTTCCTCATAGCCCTCCGAAACTCTTCCCAAGGTATAGCAGGTAAGCCCTGGTTCGCATACATCTCCCTAGCACTCACCTTCACCGTATCCCACCACTTGCCAGCTGCTTCCCTCAGGTAGAACGCAGCTTGTTCTACTTTCATCTCATCAGGACAGTGAACCAGGTCTAGTATGTTCTCCATCTCACGATGCCAGTTGTCAAGAAGGTTTGGTTCCCCGGTCCCCGTGTACTCTTTTGGGTTAAACCTCGCTATATAACGGCTGATCTTAGAGTGATCAACCTCCTTATCCTTATTCACTTGCTTTAAGGCCTCAGTAAGAGCATCTTGGTGCTCCAACATCTTAACGATATCATCCATATTCATGGTCTCAACTCTCGCATAGTAGACGTTTCTCTTGGGCGGCATCTTGAAACTATATAAGAAAGGGTAGACATAAACACACGCACTAAAACCTCAAAACACGAAAGCGGACTGCCCAGAACTCACTCGATCGAGTGCCTAAACCTACTCGATCGAGTAAGAGGCTACTCGATCGAGTGCCCACCATACTCGATCGAGTGCCTCGACATCAGACCCCAAACAGACCTTCTGATCTCTAACATACTCGACCGAGTAGCCAGGCTACTCGATCGAGTGATCCCCTACTCGATCGAGTGCCCGAGGTACTCGATCGAGTGCCCAAAAACTCAATTCTGGTTGCAAAAACGTCAAATACTCACTCGATCGAGTCAGACTCACTCGATCGAGTCATGCTAACTCGAAAATGCTACCCGCATGCTATATCATATCCCAACATATAAAACAACTTTATAAACACAACATTATATCATAGTTAAGCATACTATGCTACTCAACTCTTCATATGATTAACGAAACAACTATATCATGTTATCAAACGCCACATATTAAACATCCAACATGCTTCTTATTCTAACAACAGTTCTATATGTCTCATCAATCTTTCATTCATATTCTCAACCTTCTACTCCAAACATCCAACAATTACAACATACTTCATCACATCCACACACAAGCGAACAAACAACACATACGACTTGACATATCCCCCATGTGACCGGTTCAAAATTGTAGGGCGATTTCGCGACTTTAGGACGTCTCCCAAGCCTTTGCATTAGCTCCTACAACCTTTACCCCAGGTTCATTTTAATTGACTCCCTATATTCATTAGGTTCATTGGTTACAGGTTTCAGGATCGTCGCTCTGATACCATTTTGTAACACCCCCATACTGCAAGTGCCTTACCAGGACCACCCAGGTATAAGGATGCTACCATCTCGGTTACCCGAGGCAATGATAATCAAATAAACAATAATGAAACAACATTTAAATAGAAATACTTTAGTGAAAGGTTACAATCCAAAAACCAAACCAAAATACGAATACATGTCTCAAACCAACTGTCCAATCAGCTTACTGAAATGTTTATGAAAACTACTAAGCTACAGCGGAAGACTTCTATCATCAGACCGTGGCACATCCCAGCTATGTAACACCCCGTATTTTATTAAGTTGGATAAAATTCTTTTAATTGCTATTTTGAATTTAATTACATCATTTAACGATTTATATATATATGCTTAGCTAATTAATGTGACACCCTCATTTATCGCGGAAAAGTAAACACGTAATTCTAGAATAAAACAGCATGGATATGTTTGTAATAGGTTCATTTGGGTAAAAACCTGTAATTTTTAAAACCTGAACCTGTTATAAAGATATCCAAATTGGAAGGTGTCAAACATACAAGGTCTAACTAGAAGTTTCATAACATAACCATCGCTAATGTCGCGAATAGCAAATTATACAACTAAATGTAAAGAGGGAGACATATGTCCCTAAAATGTATGTGACGTAAAAAGTGTTTAAGGGTCACAATAAAATAAAGCCAATCTAGGTCCCAAGGTTACTTTGCTCGCTAGCTCGTCCATGTACCCCATATATGCATCACCTACCTGTCAATCGCATTTTATACAAATATGAAAGCCACAGTCAGTGGGGAGTAACTCCGAGTTCTCCCAGTCACGAAATGTCATAATTAATATAACATGTAAACATAAGAATATGAATATGAATAACACATAGCCTTAGCATATAAATGCTAGACAATCGTGCTTATCATGTGAACAACAATATAACAACACATAGTCCTAGCATGTGAATACTAGACCGACTCATACTACACTATCATGTGAATCACATAACATCCAGGAATCCAAACTCTATCAACCATAGCCGCCTTGCATCTCACCTTCTATGATTCATAGAATCATCAAACAAGAAAGGGCAATATATCAAAGACAGGCATAAGTTCTTAGCACCGTCAATAGTCACTCTGTAACTCGAGTCTATACCACGAGGTAGGGAAGGTAATCGAACCGGTATCTTGGCTCGAGGTTCTATCAAAACATGGCCAAGACACAACACAACCCTAGTCGTAAATCACAAGACCTAGACATGCGGATACACACCACCGCACCCAAGACCCACAATTTTATAAAACCATGTGAGTACCCTAAGGAGTCCACCAAAGGGTTGGCTAGTACTTAAGCTGACCACTTACTCTCAAAATAAGTAACGAGGTCATGCCCCAACTTGGATATAAACCCACCAAGTCAGGAACACAGAGGCTATTAAGCATTGAACATACACTCGTCAAAGACTATAATGACCTATCTATGATGAAGGCCGAAATACTCACCTAGGACCTAGTCCCAGCTAGTCCCAGCTTGAATACTTTAGCCCACACCACACAAGACAAGTAGGATACCCAATTAACCATAAGAGGGGCAAAGAGTCCAACTTACCAACATAAATGCTAACATTCTATCATGTGAAAGGCTATATAAATGTCTATTCAGCAGACAATCCAACCATATCCTCAATGTCATCAATAACCAAATTATAGCTAACCATCAATATCATAGTCCATGAGAATAAACTACAATGGCTAAAGGCAACCAAGACTCAAGCATAAGGCATCCAAAGCATCCAACAACCAACATGTGAAATGATAATTACAAATATCAAGGCATAACATAAAACCTCCAATAACAACCAATCTTACCTCAAAGACAAACCCTCGACCCGAGTCCCGCGACGGGTCATTGGTCAAATCGAGGCCGACCGGTTTAAACCTAGTTTGACCAAACTCGTTCGGTCAATCTGGCCCAGCTCAGGGTCTTTGCCTACTTTGGCCCAAATCATAAAATTTATCACAATATAATTCTCATGCTATTTCTAATTTCTATCATGTGAAAAACGAAAGTAACACATTATCAATCACCTAAACACTTATCAAACAACAAGCACAACATTAACTACTAATGTGACATTAATTCGTCGAGTAACTCGGAATAGTTACCTTACGCTAGCAAAGAGACAAGTAATAACTTGAGAAAGCTTCTAAAACCCAAAATTACTCTTTATCTTCAACCACATATGAGCCACCTAAAATAATTATGTGAAAGGACGATATTAACGAATTATCTTTATATAAAATATGAGACGGAAATTAATTTAATTATATTTTAAATAAACCAAACTAGCGTTAAAACAATTTATGGACACGGCTCAAAAGTTATTATGACAACCTCAAACTCGGCCTAACCACCAACTACACATGGACTCAAACTCGTGACTTAGCTAGGCCACGGCCAGGCCATCGCCGGCCATCGACTCGCCTAAAAGCAAGCCACAAGGAGTCCGACACGACCACCACCCGACTACCCATAGCCACCCTTTACCCTACTTCATAACCTGACCCAAAAATCAGTCCAAAACAGAACCCAAAAGATGCCGAAGTTCGACCCCAACTCCAGTCCTCAAATGCAAAGTGAAAACCCACGATGACAGCTCTCGTCCCTGCCCAAAACAGAGTACCAATCGTCCCCTTAAGACTCCATTCTCGCGCCTAAAAACAGTCCTAGCTGAGCCAACTAAGTCAGCATTTAAAACGGTTTTAGAGCGGAAATCCACAAGTATAAAGCAACTCAAAAACAATCCCTAAAGACTACAAAAATCGCCCAACACACGAGTCCAAATCAGTCCAAAACAATCCCTACATGTCAGGATACACCGTCTCAACTATAAAACACACCAATTATCACCCAAAACAATCCATACATGTCAAAGATACACCGTCTTAAATATACCACTTACTAGCTAGCATCCCAAATGATCCCTAGAGGTCAGTATACACCGTCTCAATCATCTCCACATATCAGTATACACCGTCTCAACTATACAACTGACTAATTAACATCCATAAGGATCCCTATATATAATTATACACCGTCTCAATTATAAAACAGACTAACCAGCATTCGAAATAAACATATTTTACAAGTAATATCGAGTAATCCGTTATCGTTACCTTTTTAATCTTCTACCAGACCGTCTATTTTAGTACATACAACCGTCTTATAATAAATAAAGCTGAAAATATAAATGGGTTTGTAAAAATACATGACGAAAATGAATTTTACTTACAACGGATTGACAGGAACGATGGGAGCAGCAATATGGAACGAAAATCATTGATAACGGATGACAAACGGAGTGGCAGGATCAATTTAAAATCTGATAAAAATTAAAACAGAACGAAAAGAAGAAAAAGGAAGGGAAAAGAAAGAATGTTGCGTAAGAAATGAGGGAGCAACCAGCTAGCTAGCTATTTATTATACGTACGTTTCTTCATCGTTAAGAAATTTCGCTCGTTTTTAAAACCGTCTCGAGTTAATAAAATCGGTTTTAGTAAAAGTTTCAGTAATAAAACGGAATCAATAATAAATAAATTTAATGAGTGAAAATAAAATAAACTCAGCTAGTTAACGTAAATAATACAATATCAGCTTGAATCGGAATTATTAGCGATTTTTACAAAACTAACGGATATTAATAAAAATTGCTAATTTTGTGAAATAAGCTCGAAATAGCTAATTGGACGGTTTTGTTCCCAAAATCCATCTCGGGTTCACTTAAAACAACTTTCATAAGGACTCGTAAAGAAACGGAAATTATTAAATAAATAAACTCGAACTAACTTCAATAAACTCGAACTAACTTTAAATAGACTTATTAATGATTATTAAAATTAACGTATCGAATTATGATGAAATTAATTAATTAACTAAGCATATATATATAAATCGTTAAATGATGTAATTAAATTCAAAATAGCAATTAAAAGAATTTTATCCAACTTAATAAAATACGGGGTGTTACAATCACCCCATCTTTTAAAAAGTTTCGTCCTCGAAACTTGAAAGTATAAATGAAAGGTTATAAAAATAAAACTGAAATTGGAATCGGTAACCAAAACATTTAAAAGGTTACTTATCGTAAGAATCAAAATTCTTTGCAAAGTTTCAAATAAAATTTTCCGACAGAACCAGATTCTCATCAAAGGAACGGAAGTGCTCTCGTTGCGCATTCAAGAACATCACATTCCAAATCCAAGATAAGGTCAAAGGCAAATCATTTGTATAAATCAAAAATCAAAATACTTTCAAAAGCATTAATGAAGAGTTTTCAAAAGTATAAGTCTCATTCATGGAATGAAATTGCCCTTGTCGTGCACACAAGAGCGCGAACTTTCCAAGTCAGAGACAAATTTAAAACAAAAATTATTCGCCGACAAGTGTAGAACAAGTTATTAAACGTTTCTAATAACGAGTTCTAACATCCGATCAACGTTAAAATCAAAAGAAAAGGAAATCCATTCAAATTTTCTTTTGCAAAAGCCAAAATGGAAATAAAGGTTTCACCTTTAAACTCAAAGGGGAATCAAATTCCTGAAAATATAATATTAAACTTTGACAAAGGCATCATAATTAGATCAAAGTGAATAGAAATTGGATAAAATTTACAAAAATCTCAGGTTTAACAACTCAAAACCATGATAAAGAAGTCTATACTCAAAGAACAATTAGAGAATTAAATCGAATTTTCATTTTCCAAATCTTTACAAGTAGGGAAAATTTTGTAATAGTAACATAAAATTTTTAACAACAAACCAAAAATGGTAGCTTGAAAATTTTGTAATAGTAACATAATATTTAGAAATTGTGCGAAAAGAAAAGTAAGTTAGACATCATAGATACAAGTATGCTAAGAGGGTTCAAGCTTAACCAACAAAAGAGGTATGATGAACTTTCTAGGGATAAGAATTGAAGTCAAATTTACAAAGATGTCAAGGATAGAGTTTCACAAGATACAAGTGTCAAACTTAAAGGAGGAGCAAGATGAAGCGAGGAAAGGAGGTATGAACGGTAACGCTTATGATCAAGGAGAAAGGGAATTTAGACAACAAGGAAACTTAAGCAACATGTTAGGGTGTGAGACTAAAAGAGTCGAATCATAAAGATAACTAGTTAACAACTAGTAAGAGATATTAGAATTAGGGAGGTATTCAAGACAAGGAAATAACGAGTAAACTTCTATACTTAAGAATCAAATCCAACCAAGGTATGAACGAAAGGGAGGAAAACTATTAAAGGTATGAAAGAGGATTTTAAGGCTTAAACCATACGCTTCCTAAAACTTAAGGTTCTCTCTAACAAGGTCACGCCTATTATGGTATTGTACCTTCATGACAAAACGACCAAATCCCAAACAAGGGTCAAGGTAAAATAAACGCTCGTTTAAGGGGTGATAAATCGGTTAGATACTTCTTCTACCTATCTTATCACATATTAGGATTTCCCTAAAGCAAATCTACCACTCAAGTATAAAAGCATCTCTGTATCTCAAGAACTCGACACAACCTCAATGTTTTAAAAACCAAAGAATAAATTGACAAAGACTTCTCAACAAAGTTCTCAAGAAACAACTAACACCAAATCACATTCCCAATCTATACGGGATTGTTAACATCTAAAAATGGGTTTTCTTCCAAATTCATATTCTAAACTTATCTCATGTTTACTCCTAAGGCGGCGACGCTCAACCTACCAAGCTTTCAAATCCCAAACATAAACAACAAAGCCAAGTTCTATAACTTTAATCACATAGGCAACTCATTCCTAACACAAAAAAATCCACAAATCGATTATACTTACTTTGTCAAGGAACTAGGTATAAGAATCACTAAGTATGTCTCATCACATTACCTAAGTCTTTCTAACATCACGACTTCTCAAAGCCAGGGTTAAGGGCCAGACACAAACAATCTCCTCAAAAGTCGAATTTTCCAACCAAGGTCACCATTCCTCACAAGAAAAAGTACTATCTAATGCCGTTAAGGGAGGATAAGCAAAGAACAAAGGACAAGTTTGGAGTACAAGCGTAGCTTTTAAAGTAAAACAGAAGGGAGTTTAGAAGGAGGATAAGCACCAAGAGATTAAGAATAAGGCGAGATACAAAAACAACGAGAAACATCTTCAAGGAAGTAGAAGCATTCTTCAAAGGTTGAACAAATCTTCAATCCTCAGCAATCGGCACTAAATCTTGATCTTCGTAAAATATAAGTGTCCTTTCAATGGAACGGAGATACTCTTGGCGATCACTCAAGAACATCAATATTCCAATTCAAAGACATAAAAATACATTTTTACACCAACAAATGATAAAACTAATTATCAGACGTCTCCAATAACAAGCTTTAACACTAATTGACGTTAAAACCAGTGAAAAACATTAAAATATTTTCAAAACCTTTAGTTCAAATTTTTTTTATAATAAGGGTAATAACTCCATTAGCTATAGATGAGCTCACGGTCATTGATCCAAGAACGCAATAATTATTAAATGAAGATCAACAAACAGGTTAGTACCTAACAAAGAGCAAACACAAAGAGGCTACAACATAAGGTCCTAAGTCTACCCATCTCTCAAGTTTATTATTTTAAGGTCAAGTTATTTATATTAGGGTGCACAAACGTGCTTCGGGAGAAAATATGCTCTGATACCAACTGTGACACCCTCATTTATCGCGGAAAAGTAAACACGTAATTCTAGAATAAAACAGCATGGATATGTTTGTAATAGGTTCATTTGGGTAAAAACCTGTAATTTTTAAAACCTGAACCTGTTATAAAGATATCCAAATTGGAAGGTGTCAAACATACAAGGTCTAACTAGAAGTTTCATAACATAACCATCGCTAAAGTCGCGAATAGCAAATTATACAACTAAATGTAAAGAGGGAGACATATGTCCCTAAAATGTATGTGACGTAAAAAGTGTTTAAGGGTCACAATAAAATAAAGCCAATCTAGGTCCCAAGGTTACTTTGTTCGCTAGCTCGTCCATGTACCCCATATATACATCACCTACCTGTCAATCACATTTTATACAAATACGAAAGCCACAGTCAGTGGGGAGTAACTCCGAGTTCTCCCAGCCACAAAATGTCATAATTAATATAACATGTAAACATAAGAATATGAAATTAACACATAGCCTTAGCATATAAATGCTAGATAATCGTGCTTATCATGTGAACAACAATATAACAACACATAGTCCTAGCATGTGAATACTAGACCGACTCATACTACACTATCATGTGAATCACATAACATCCAGGAATCCAAACTCTATCAACCATAGCCGGCCTGCATCTCACCTTCTATGATTCATAGAATCATCAAACAAGAAAGGGCAATATATCAAAGACAGGCATAAGTTCTTAGCACCGTCAATAGTCACTCTGTAACTCGAGTCTATACCACGAGGTAGGGAAGGTAATCGAACCGGTATCTTGGCTCAGAGGTTCTATCAAAACATGGCCAAGACACAACACAACCCTAGTCCTAAATCTGCCAGAGACCTAGACATGCGGATACACACCACCGCACCCAAGACCCACAATTTTATAAAACCATGTGAGTACCCTAAGGAGTCCACCAAAGGGTTGGCTAGTACTTAAGCCGACCACTTACTCTCAAAATAAGTAACGAGGTCATGCCCCAACTTGGATATAAACCCACCAAGTCGGAACACAGAGGCTATTAAGCGGTGAACATACACTCGTCAAAGACTATAATGACCTATCTACGATGAAGGCCGAAATACTCACCTAGGACCTAGTCCCACTAGTCCCACTTGAATACTTTAGCCCACACCACACAAGACAAGTAGGATACCCAATTAACCATAAGAGGGGCAAAGAGTCCAACTTACCAACATAAATGCTAACATTCTATCATGTGAAAGGCTATATAAATGTCTATTCAGCAGACAATCCAACCATATCCTCAATGTCATCAATAACCAAATTATAGCTAACCATCAATATCATAGTCCATGAGAATAAACTACAATGGCTAAAGGCAACCAAGACTCAAGCATAAGGCATCCAAAGCATCCAACAACCAACATGTGAAATGATAATTACAAATATCAAGGCATAACATAAAACCTCCAATAACAACCAATCTTACCTCAAAGACAAACCCTCGACCCGAGTCCCGTGACGGGTCATCGATCAAATCGAGGCTGACCGGTTTAAACCTAGTTTGACCAAACTCGTTCGGTCAATCTGGCCCAGCTCAGGGTCTTTGCCTACTTTGGCCCAAATCATAAAATTTATCACAATATAATTCTCATGCTATTTCTAATTTCTATCATGTGAAAAACGAAAGTAACACATTATCAATCACCTAAACACTTATCAAACAACAAGCACAACATTAACTACTAATGTGACATTAATTCGTCGAGTAACTCGGAATAGTTACCTTACGCTAGCAAAGAGACAAGTAATAACTTGAGAAAGCTTCTAAAACCCAAAATTACTCTTTATCTTCAACCACATATGAGCCACCTAAAATAATTATGTGAAAGGACGATATTAACGAATTATCTTTATATAAAATATGAGACGGAAATTAATTTAATTATATTTTAAATAAACCAAACTAGCGTCAAAACAATTTATGGACACGGCTCAAAAGTTATTATGACAACCTCAAACTCGGCCTAACCACCAACTACACATGGACTCAAACTCGTGACTTAGCTAGGCCACGGCCAGGCCACTGCCAGGCCATCAGACTCGCCTAAAAGCAAGCCACAAGGAGTCCGACACGACCACCACCCGACTACCCATAGCCACCCTTTACCCTACTTCATAACCTGACCCAAAAATCAGTCCAAAACAGAACCCAAAAGATGCCGAAGTTCGACCCCAACTCCAGTCCTCAAATGCAAAGTGAAAACCCACGATGACAGCTCTCGTCCCTGCCCAAAACAGAGTACCAATCGTCCCCTTAAGACTCCATTCTCGCGCCTAAAAACAGTCCTAGCTGAGCCAACTAAGTCAGCATTTAAAACGGTTTTAGAGCGGAAATCCACAAGTATAAAGCAACTCAAAAACAATCCCTAAAGACTACAAAAATCGCCCCAACACAGAGTCCAAATCAGTCCAAAACAATCCCTACATGTCAGTATACACCGTCTCAACTATAAAACACACCAATTATCACCCAAAACAATCCATACATGTCAAAGATACACCGTCTTAAATATACCACTTACTAGCTAGCATCCCAAATGATCCCTAGAGGTCAGTATACACCGTCTCAATCATCTCCACATATCAGTATACACCGTCTCAACTATACAACTGACTAATTAACATCCATAAGGATCCCTATATATAATTATACACCGTCTCAATTATAAAACAATGACTAACCAAAGATTCGAAATAAACATATTTTACAAGTAATATCGAGTAATCCGTTATCGTTACCTTTTTAATCTTCTACCGCACCGTCTATTTTAGTACATACAACCGTCTTATAATAAATAAAGCTGAAAATATAAATGGGTTTGTAAAAATACATGACGAAAATGAATTTTACTTACAACGGATTGACAGAACGATGGGAGCAAAGAATATGGAACGAAAATCATTGATAACGGATGACAAACGGAGTGGCAGGATCAATTTAAAATCTGATAAAAATTAAAACAGAACGAAAAGAAGAAAAAGGAAGGGAAAAGAAAGAATGTTGCGTAAGAAATGAGGGAGCAACCAGCTAGCTAGCTATTTATTATACGTACGTTTCTTCATCGTTAAGAAATTTCGCTCGTTTTTAAAACCGTCTCGAGTTAATAAAATCGGTTTTAGTAAAAGTTTCAGTAATAAAACGGAATCAATAATAAATAAATTTAATGAGTGAAAATAAAATAAACTCAGCTAGTTAACGTAAATAATACAATATCAGCTTGAATCGGAATTATTAGCGATTTTTACAAAACTAACGGATATTAATAAAAATTGCTAATTTTGTGAAATAAGCTCGAAATAGCTAATTGGACGGTTTTGTTCCCAAAATCCATCTCGGGTTCACTTAAAACAACTTTCATAAGGACTCGTAAAGAAACGGAAATTATTAAATAAATAAACTCGAACTAACTTCAATAAACTCGAACTAACTTTAAATAGACTTATTAATGATTATTAAAATTAACGTATCGAATTATGATGAAATTAATTAATTAACTAAGCATATATATATAAATCGTTAAATGATGTAATTAAATTCAAAATAGCAATTAAAAGAATTTTATCCAACTTAATAAAATACGGGTGTTACAATCACCCCATCTTTTAAAAAGTTTCGTCCTCGAAACTTGAAAGTATAAATGAAAGGTTATAAAAATAAAACTGAAATTGGAATCGGTAACCAAAACATTTAAAAGGTTACTTATCGTAAGAATCAAAATTCTTTGCAAAGTTTCAAATAAAATTTTCCGACAGAACCAGATTCTCATCAAAGACTAAGTGCTCTCGTTGCGCATTCAAGAACATCACATTCCAAATCCAAGATAAGGTCAAAGGCAAATCATTTGTATAAATCAAAAATCAAAATACTTTCAAAAGCATTAATGAAGAGTTTTCAAAAGTATAAGTCTCATTCATGGAATGAAATTGCCCTTGTCGTGCACACAAGAGCGCTAACTTTCCAAGTCAGAGACAAATTTAAAACAAAAATTATTCGCCGACAAGTGTAGAACAAGTTATTAAACGTTTCTAATAACGAGTTCTAACATCCGATCAACGTTAAAATCAAAAGAAAAGGAAATCCATTCAAATTTTCTTTTGCAAAAGCGAAAATGGAAATAAAGGTTTCACCTTTAAACTCAAAGGGGAATCAAATTCCTGAAAATATAATATTAAACTTTGACAAAGGCATCATAATTAGATCAAAGTGAATAGAAATTGGATAAAATTTACAAAAATCTCAGGTTTAACAACTCAAAACCATGATAAAGAAGTCTATACTCAAAGAACAATTAGAGAATTAAATCGAATTTTCATTTTCCAAATCTTTACAAGTAGGGAAAATTTTGTAATAGTAACATAAAATTTTTAACAACAAACCAAAAATGGTAGCTTGAAAATTTTGTAATAGTAACATAATATTTAGAAATTGTGCGAAAAGAAAAGTAAGTTAGACATCATAGATACAAGTATGCTAAGAGGGTTCAAGCTTAACCAACAAAAGAGGTATGATGAACTTTCTAGGGATAAGAATTGAAGTCAAATTTACAAAGATGTCAAGGATAGAGTTTCACAAGATACAAGTGTCAAACTTAAAGGAGGAGCAAGATGAAGCGAGGAAAGGAGGTATGAACGGTAACGCTTATGATCAAGGAGAAAGGGAATTTAGACAACAAGGAAACTTAAGCAACATGTTAGGGTGTGAGACTAAAAGAGTCGAATCATAAAGATAACTAGTTAACAACCAGTAAGAGATATTAGAATTAAGGAGGTATTCAAGACAAGGAAATAACGAGTAAACTTCTATACTTAAGAATCAAATCCAACCAAGGTATGAACGAAAGGGAGGAAAACTATTAAAGGTATGAAAGAGGATTTTAAGGCTTAAACCATACGCTTCCTAAAACTTAAGGTTCTCTCTAACAAGGTCACGCCTATTATGGTATTGTACCTTCATGACAAAACGACCAAATCCCAAACAAGGGTCAAGGTAAAATAAACGCTCGTTTAAGGGGTGATAAATCGGTTAGATACTTCTTCTACCTATCTTATCACATATTAGGATTTCCCTAAAGCAAATCTACCACTCAAGTATAAAAGCATCTCTGTATCTCAAGAACTCGACACAACCTCAATGTTTTAAAAACCAAAGAATAAATTGACAAAGACTTCTCAACAAAGTTCTCAAGAAACAACTAACACCAAATCACATTCCCAATCTATACGGGATTGTTAACATCTAAAAATGGGTTTTCTTCCAAATTCATATTCTAAACTTATCTCATGTTTACTCCTAAGGCGGCGACGCTCAACCTACCAAGCTTTCAAATCCCAAACATAAACAACAAAGCCAAGTTCTATAACTTTAATCACATAGGCAACTCATTCCTAACACAAAAAAATCCACCAATCGATTATACTTACTTTGTCAAGGAACTAGGTATAAGAATCACTAAGTATGTCTCATCACATTACCTAAGTCTTTCTAACATCACGACTTCTCAAAGCCAGGGTTAAGGGCCGTACACAAACAATCTCCTCAAAAGTCGAATTTTCCAACCAAGGTCACCATTCCTCACAAGAAAAAGTACTATCTAATGCCGTTAAGGGAGGATAAGCAAAGAACAAAGGACAAGTTTGGAGTACAAGCGTAGCTTTTAAAGTAAAACAGAAGGGAGTTTAGAAGGAGGATAAGCACCAAGAGATTAAGAATAAGGCGAGATACAAAAACAACGAGAAACATCTTCAAGGAAGTAGAAGCATTCTTCAAAGGTTGAACAAATCTTCAATCCTCAAAGAATCGGCACTAAATCTTGATCTTCGTAAAATATAAGTGTCCTTTCAATGGAACGGAGATACTCTTGGCGATCACTCAAGAACATCAATATTCCAATTCAAAGACATAAAAATACATTTTTACACCAACAAATGATAAAACTAATTATCAGACGTCTCCAATAACAAGCTTTAACACTAATTGACGTTAAAACCAGTGAAAAACATTAAAATATTTTCAAAACCTTTAGTTCAAATTTTTTTTTATAATAAGGGTAATAACTCCATTAGCTATAGATGAGCTCACGGTCATTGATCCAAGAACGCAACAATTATTAAATGAAGATCAACAAACAGGTTAGTACCTAACAAAGAGCAAACACAAAGAGGCTACAACATAAGGTCCTAAGTCTACCCATCTCTCAAGTTTATTATTTTAAGGTCAAGTTATTTATATTAGGGTGCACAAACGTGCTTCGGGAGAAAATATGCTCTGATACCAACTGTGACACCCTCATTTATCGCGGAAAAGTAAACACGTAATTCTAGAATAAAACAGCATGGATATGTTTGTAATAGGTTCATTTGGGTAAAAACCTGTAATTTTTAAAACCTGAACCTGTTATAAAGATATCCAAATTGGAAGGTGTCAAACATACAAGGTCTAACTAGAAGTTTCATAACATAACCATCGCTAAAGTCGCGAATAGCAAATTATACAACTAAATGTAAAGAGGGAGACATATGTCCCTAAAATGTATGTGACGTAAAAAGTGTTTAAGGGTCACAATAAAATAAAGCCAATCTAGGTCCCAAGGTTACTTTGTTCGCTAGCTCGTCCATGTACCCCATATATACATCACCTACCTGTCAATCACATTTTATACAAATACGAAAGCCACAGTCAGTGGGGAGTAACTCCGAGTTCTCCCAGCCACAAAATGTCATAATTAATATAACATGTAAACATAAGAATATGAATATGAATAACACATAGCCTTAGCATATAAATGCTAGATAATCGTGCTTATCATGTGAACAACAATATAACAACACATAGTCCTAGCATGTGAATACTAGACCGACTCATACTACACTATCATGTGAATCACATAACATCCAGGAATCCAAACTCTATCAACCATAGCCGGCCTGCATCTCACCTTCTATGATTCATAGAATCATCAAACAAGAAAGGGCAATATATCAAAGACAGCATAAGTTCTTAGCACCGTCAATAGTCACTCGAATCTCGAGTCTATACCACGAGGTAGGGAAGGTAATCGAACCGGTATCTTGGCTCGAGGTTCTATCAAAACATGGCCAAGACACAACACAACCCTAGTCCTAAATCTGCAGACCCTAGACATGCGGATACACACCACCGCACCCAAGACCCACAATTTTATAAAACCATGTGAGTACCCTAAGGAGTCCACCAAAGGGTTAGCTAGTACTTAAGCTGACCACTTACTCTCAAAATAAGTAACGAGGTCATGCCCCAACTTGGATATAAACCCACCAAGTCAGGAACACAGAGGCTATTAAGCATTGAACATACACTCGTCAAAGACTATAATGACCTATCTATGATGAAGGCCGAAATACTCACCTAGGACCTAGTCCCACTAGTCCCACTTGAATACTTTAGCCCACACCACACAAGACAAGTAGGATACCCAATTAACCATAAGAGGGGCAAAGAGTCCAACTTACCAACATAAATGCTAACATTCTATCATGTGAAAGGCTATATAAATGTCTATTCAAAGAGACAATCCAACCATATCCTCAATGTCATCAATAACCAAATTATAGCTAACCATCAATATCATAGTCCATGAGAATAAACTACAATGGCTAAAGGCAACCAAGACTCAAGCATAAGGCATCCAAAGCATCCAAAACCCAACATGTGAAATGATAATTACAAATATCAAGGCATAACATAAAACCTCCAATAACAACCAATCTTACCTCAAAGACAAACCCTCGACCCGAGTCCCGCGACGGGTCATCGGTCAAATCGAGGCTGACCGGTTTAAACCTAGTTTGACCAAACTCGTTCGGTCAATCTGCCCACTTTCGAGTCTTTGCCTACTTTGGCCCAAATCATAAAATTTATCACAATATAATTCTCATGATATTTCTAATTTCTATCATGTGAAAAACGAAAGTAACACATTATCAATCACCTAAACACTTATCAAACAACAAGCACAACATTAACTACTAATGTGACATTAATTCGTCGAGTAACTCGGAATAGTTACCTTACGCTAGCAAAGAGACAAGTAATAACTTGAGAAAGCTTTTAAAACCCAAAATTACTCTTCATCTTCAACCACATATGAGCCACCTAAAATAATTATGTGAAAGGACGATATTAACGAATTATCTTTATATAAAATATGAGACGGAAATTAATTTAATTATATTTTAAATAAACCAAACTAGCGTTAAAACAATTTATGGACACGGCTCAAAAGTTATTATGACAACCTCAAACTCGGCCTAACCACCAACTACACATGGCCTCAAACTCGTGACTTAGCTAGGCCACGGCCAAAGCCATCCAAAGCCATCGACTCGCCTAAAAGCAAGCCACAAGGAGTCAGACACGACCACCACCCGACTACCCATAGCCACCCTTCACCCTACTTCATAACCTGACCCAAAAATCAGTCCAAAACAGAACCCAAAAGATGCCTAAGTTCGACCCCAACTCCAGTCCTTAAATGCAAAGTGAAAACCCACGATGACAGCTCTCGTCCCTGCCCAAAACAGAGTACCAATCGTCCCCTTAAGACTCCATTCTCGCGCCTAAAAACAGTCCTAGCTGAGCCAACTAAGTCAGCATTTAAAACGGTTTTAGAGCGGAAATCCACAAGTATAAATCAACTCAAAAACAATCCCTAAAGACTACAAAAATCGCCCCAACACAGAGTCCAAATCAGTCCAAAACAATCCCTACATGTCAGTATACACCGTCTCAACTATAAAACACACCAATTATCACCCAAAACAATCCATACATGTCAGCATACACCGTCTTAAATATACCACTTACTAGCTAGCATCCCAAATGATCCCTAGAGGTCAGTATACACCGTCTCAATCATCTCCACATATCAGTATACACCGTCTCAACTATACAACTGACTAATTAACATCCATAAGGATCCCTATATATAATTATACACCGTCTCAATTATAAAACAGACTAACCAAAGATTCGAAATAAACATATTTTACAAGTTATATCGAGTAATCCGTTATCGTTACCTTTTTAATCTTCTACCAGACCGTCTATTTTAGTACATACAACCGTCTTATAATAAATAAAGCTGAAAATATAAATGGGTTTGTAAAAATACATGACGAAAATGAATTTTACTTACAACGGATTGACAGGAACGATGGGAGCAGCAATATGGAACGAAAATCATTGATAACGGATGACAAACGGAGTGGCAGGATCAATTTAAAATCTGATAAAAATTAAAACAGAACGAAAAGAAGAAAAAGGAAGGGAAAAGAAAGAATGTTGCGTAAGAAATGAGGGAGCAACCAGCTAGCTAGCTATTTATTATACGTACGTTTCTTCATCGTTAAGAAATTTCGCTCGTTTTTAAAACCGTCTCGAGTTAATAAAATCGGTTTTAGTAAAAGTTTCAGTAATAAAACGGAATCAATAATAAATAAATTTAATGAGTGAAAATAAAATAAACTCAGCTAGTTAACGTAAATAATACAATATCAGCTTGAATCGGAATTATTAGCGATTTTTACAAAACTAACGGATATTAATAAAAATTGCTAATTTAGTGAAATAAGCTCGAAATAGCTAATTGGACGGTTTTGTTCCCAAAATCCATCTCGGGTTCACTTAAAACAACTTTCATAAGGACTCGTAAAGAAACGGAAATTATTAAATAAATAAACTCGAACTAACTTCAATAAACTCGAACTAACTTTAAATAGACTTATTAATGATTATTAAAATTAACGTATCGAATTATGATGAAATTAATTAATTAGCTAAGCATATATATATAAATCGTTAAATGATGTAATTAAATTCAAAATAGCAATTAAAAGAATTTTATCCAACTTAATAAAATACGGGGTGTTACAAGCTATCCCACTACTCAACTCATACCTGCTCAATAACTGCTCACCATCCCCGAATGGATCACCGCAGGTTTTAAAACAATAAACCGGGGTCAGTACTATTCACACAATTTATATAACCAACAATACAGTAATCAAGACAGCTCAAGCGTCACACACAATCACCCACTCCAATCAATCTCCGTCACCGATCGTCCACTGGACCCGACCCGCGCCGGTGGGGGACCACAGCCGTACCCACCAAATCCCCGCTCATCATACCCAGCGATAACCCTGTCCCATTAATGTGCACATCCCCTTCCGTGGTGGGTTTCACGAAGGGCGAAACTAGGGCGTGAAGCCACTCCCGCAAGTGACTCCACTCAGCCGAGAACGCATCTCGAGAACCAGAGACCAACAATCAGCAATCACAATACAACATCAACAACCGTCTGAATCAATCAACAATCACTAACTACAACACAATCACCACACATTATGTAACTAATACTGAGTAGGGAAACCCTACCTGGAAAGCACAACAATCAGACGATCTCACAAATTTGATATCAAACGCTTCCTCTACGAATCCTCCTCCTAATATACAAACATATAATCACTACCAATCATACAAACAACAAAAACCCCCAAATCCCCAAACTAGGGTTTGACCAACTTTAAAGAAACATTATAAAAACGGTATATAGGTCTTACCCTCGACACAAGGATCACAACGGTATAAAGAAAGGTAGAATCCGACCTTCCAAGCTCCGGGATTTACCAACAATGCGATTAAAGCGAATGACGTAGTTTGATTTCTCTTCTCACAGTGATTAGGTTTTAAAAAGTGTTTTAAGAACAATGACGGAGGTATTATATACTCTAATCGCATTATTAACAAAACCCGAGAAATCATCCCCCGTAAACCGGCTACTCGATCGAGTAGCTAAGGTACTCGATCGAGTTCCCCCTTACTCGATCGAGTACCCACGTTACTCGATCGAGTACCCAACAGGTCAGAAACTATTTTAATCTGCAACTCGCCCTTACTCGACAGAGTAAGGCCTACTCGATAGAGTACCCAGAGACTCATAAATACGTAGTATTACAAGAGAAGAGTGCTTGTGATGAGAATTTAGTTGATGAGAATGTTTGAAATAGGAATATGGAGAATATTAGGTCTCTAGAGAAGGTGGCTAAAGGATTATTGTTGTTGTCGTCTTGGTTTAGTGGTGGCGGTGTGGTGTGGTCTTTGAAGGTAGAGAGTTTTTGGATAGGTGATCGAAGAGGGTGATGATGTTGTTGCATTGTTGCTGCGAATTATGACATTTTGGTTTTCATTCGAGTTTTTATTCTTCTGGATTGATTTTACATTATTAGTTGATTATGCAGGTTAGGATGATTTAGTTGAAGGGTTGGGTTGCCCATTGATAAGGTTGGAATTGAGAGAAGAAGAGAAAAGAGGATAGGAGAATGAAGGGAGTCAGCGCCAGAGGATTGACTGCAGGAGGAGTGTTAATAGTTCGAATTTTTATGTGATTAAATATAGTTGGGAGTATTATAAGAAGGTCACTCATAGTTTGGATTATTCTTGTAAAATGATTAAGGAGTTTATAACCCTTAAAAACATAAAGTAACCTTTTGTTTAGATTGTCAGTCCCTCTAGTTGTTGGACGTATGCCTCTCCTTTAATGAGAAGATGTTAGAACTTATTCTAACTTATTGGTATAGTAATAGGAGTACAAGAAACATATGGTGGAGTAGTGAAATTCAAAGCAACGCATGGTGAAGCAATGCAAATGAAGCAACTGATGGAAATAATACACTTAATGCATTTGCTCATTTACTCCTACAAGCACAATAAATTCATGTGCAATTCTCAGCAAAATAACACAACAAAATTACAACATAATACATACTTCTCTTCCTCCTTTATTAACACTCTCCATAATCATTTTGGGTGCTAATATTTAACACCTTACGAGAGTTTATTAGCTTGACTATTTTTATAGTCCTTGAGGAAATTATCCTTGTACTCCCACATCATTATAGTGAAATACTTGGCACTCTCGCCGGTGGTTATTTACCTCTATTTAAAGAGGGTTTTTCCACCTAAAAATCTTGGTGTTATTTTATTGTCTTTATCTTATTTCTCTTTAAATCTTTGGTTGAATTTATTCACTTCCGTACTCTGTACCCAAACAAATTTGCATCAGAGCCATATTATTTCAACTGAGATTTTTCCATAATGTCGACAAAATTTGACATAGAGAAATTTGACAGTAAAATTAGTTTCGCCATTTGGAGAGCAAGCCGTTCTAATTTAAAATGGTTTAAGAAGGCTTTAGATGGTAAGTCTAAGAAACCATCCACTATGACAGATGAACAATGGGATGAAATGGATGAGAAGGCTTTGTCTGTGATTCAACTTTGTTTATCACATGAAGTTTTACGTGAGGTCATTAAAGAGATGTCTGCTGCCAACATATGAACTAAATTGGAATTTCTATACATGACCAAGAGTCTAGCAAATAAGCTTCGACTCAAGGAACGTCTACCCACTCTCCGGATGTCAGAAGGCACTCTTGTAAAAGCACACTTAGATGAGTTTAATTCTATCATAATAGATTTTGAGAACCTTCATGTTAAAATCGATGATGAAGATAAAGCTGTCCTACTCATTGTCTCATTACTACCCTCATTTAAACACTTTAAAGAAATTATGTTATACAGTAACAATATTACATTGTCCTTCGAAGATGTCAAGTCTCACCTCCTATTAAAAGAAAAATTTGATACTAAAATTAATTCTGAACAATCGAGTGAAGGTTTGGTTATTAGAAGGAGAACATTCGAAAAAGGTAGTAGTAGCAAGAGTAAGGCCAGGTCAAAATAAAGAGTTAAAAACTCTAAATTTTTCCGATATTGCAAGAAGAAAGGACACGAAGTCTCTGAGTACAACCCGAACACCATGCTGAACCTAATGTTGTTGAGTCTGAGTCTGATGGGGATGTTTTAGTTACTGCTGATATAGAACAAAGGTCTAGAAATGAGTGTATACTTGACTTTGGCTATACTTTCCACATTACACCTTATAAAGACTGGTTTACTACTTATAAATCAGTTAATGGTGGTCTTGTTTTGATGGGCAACGATGCACAGTGCAAAGTTGTTGGTGAAGGCTCGGTAAAAATTAAAACACATTGATGTGACTCGTATTTACGAACATTTAGTCCCTTAACTAGACTCGTTCCTATGCTTCCTACCATGTATTAGGGTCATTTCTATCTTAAGCTTTCTACTTTGCATATTCTATGAGGTTTTGTGCCCATGGTAGGGGAAGAGCGCTAGCCTTGCGTGTATGGAGCAAAACGGAGCTAATTGATCGCACCTAACGACCAAACATCAAAGAGGAGAACGATACTAAAAGCCTAAGTAGATAGAGCAAGTAAACTGGCATTGACAAAGGACCCCTACAGTTCCTCAATGATTCCCACGGATCATGAGGCAGCCAAATGAAGAAGAAGGAAATAATCAAGGAACGACGTGCGACCCAGAGCCTGACCGGGCGTCCCATTACTAAGGACGGGCGTCCCACAGCACAGTCCGGGCATCCCTAAGGCAGGCCGAGCGTCCTTTATTGCAGCATGAGCGGGCAACAGCAGCAGGTCGTACGTTCTGAAGCAGAACTTGCAAGGCGTTAACTTCACTTAAGGGGCTTAATCATCATTTAAGCCCTTAGTTAACCTAATACTTGTACTTAGTATAAATACTACCTTGTAATAGGAGATTAACACCAAGTCATTAGAGTAGATTAGACATCAATTAGCTTAATTAGATATTAATCCTTCCTTAATTATTGTTCAAAATTTCTTAGATCTAGTTGGGTAATTTGAAGATTATTTTTGGGATTATTGGAGAATTGACAACTCTTCATCATCAATCAAGTTTTCTTCTATTATTCTTTGCATTCTATTTTGATCATCTTAAGTTGGTACAATTTCCTTACTCTTAACTTAATCCTTATTTATTGTTTTGCTCTTTCACCATGTTTATGCTTATTAAGATGATTGACACCATTATTAATAAGATTTTCATGGTAATGAGTGAGTAGTTCTTTAACTAGGGTTAATGGGGGATTAGGGGAGTTAATCATGGAGTAGATCCTTACTTAATAAGTTCATATGAATGCTTTATTGTTGTAGTTTCAACTTATGCACATGTTATGCTTGATGAAATACTTGATTGACAACCTAGCATGATTCTCTTATCCTTTCAACAAGACTTGTAAGTCATAAACTAACTCAAGGCTTGTTAGACCATGCATATTGTTGAATAGGGAGAACTAAGTCGACTTGTAGGTGTGTTAAAGTCTTGAACGACTCGGTTCCGAGAGTTAAAACTTCCTAGGAATTGTAAGATATAAACTAACTCGATTCCACTACAACAATAAATTCCTTACATCTATGAAGCCTATTTATGTGATCTCATCATGATTCCCTTATGAACCCATGACACCCTAGTGCTTTTTATCAATTGTTTACATCCCCATTTACTTAGTTTGCTTTGCTTTCAACTTAAAGACATGATTATTTGCTTTTGATAGCTTAATCCAATACCCGTCCCTTGGGATCCGACCTTTACTTACCTCTCTACTAAGAGTAGTTTGTCGAGACTATAAATATTGTTTGAGAGCATATAACGACAAGTTCATCAAAATGGCGCCGTTGCCGGGGACGGTGTTCAATTGAATTGTTATCAATCATTGTTTTTAGTTGTGTTTTTCTTTGCCTTGGGGAAAAGCATTTCCTTAAGGTAGTTCTCACCTTTTTCTCTTAGTTTACATTGTAAGATGGACCTTATAGATTGTTGTGTAGAGGACCATGTGGGTTCTACTCTCATCAAAGACCCTTTGGAAGCATTGGAGGCCTTGGAAGCAAGTAAGGCTAACGGTAAACATTGGGCATTGGAAGTAGATCTCCTTGAGGTCGCTCTAACCAACAAAGAGCTCACCTATGATCAATCGATGAGGATTGATGGTATCCTCAAAGAATCATCACAACCCATCAATGTGGAACAAGCAATGAGGGTAGAAAGTGTGATAGAGGTGGAAAGCGTAATGAAGGTGAAAAGTATTCTCAATGAACCATCAAAGGTAGAAGTTGAGGTACAAACGCCATCTTTAAAACCCCTTCCCCTAAATTTGAAGTATTCTTACCTTGACGAGTCTAAAATAAAACCCGTGATTGTCAATGAAAAACTAGATGAATGTCAATTCGAAAGTTTGATAGATGTGCCAAAGAAACATGAAAAGGCTATTGGTTATAGTCTAGATGATCTTAAGGGAATAAGCCCCGACTTTTGCATGCATAATATTCATTTAGAAGAAGACCATAGGCCTACCATTCAAGGCCAAATGAGACTAAATCCCCATATGCAAGAGATTATAAAAGCGGAGGTTATGAAATTACTTGATGCGAGAATCATTTACCCTATATTGGATTCCTTGTGGGTTAGCCCCGTTCAAGTGGTACCCAAGAAAGGAGGTACCACAGTGGTGAAAAATGACAAGAACGAGCTAATACCCATAAGGAAGATCACCGGTTGGCGAATGTGTATTGATTATCGTAAGTTGAATTCCGCAACAAAAAAGGATCATTTCCCTCTCCCATTTATTGACCAAATGCTTGAGAGATTTGCCTCTAACAAATTCTTTTGCTACCTTGATGGGTTGACAGGCTAATCGTATACTTACAAAAAATAACCAACTGGTGTCTAACTAATATAGCTAGGGAAGTCGGGATTGTATCCACATGGAGGCAAGATATCTGCTAAAGGTCCGTCTATTAAGTCACAAAATGGGGGGTTGATCTGATTGTTTATTTCTAAACTAATAAAGGATTAAGGTAAAGAGAAATTAAGCAAGAGTAATAATAATAGAAAGTATGATAAAGATGATCAAATAAAGAGAAGGCATGCCAGGATTTCGGTTCACCATGGCAGTCTATCGACTCAGCTCCAAATAGCCTAGACAATCTATTGTGAGAAGGATACAGGAAAGGTCCTTCCGGTCCACTTTCTATCCTAGAATTCCACTAATTTAACTTCCATCCTCATTAGGGTAGTCTACTGTTCATAGCAGGTCTATTTAATCCAATCTTCCGATCCAGGAGTAAAATTAACCAGATTAAAGGTAACTTAGAAGCGTGCACTCAATTAAGTTGACATTACAGTTAAATTGCTATGGGACAGATTCTCACAAATAAATCATCTAGTCTATTCGCTACATCGTCACAATCCTACCATGGATTCCCTAATCCCAAAATTAAAGGAATTAGCTACTCATAATATTAATGGTGTCAACAATAATAATATTAAGTGTACTAATTTGAGACATAATGAAATAACAATAATAAAGCATAAACTAAATTAGGGCAGAAATAATTAAGAGGGAACACGAATTAAAGCAAACAAACGATAAGATTAAGATTAAGAGAGAAAATAATGATTACAATCTCAAGCAATCCGGCGTGAAGATCAATCCAATACCCAAGCAAGAGATTAAAGGAAAGGAGGAAGAGTTTTACAGTAGAAAGTATGAAAGAGAGATTAGAGTGTTTAGAGATGGAAAAACGTCCT
Organism: Silene latifolia; assembly: GCF_048544455.1. Lineage (NCBI taxonomy): Eukaryota > Viridiplantae > Streptophyta > Magnoliopsida > Caryophyllales > Caryophyllaceae > Silene > Silene latifolia. The sequence goes on along the minus strand of NC_133528.1, from coordinate 48,118,708 downwards.
AATGACCTAATTAACAAAAGCTTAAATAGGAAAAACAATACTTAACAAACTAATAGCAACACGGGTCTCTAAAGCCCGCGTGAAACTAAAATCCTCTCGATCGAGTGAATTCAGACCACTCGATCGAGGTCTTCTCCAGATTTTCCTCTCGATCGAGCAAATAAAGCTCTCGATCGAGGACTTCCAGTAATCAGCATTTCGATCGAGTAAACAAAAGTACTCGATCGACCTCTCGTGTCCTCCAAACCACTCGATCGAACCATAAAGCTTCTCGATCGAGTGCTTTTCTTCCAAAACAACTTCTAACTCGTCTTTAACCACTTCCTTGACCATCCTTCACGCACTCCAAGGCATATTTCTCGCTCTAACATTCTCGTCTCTTCATTATGCAGGCTAAATAGAACGAATAGAGTACGGCTCCACCACTTTCAAGTTCATTTCTTCAAATCAGACAAAACAAACCAAAGTAGCCAATTCGGGGCATTTTGCAATACATAACAGTACAGAAATGCATAGAAATACGTGCCATATAAGACTAAAAAGGCTATATAAAATGCACGTATCAAATCTCCCCAAACCGAACCTTTACTCGTCCTCGAGTAAACTAAATGCAAACTAATGGAACAGAATAAAAGCTCAGAGCTAGCTATAACTTGTCTACTTGAACCAATTTAATGCAAACAAAAATCAACAGTCATAGCTACAGCAGTCAATACGCAAATGAGTTATAAGATGTCCATAAATAAAGCTGACTTATCAACCTTGCAAGACCAACAAAATCAGACTCTCACGCGGTCACTCTTCTCTCATGAAGCAAAGGGCGAATTATATATGTATAAGAGAGAAAGAGGAACAGTCACTCATCTAAACTGCGACCTACATAACATGCATGCAACAAAAATGATAGACGATTCAACTACTATGCATACACTCCAACCAACAATGTCCGTCACAGCCGAGGGCTTACAAATAATATGGGAAAGTGAGGTTCAGGTGAGAAAGGCAAAACAGATTATGGGAATGTGAGGGTAAGCGTCAAGCTAGCTTCTAAACAAGACCATATAAGAACGTCCGAATCTCAACTGACTGAAAATAAAGCACAAGTGACCTTCATGGCACAAATCTCACTAACCAAATACACTATCTCCTCAAGAAGATGCAAATAAGAACAGAGGAGTGAGACGGTCACAAAATTCTCTTTTTTAATACGGTCTCATATTTTCAAACAACTAACATTTTTCATTTTTTTTCTTTTTCTTTTTACCGTGCGATTCAACTCTTTTTTTTTCATTTTTTTTCTTCTATTACACGTTCCTTTTTCTTTTCTTTTTCATGTCTTTTTTCATTCCATAAACTCATCCTTCCTCTTCTTTCTACCAACTCCAATCAAATGAACAATTGTGCCAAACTCGCAACATGGATCAAATACCGCAAAAGTTACACTAAACTAGCTTGACAAGGCAGGCTTAATTATGGGTGTAGCTAATGGGTCAAAAAGGCTAAATTTGGCTTAAGTGGAGCTAAATGGGTGAAAAATGAAAGAAAGGGAAATTTACAAGCACCTCCCTGCATGTGACACCGACCACAAACCCGAATGTATGCAATTGACAAGAAATCGAATGTCATAAATGTGCAAAAATGATGAACATGTTATGCAAGGAGTACTACTCTCAATTTCTATGTAAACTGGTCATGAATGTCACCAGTTATATGGCTCTAAATCTCAGAAATTATAGAGTAGGTTGCCAATTTATCAGGTCAAGTCTACACGGTCAGCTAAATTTGAACAAAAACACGTAGATATGCGTAAGACTCAGCTAATAACTGTCAATAAAGTGCAAGGCTCAAGTAAAAATGACAAGTTACAGTGCAATATCATCACGGAAATCAACCGTTCCGACTCAACCTATATGCAAAATGAAACGTGAATATGTTATTATTTTTTTGAAATTTTCTAATTTCTTGAATTTTATGATTTTTTTTGAAATAAAAGAGAACAATGCAAGCAAAAAATAGAAATGTGAATGCAAAAACAAATGCAAATGCAGACTCAAAGGATGCATTACCCTCCCCAAACCAAAACGGACAACGCCCTCATTGTCCTCCAGCATACACTAGCAGATAAATACAGGGGAACAGGAAAATATGTTGGTGGATTTGATCACAAAGTCATTTAAGTGTATTCGGGTTTTCAAGTTGAAATCGGTTTGAACTCGGAATCGATATAATATGAGTAGGAGAGTACGGAGTGTACGCTCATATAATCGTATATCGAGTTCATGGGTTAAATGGATATGTTTATGATAATGTAATTTATCATGTATGAAAGACGTAATTCTAAGTGTAAATGATGTATATTACGTCCCCTATCAGATTTGGATATTTGGGGTTAAGTACATTGACACTTAAAATATATTAAGAACATGAGAAATCGAAGAAAATACGATACGCTTTCTCTTTTGCGCGTGAGTTGCCATGTGTTTGGCAGTTTGTTTGTAATATGTCGTTGGATTTGGTGCTAAATCCTATGATCTTATCCATTATTAACAAACTCTTATATACATATATATTCTATATATATAAAATGAGTGTGAGTATTAATACACACTGAATTATATTTCGAATTTCACATAACAAAGTAAGATAAAACTTCATTAAGTAATCTCTTTATCTTTGCCTAGATGAAGAGGGCCTCAACCGTCTTATCCTACAGGGGATTTCGTCTAACCCTAGGCATGAAATAGGGTCGAAATACTCTTAAGGAAAGCGTGCTCTTCGTGATTCGGTTGATATCCAAGTTTACGATCATTATCACTGTTACCCTATTACCAAATTTTACCAACATTCTTAAGAGTATTTTGTCTGTGGTAATGATCGTGTCCATGCGTAAGACGATATTGGTGTGCAAGTTTTATTCAACGGAACCGCTGATATAGGATTTGGATTTCAGTTGAAAGGGGCGATCAATGGAAAGTCACCAGGCTTACTAATGTTTGCCAAATTGATGATGGCAAATCAAAGTACATGCAGGAAACATTAAAGCCACAGATAAGTATATTATGATGGTTGAATGCATGTCTTTATGATAAATTGATAATCATGGAGGTTATGGTGTACGTTATTGTTCCCACATTTTGCATGCATGATGAAATGATTTATATACAGAGAATGATCTTTGGTTGATCAGAAATTAATGTTAGGCGTCAAAACTGAAAACAACGAATCATCCAGATAATGTTTTATTACTTTATGCGTGTTGTCTGATGATGAAGTTTGTGTACATATATAATATTTGCAATATTTATGTGTTGGTGGTTTTCTACTTGACGTGACAATGTCTCTTAGTCTCAAGGAGTTCTTCATATATGCATAAATGGAGTTACTATGTCTGGTATGGCATTTTGACATCATGAATTATCATGAGAAAAGGTTTAATACCAAAGTGCTGTCTATAACTAAGTCTACAATACATGTATGATGTATGGTGATTTGGCTACAAATTTCTTTACAAGAAAAGTTAATATTGTTAAGCAAGGTTAGTTTTTTGCTTAACGGTTGCGGAAGTAATTTGTCACCATTGTTTAATTATTGCCATGTTTATGATTTATGTTCTCACTTTAAATATGTCAAGTGTAAATAATTTACATCTTGATTTGAACATGTTTAATTCTTGGTTGAAATCTTAATATGGTGAAATATTAAGTGGTTGTTTACTTGTGTTTACTTGATTGTATGTCATGATTAAGAGGGTTTCTCTTGATAGTTACTATTCATATTATGCTATAATAGTGGTATATTGTTGATTATATGAATTGTGTGTATACTATATAACAATAGTGGTGTACTATTAAATGTACAAGATGGGTGTGAATGTCTCTAATAAATCCTCCTTGATAAGATACATGGTAATGCGAAATAGAGTAGTATAATACGGTTGCTCGTATGGCTCATTAGCAAGTGTATTGGTTTTGAATGGTGTCAACTTCCAGCTCATGGTGACTTGAGATATCCTAGGTTGGTTAAAGGAGATGTTGGAGAATCACCCATGAAAAAGGACATATTTTATGTCAATTGTGTCTCATTGTTATTAGTCCTTGTTATTTATTTTGGACAAGTTTAATGAGATGGGTATTAGTGTCGTTCTTGATCAAGAGTTATTAATTGATCTTTTATTTCATTATAATGGTAAATATGATGTTTTAATCAATGGATATTTGATCGGTTGTTTAATAATATTGTTAGTGTGCTAACTGTTTTGTAATGATTATTTAACATGCTAATATTTTGTGTAAAACAATTTTAAAGTTTGATTATGTAATTGTTTTTATCATATAATCTCGGGAATGATGTTTTCCTATAACCATTGTGAGATTATGGAGTTATAGTGGTTTAACCATGTGAGAGGTACATCAATAATGTTGAATGTACAGTTATTGGACGAGTCCGGTAATGGAGTAATCATTTGTTGTAGGATTATTGACAAGTTGATCTTTGGCATAGACCAAAGACGATTGTAAAAGGTGGTTCTCTCGTCGTGTTCTTCTATGAAGGACATGGGGGAGGTAATATGATCCTTGGTATTCGGATCAAGGGTGAGAGTATGATTATTATATACCGGTTAATACTCTCAAAGGTCGAGTATGGCATTTTTATTCAATAATGAAAGTGGAGTTATTACTCGGGTTCACAAGGGCTTAATTATTGCGGTTTGACAAGTTGAGTAAATATACTAGTTTAGCTAGTACTCATATTTGAAAAGCGATTAGGCAAGTGTGAAAATGTATAAAGTAAACCATGAATTATGGTTTGTGCTATGTCATTTTTTCTTCGGTTATAGAGGGAAAATGTTATGCAAATTGATTTACCAATGTTGATGGTCCTTTCTACAAATGGTAGAGTATTCTTGCCTAAGAGAGGCGCCATTACCTTATGGGTTTCCAAGAAGTGAATTTGCATAATGAGTTTGGCATTGGAGTTTGTATGCGTAGTACTAGGATAGCCGGTTAAGGCTAAGTAGCTAAGAAAATTAATCTACAGTATTACTTAAAAGTATTAGACCAATTTCATCCATAATTTTTTGATAGTGAATAACGGTGCACCAGAGTGTTTGTTATAACACGGTATATAGACTATCATAAAAGGGGATTGATCTTGGTTGTATTTTGTGAGATCTCAATGTATCTAGTGGATCAATTTGCATAAAGGATCAACTAGGGACTTGGCTAACAAGTCGGATATCGGGATGATAAAGCCTAAATTGATCTTTGTGGTAGGACACCCAACTCCCCTCTAATATATGTTAGAGGCTGAGTTCAATGTGGAAAGCCTATTATGAAAGATTGAAGCACATAATTTATAATGTCCCAAAAGGATGTGCTTGAACCTGCAAGAATGGTAGGATCTTTGAAAAAATGCTATTGCAGGGCATGATTAAAAGAATCTACCTATATGAGTGTAAAGTGTAGCCGCTTCTTAAAGCTAGGGCTTGGCTATGCGCTCATGAATGGATATGGACACATGGATGTTAAAAGTGTCAAGAATAAACATTTTGGAGTTATTTGAATTTATGTGTATGTTATCTTCATGTATTCAAAATGAGTTGAAGGGTTCAATCCGTGGGACACCCTGATTCTCGAATATTTGGAATGTGTAATGTACTAATGTGGAAGTTCAATCCTTGGGACACTTTCATTTATGCATAGATTTGTTGCTTTGTTGTTTTATTGGAAACAAAGGATACACTTAAATGGGGGAGGAATGTTGGTGATTTTAATCACTAGTCATTTAAGTGTATTCGGGTTTTCAGGCCGAAATCGGTATGAGCTTGTGATTGATATAATGTGAGTTATGGGATGCGGAGTGCACACTCATATAATCGAAATTATCGAGTTCATGGTTAAATGGATATAATTATGATAAATGATATTTATCTTGATTGGTGGTTATATGGTTGGATTTGGTATGAAAACCAACATGCTTATCCTATTAACAATCTTGTATTACATACATTATATGTATATATAAGGGAAGAGTTAGAATAATTCATACTAACACATTAAAATTTCAGATTTTGGAAAGACAAAGCAAGATTGATAAAACTTCATTAAGTAATATCTTTATCTTTGCCTAGATGAAAAGGGCCTCAACCGTCTTATCGTACAAGGGATTTCGTGTAACCCAAGGCATGAAATAAGGTCGAAATACTCTTAAGGAAAGTGTGCTCTTCGTGATTCGGTTGATATCCAAGTTTACGATCATTATCACTATTACCCTATTAGCAAATTTTACCAACAAAATACAACCGATAAATGCATGAAAAACAATAAATAAAAAGGAGACAAAAGAAATAAGAGAACAAGAATGTACATACAAAACACGAACTTTCCCAAACCAGCCTGAAAACTGGGGAAGTGAGTAGACCAATAGCTACTGGTCAGCCTCGTCCTCCACGTCCTCCACCGTGAAGTCTGGGTACGCGCCTCCTCCTCAGCTGTGCCCTCCTCCTCATCACTGGCTGGCTCTGGGTACCCCTCAGCGGGGTACCGGTAGAAAGACGGGTGTGGCCAACCCTCAGGAACGGGACGTCGTCGCATCATGTGATACTCGTATAGAGGGAACAAAGTAAGAGCTATGTCCCGCTCCATACGAGCCTGCCTGCTAAGAAGTTCAAGCAACAAACTGTCACGGCGTCCTTGGTCAAGGACCGCGGACGCCTCAAAGGGTGGAGGAGGAACAGAATTAGTCGGGTAAACCGGCTGTGTCTGGTCGGGCGCAGGAGTAGGAGTAGGAGTAGGGATCGGGGTAGGAATGGCTGTGGAAGTCTGGCCACCCGTAGAAGGTGTGGATCCCTCTCCGGTCTCAGGTCTCTTCCGCTTCTTAGAAGCGGACATGGTAGGAGGTGGGCCAAGTGGGAGGTCATACATGGGTAGTGGTGGAGGTATCCTGCCCTTAACAGTGGGCAGGGGAACGAGACGAGGCAGGGTGGTGCAAGGTAAGGGTACAGATAAGGAACCGCAAATCTTCCATGTCTGATGGTCAGAAGTAAGCCAAGTTATAGACAGCATAGCTGCCAGGTCAAGGTACCTATCAGTGTCTAGGTGTTGTAGGTCACGAGAAAAGGCGGGGAAGATAGAACGGGCAAGAAAAGTGGCTATGGCACCGCAAACAATGGTGCCCGGAGTCTTCTGCCCCACCGTGTGAAAGTACTGAGCAGTCAAGTAAGCAATGTTAAGCACAAAGGGTCCCTCACTGTCAATGTTCAGGTACCCACCAAGAATAGACAGCTCAATGTTGTTCACATTGTTAGGTTCTTTACGGCCAAAGATGGTCCCACCAATGAGACGCAAGAAGTAATGGGCCGGGGGAAGGTGGACATGCGCGAGCTTGCGGTCCTCGTAACTGGTCTGTGCCAAGGTCCTCCACAACATGCGGATAACCTTCCTAGGAGGGGCAGTGTCACCCGTAAAGGAAAGACCTAACCTAGTACCAAACTCCTCTAAGGTCCAAGAAATAGTCCGGTTAAATAACCGGAAGGAAACAGAAGCACAGGTCGGGTCAGTGGCGTAGGCGCCAGAACAGAAGGTAAAGGAGCTGAAAAACTCAAGGGTCAGCTCCCTGTAGGTTAAGGCACATATGGTAATCAGTCCCGACATCCCCGCCCCTCTAAAAATCTCAAGTAAGGGCTCGTAAATACCTAACCTATCAAGTGACTTACGACATAAAAACTTTGTAGACAGAAAATCACAGCTCGCTAAGGCAAAGAAACGAGTACGATGAAAAGCGTTAACGAAAATTACCTCGGCGTAGTCGGGGTGCGGGTCGAGTGAATCATCAACTCGGATAGTGACACGGCCAGCAGAGCGGCCAACAGAAGGTGTAGCTCGCCCGCGACTCCGTCCTCTAGTACCTGAAGAAGAAGCCCGTCCAGTGACAGGGCGAGGTACTAAGGCAGCCCGATAAGCAGCTGTGACAGCAGGTGACCACGCAGCAGGTGTGGTCACCGTACCAGAAGTACTAGCAGTGGCTGTGCTAGTAGAGGCAGCAGAGGCGGAAGCAGAAACAGAGCTAGCAGCAGTGCTAGCAGAAACTGAAACTGTGGCCGACATGGTGGTAGAAACAGAGCTAGCCGCGACAGAAGCGGAACTAGCAACAGCAGCAGTGGTAGTACCAGTAACAACAGTAGCTAAAACAGCGGAAGTAGCAGCGGTACTAAAAGTCGTAGTGACGGTGGTGACAGCAGGGACCACCGTCTCAGTCGAGGATGGAACAACAGTCGAGCTAGTCGAGGGAAATGAACTACTTTTCATCCTAATCAAGTAAGTACGGGGGAAAACACTCAATTAAACCGACTAGCCACAAACTCCCCAAAATAGTCGGGTTTTTCGAGCTAATTTGCAAAACCTTATACCCTAATTACTCAAATAAATTCGAAACAATATATAGATTAACAAAAGAGCAAAAGGGGAAACTTACTTGATCAATAAACCCACAAGGTAAGCAAGAAAATCGACTCAAATTGATGCAAATGATGGATTTTCGAATGTGAAACCCGCAAACCCTAAATCCCAAAATCAACCACAAAAAGGACGAAATTCAAGGGGAAAATAGAGGGCAAGTGTCGAATTAAGCACAAGGATTAAAATGTGGGTGTTGGATTTGGTATTTGGGCAAGAAATATGGAGGATTTGGGGTTATTATCGCAAACAAGAAAGAACAAAAATGAAGAATGAAATAAGGAATGAAAAATAGAAGTTAAAAAGTTAACTTCCTGCGTGTAGTAAACAATTTCACTCGATCGAGTGATTTTAAATCACTCGATCGAAAACTTTGGCTTCCATTCTACTCGATCGAACAAAATTCCACTCGATCGAGAACTCCTCATTTTTGCCATTTCGATCGAATAACTGAAACCTCTCGATCGAACGGTTTTTTTGGGCATTCCTCTCGATCGAGTACAAAAAGTACTCGATTGAGTTCTTTTCTCGTATAACTCATCCCAATGCAATATAAATTCCCCAAACCTGCATAAAAACACGTAAAAATACATCCCGACAATACCAAATCACACAATACGCAGTCTATAGTCTTTTCTAGCTAAGCTAAATAGTCTAAAGTCTAGCTGTCCTAAAAATGCAATAAAGAAATTCGACGGAAATTTAAAGTTTTACAATTTGTTACAACGGGGCATTCCCCGCTTAATTCCCAAAACATTTCAATAGCCCAAAGGAGGGCTTTTGACTGGAGGAGGTCCCTTCAGCATCTCAGACCGTCCTCTTCGATCTCCATGAGCTTGAATTTGAGCCATTAGAGGGAGAGTAATTGACGTCCACGTATGCACGAACTTTCTTCTTCCCTTTGTCTTTCCCATCAACTTTTACATTGGCATCTCCATTTTGATTGACTTTAATCACACTTTGACCGTTGAAAACTCCGGCATCCATTCCATCTGTACCTGTAGTAAGGAAAATAGAAGAATGTTCCTCCTTTTCGCGCTCAGTCCGAGGCGGAGGGGTTACAATAGCAGCACAAAATTCAACATTCCCAGCTGGAGTGTCTATATATGAGTCAGTAGAGGATAGGGCATTGTAAGGTTGAGCTTGCATGGGAGTCCTACGAGATTTAGACTAATGAAATATCAATTCTTCATCTCCTACCTGAAACGTAAGTGTCTTACCCCCGACGTCGATCACTGCGCGAGCAGTGAATAAAAATGGTCTCCCTAAAATAATAGGGGTGTGAGTGTCTTCGGGAATATCAAGCACTACTAAGTCTATGGGAATAAAGAATCTCCCGATTTTGACAGGTACGTCCTCTATAACTCCTAATGGCCATGATATACTAAGGTCGGCCATCTGTACGGTCATGTTAGTGTAATTAAATTTGGTCAAACCAAGTCTCCTAGCGAGAGACAAAGGTAAGACGCTCACGCTAGCACCAAGATCGCATAGCGCGTTTTCAATCAAATGGGTTCCTATATGACACGGAATCGAGAAACTACCCGGGTCTGACTGTTTAGGTGGCAACTTATTTTGAACTAGGGCAGTCCCTACCTCAGTGAAAGCTACCGTCTCATGATCGTTTATATGCCTCTTACACGACAAAATTTCTTTCATAAACTTTAAGTAAGAGGGTACGTGAGTCCGCAACTCGGCAAATGGAACAGTAACATGTAAGCTTTTCAGGAGCTCGACAAATTTACCGAACTGTTGATTAGCTTTGGTGCTCTGTAATTGCCTTGGAAAGGGCACCGTAATAGGAATCTCGAGCCCTTTGTTCCTCTCTTCTAACGTCTCAGCGGGTTCAAACTCTTTTTCACTCGATCGAGTCTTTTTACCTCTCGATCGAGTCCTTTCAGGTGAGCGTTCACTCGATCGAACACTTTCATGCTCTCGATCGAGTTCCTATATATGCATAGTGTTCGATCGAGGCAAAGTTCCTCTCGATCGAACAATTTCTTCAACATTTTCACTCGATCGAGTGGTTTTAACCTCTCTATCGATTCCTTGAATATCCATATTACACGATCGAGCATTAATTCCATTCGATCGAGTGCTTTCTTCAACATTTCTACTCGATTGACCACCAGAAATTAGTCGATCGAGTATTTCTTTCGTGATTGGCATACTTTCAGCAACAGGCGACTATTCAGCATCAATAATAGCATTCCTCGGGTCTGATAAGTCATCTAAAGTCGACAATTTTAGTCCTTCATAAGAACGACCCCTTCGCAAATTAATCAAGTTTACCGTCTCATGTGGATTCGTCTCAGATTGGGATGGCAGATGACCCGGTTTCCTTGTGGATTGGCTTGCGGCCAACTGAACAACTTGAGTTTCAAGTGACTTGATTGAAGCTTCCTTCTGTTAGTCACTCATCTACAATTGCTTTGTCAATGATTGAATCATTGTCTTTAACTCAGTCAGCTCACTTACCCCACTAGAAGATGAAGCTCCTTGATGCGGTGGAGGGAAAGAAGGAGGGTTTTGAAAGCCTTGTTGAGCTTTATGAGGAGGGACATAAGCTTGTTGTTGTTGTTGCTGCTGCTATGGAGGAGTAGGATTAAGAACATTTTGACTTATCCACCTCAAATTGGGATGGACTGCCCCTTGATTATTGTAATAAGAACCTCCTCCTTGCCTATATTGCTGAAAGGCAAGGACTTGTTCTTTCTCTGTCAGACAGTCAATAGCAGTGTGACCGTCATTGCTCCCACATCTCTCACAGGTGATAGTTTCCTGTCTAGTCAACAGATGAACCGTCTGTTGATCACCAGCAGCTTGCATTTCCAATCTATCAAAACGAGCATTCATGGCTTCCAACTAAGCCACGCCCGCATTATCGACCGAATGAACGGTCCGAATTCCGTCCCTGGGGTTCCCATATTCAGCACAATGGGTCACCATCTCCTCAATAATGCCCCATCCCTTATCGTCATCAATATTTTTTTGAAATCTCCCATTGGATGAGGTGTCAAGTATAGCTCTGTGGTCATCGTACAACCCATTGTAGAACTGGTTGCACAAGAACCACTGATCAAAACCATGGTGAGGAAGAGACCTCACCAGCTTCTTGAATCGACACCAAGCCTCATAAAAATTCTCATCAGGGGCCTGTTTGAAACTTGTAATCTTCCCCCTCAGCTGATTAGTGCGCTGTGGAGGAATGTACCTTTTGTAAAAGGCAAGAGAAAGGGTCTCCCAGTTGGTGATACCGGCTGCAGTGCGATCAAGGTCAGTGAGCCACTCCCTGGCTCCATCAGTCAACGAAAAAGGAAATAGAACTTCCTTTATCTTTTCATGAGCTACTCCCTTAGTAGCGAGAATAGTAGAGCAGTAGTCATTAAAGACTTCCATATGCTTTCGCGGATCTTCACCCGCCACACCTCGATAAAGATTTCTTTCTACCAGATTTATATAAGACAGACGGATATCAAACGTGTTACCGTCCTCAGTTGAGAGCTTGAAACCTTTGGGAATCGAGGCAGCTCTGGGCTCTGAGTGACTCGCTATGTTAGGCATCTTTACTGGTTTGATAGCAGAAATGAGATTGTCTTCTTCAAAAGACGGGTCTTCTGCAAATAAGAAGTGTTGTAGCTCGGGCTCGAAAGTACTCAAGTCTTCCTTTCGAATTTCTCTTTGCAGACGAAGTCTATGCCGAAATAGTCTTTCTGGCTCAAGATTAGCAGGAACTAATTCCGACCTGTTTGACCTGGGCATACACAATACTGAAAGAGTTAAGTGAGAACTGTCTCAAGGAATAAAAATTCCCTGAGACGGATAAAAATAAACGAAAACAAAAAAGATAGGGCTATTGCCTCCCCGGCAACGACGACAAAATTTGACAGGCTAATCGTATACCTACCAAAAATAACCAACTGGTCTCTAACTAATATAGCTAGGGAAGTCGAGATCGTATCCACAGGGAGGCAAGATATCTGCTAAAGGTCCGTCTATTAAGTCACAAAATGGGGGGTTGATTGTTGATTTCTAAACTAATAAAGGATTAAGGTAAAGAGAAATTAAGCAAGAGTAATAATAATAGAAAGTATGATAAAGATGATCAAATAAAGAGAAGACATGCCAGGATTATGGTTCACCATGGTAGTCTATCGACTCAGCTACAAATAGCCTAGACAATCTACTGTGAGAGGGATACAGGAAAGGTCCTTCCGGTCCACTTTCTATCCTAGAATTCCACTAATTTAACTTCCGTCCTCATTAGGGTAGTCTACTGTTCATAGCAGGTCTATTTAATCCAATCTTCCGATCCAAGAGTAAAATTAACCAGATTAAAGGTAACTTAGAAGCGTGCACTCAACTAAGTTGATATTACAGTTAAATTGCTATAGGACAGATTCTCACAAATAAATCATGTAGTCTATTCGCTACATCGTCACAATCCTACCATGGATTCCCTAATCCCGACATTAAAGGAATTAGCTACTCATAATATTAATGGTGTCAACAATAATAATATTAAGTGTACTTATTAGAGACATAATAAAATAACAATAATTAAGCATAAACTAAATTAGGGCAGAAATAATTATGAGGTAACAAGAATTAAAGCAAATAAACGATAAGATTAAGAGTAAGAGAGAAAAGAATGATTACAATCTCAAGCAATCCGGCGTAAAGATCAATCCAATACCCAAGAAAGAGATTAAAGGAAAGGAGGCAGAGTTTTACAGTAGAAAGTATGAAAGAGAGATTAGAGTGTTTAGAGATGGAAAAACGTCCTAATGACCTAATTAACGAAAGCTTAAATAGGAAAAACAATACTTAACAAACTAATAGCAACACGGGTCTCTAAAGCCCGCGTGAAACTAAAATCCTCTTGATCGAGTGAATTCAGACCACTCGATCGAGATCTTCTCCAGCTTTTCCTCTTGATCGAGCAAATAAAGCACTCGATCGAGGACTTCCAGTAATCAGCATTTCGATCGAGTAAATAAAAGTACTCGATCGACCTCTCGTGTCCTCCAAACCACTCGATCGAACCATAAAGTTTCTCGATCGAGTGCTTTTCTTCCAAAACAGCTTCTAACTCGTCTTTGACCGCTTCCTTGACCATCCTTCACGCACTCCAAGGCATATTTCTCGCTCTAACATTCCCGTCTGCTTATTATGCAGGCTAAATAGGACGAATAGAGTACGGTTCCACCCCTTTCAGGTTCATTTCTGCAAATCAGACAAAACAAACCAAAGTAGCCAATTCGGGGCATTTTGCAATACATAACAGTACAGAAATGCATAGAAATACGTGCAATATAAGACTAAAAAGGCTATAAAAAATGCACCTATCATGGGTATTCGGGATTCTTCCAGATTCCAATACACCCGGATGACCAACACAAGACCACTTTCACATGCCCTTATGGTACTTTTGCCTATAGGAGAATGCCCTTTGGGCTATGTAATGCTCCCGCCACATTTCAACGTTGCATGATGAGTGTCTTTTCCGACTACCTAAAAACCATAATGGAAGTATTTATGGATGATTTTAGTGTCTATGGGAAAAATTTTGAGTCATGTTTGCATAATTTGTCACTTGTCTTGCAAAAATGTGAAGATGTTAGCCTTGTCTTGAATTAGGAAAAGTGTCATATCATGGTCAATGAAGGTATTGTCTTGGGTTATTTGATCTCGGAAAAAGGCATCGAGGTTGATAAAGATAAAGTTGAGGTGATAGAGAAATTACCACCACCTGTGAATGTCAAAGGGGTGTGGAATTTTCTCGGTCATGCGGGGTTTTACCGACGATTTATAAAAGATTTTTCCAAAATTGCAAAATCCCTCATTCAACTCTTGCTTAAAGATGCGTAATTCCAATTTACTAATGAGTATGTTGAGTCCCGAGCAAACTATTGTAGAACCAATCAATCAACAAAAGGCTCACAAAATAAGTATGGGTACTCTCAATCGATACATCCCTCTTCTCTCATAATTCATTCTACTTATGTCTCCCTCCTCACATTATCAACATGGTCACTATTCCGTTACAACATCATCACAAAAGTAAGTGATCCAAAGCCTCCATAATGAACGCTCTTCACTCACGCGCCCTCCTTATGTCTTCCCTCATCTAAGATGATCCTAATTTCCACCAATTCAATATCATTTTCATAATCCAACATAACATCCTCCTTATTTCTCCCCCTTATCACTCCATCCATTTGAAACACACGGTTATCTAGAATCAAACACCTCCAAACTCAATAATTAGACAACCTCAAAATCCTCCAAAAATACTTCAACACAATCCATGACAAATCATACAACAACAACAACGATATCATCCAAACAACTCAAACACCAAATGCACCAAGTGCTAATCATAAGATAGGCCTCCAAATCCCCCTCCTAGCCTTGGCACATGGTCGGGACTATTTCTTTTCGGTTACTTGTCGTTAGGAGCACCAAGACCAAAACACAATTTATAACTTCACAAACAACTCTACAATTAGTAAAGAGGCAAGTAAAGGTCGGATCCCAAGGGACGGGAATTGATATGAGATTTCTAATGCAACTAGTGGTGTCTTAAGGGGTGTAACAATTTGGGGTTTGAATAGAAGATCACTAAACTAAATAGCAATGAAAGTAAACAAGCAAGATGAATTAAAAGGGATGTAAACAATTGATAAAAAGCACTAGGGTGTCATGGGGTGATAGGGGATTCATGGGAATTGATCATACAAACATGTTCTCAAGTTATAAGCAAGCAATTATTGTTGTGATGGATTGAGTTGGTTTATATCTTACAATCCTAGGAAAGTTTGGGTCCCGGAGCCGAATCGATTAGATTGTACAACACCTACAAGTCGACTTAATCTTCCCTACTCAACAACATGCATGGTCTAATGAGACTTGAGTTGGTTTATGTCTTACAAGTCTCATTGAAAAGATAGGTGATGGGTAAAAAATGCAAGGATTCATAGGCTCGCATTTCATCAAACATAACATGTGCATGAGTTGAGATCATAACAAGCAAGCAAATAAACCATGAAAGCATATTAATTTAAGCATGAATCATTCCCCATGTTGGTTTTCCCTAATTACCCATTAACCCTAGCTAAGTGACTACTCCCTCATTATCATGTTGAACATGCTAGCAAGGTTGTCAATCATACCAACAAAGTGAAACATGATGAATAAATGAAAGTGATTAACAATAATTATAAAGGGATTAAGAGAATTATACCTACTAATGATTCCAATAATAAAGCAAAGAATAAAAGAAGTACTTGATGCTTAATTGAGAGGTTGTCAATCTCCCAATAATAACCCAAATAATCTTCAATTACCCAAATTAAAGGATGAACAAGAGAGAGATTAAGGAAATAAAACTTGTATTAAAACTTGATTAATTGTTGATTACAAGATTAAACAGAGATTTGATTGATATTAACTACACTAAAGATTGCTAAGAAGAACATGCTCTTCTCATTAGACTAATGGGGTATTTATACTGGGGATTAGGTATGTGAATTAAGGTTAACTAAGGGCTTAAATGACGATTAAGTCCCTACTTAAGGAAACGCCGGTCTCTAGAAAAGGATGTGCATCTTTCTTGAAACTTGAAGAAACGAAATTGGTCTGCCTTGGAATCCGGGCGTCTTCAGCACGGGACGGGCGGATTCGGTGGTTTCTGCCCGGGCGTCTTGGGGTGATGACGGGCGTCTTCTGGAGCTGCTGCCCGGGCGTCTTGGTGTGAAGACGCACGGATTGTGGTGATGGAGACGGGCATCTTCTGGGGAAGACGCACAGATTGCTGGCCAGTCTGCTTTCTTCTTCTTTTCTTCCCTTTTCTTCATAAAATCCTTGGGGATTTCCTCGGGGATGCAAGGATCTTTTCTCATCATTGCCCATCTACTATAGTATGTACAAAGGCCTTCTAATCTTGTCTCTCCTTGATGCTTGGTCATTGAATTCAATCAATTTAGTCTCGTTTTGCCATGAGAATGCAAGGTTTGCACTCCTTTCCTACCAAGGGATCAAAACCTCAAAGAATATGCAAAACAAAGAACTAAAGATAATAAATGACCCAAATATGCACTAAAAAGCATGGGAACAAGGCTAATTCGGGGACTAAATATGCTCTAATTATGGTTACATCAAATATCCCCAAACCGAACCTTTGCTCGTCCCGAGTAAAGAGGTGACAAAGACTAGGACCATTATTTAAACTAACCTAATAACATAGCCGATATGAGACAATTAGCGGGTCTCACTCCGCCCCTTCAACTCACAACAAGACAACCATGAGGTAGGATGCCTTCTTGCAAGGCAAGGTGGGTCTTGCCAAAATGGCGACACATCCAAACATTTAAGCACACAAAATCAAATAATGGATGCATCTACAAAAGAATAGCCACTTTTCTCATCTAAGTGGTGGAAATTATCTACAAGGGAAGCAATTCAAGGGTACACACTCCTTCATAGGTGCAATTTCTTCAAACTACTAAGCCTAGAAGGATACCAATAAATCACCTCCAAGTTGTGTCAATCTAGGGTACCTTTGTCCTCAATCGTTAAATGCTTTTGTCAAGAGTAGACTCCCTATGGTGTTAGAAACACTGGAGGATCGCGGAATTCCCCCTCTTGCCTAGACAAGAAGAAGGGTCGTCCCCTCTCTACCATGCACAAAAATGGATACGATGGATAAAGGGATCGATAGATATTTGAGTTTCACTTTGGGAGTTTTCTTTTGTTTTTGTTTTTCCCCCCAATTTCTTGTGGCATTTGACATTTGAGAACACTTTCTTTTGCCATTTCTTTTGATTTTTGGCTTTTCAACACTTGACAACTTTCAACTTTTTGCATTTTCTTTTTGAACATTTTCAAAGTCACCCCATATGTAGTGAGGGTGCCTTATATTTTAAGCTTTAGGAGTTCTATTTTTGCTCCTCTTTTCATTTGATGCATTTTTTTGCAAACTTTCTTTCACTTTTCATTTAATTGAACTCAAATTGATTTCTTTTTGTGCCCATTCCCTTTGATGACAAAATATATGGTAGAACATGGATGATGGATGGATGCATGGTTTCAAGGGTCACCTTGCAATAAACGGTAGCCAAGGAGTTATCACACCACAAGGTACTCTTGACTAGGCCTTAATCCATGGGTCAAAGGATACTAGCATGACACATCCTAGGGTGTTTTACAAGGATTCTAACAAGAAAAGTCTTAAGAAGAAAAAGCATCTACTAGGGCCTATATACACTTGTCAAGCTTCCCAAGTAAACGGTTTCGCAAAATTTTTCTAACATGCAACTACATGCCATGATGCAACTATCATATAAACATCCTAATGCAAATGATTCTACCAACTAATATGCTATATAAACTAAATGCAAGTCCTAAGTTCACATTTTTATACCGCATCAATCAAAATAAAGCCACATAGTCATCAACATAAAGAGGAAAAAGGAGATTGGAAAGATCAGACCATGCGGTCTTCAATATCCTCATGTCTCGGATGTGGCGTAGTCGATCAATGTGAACAATGATAAAACAAACACAATATATACAATAATATATACAAGACTACACTAGAAAGGAAATGAACTTGTTTTCGGTTTTTCAATTTTTCAATTTCTATGGATTTTTGAATAAGAGTTAAGTTAGAATTCCCCATCCCCACACTAATATGGGCATTGTCCTCAATGGCCAAAATGATGGGAAGTCATGCAAGCATGATGCATGAATTCTACTCTAAATGCAAGCTACACTAATCTATACTACATGATGCACGGGTTTTTGTTTATGACGGAGAGCGTAATTTAGATTACCTCCCGTTGTGTATGCATGTACTTCCCCAAACCGAGTTAGACATTATTTCTAATGTCCTAAAGTTGGGGGTAGTTCATGCACACAAGATGCAATGCATGAAACTAAATTTGTCATTTTCGATTTTCAAAAGTGGGAACAATAAAATAAGAACACCTCAATGGGGCCGAGGTGGTAGTCCTCTATGTTGCTAGGACTCAACCAACCATGATCAAGATAAAGTAAATAAAACAAAGAAAGAAGTAGGCAAACCTCAAGAGGGTAGGAGCCTCCAAAGCTTGCTAATCTTCCACCATATCATCATTATCATCATCTTCCTCACTAGAAGTGGAATCATCATCACTTCCCTCTTCACTTTCTTGCTTGCTTTCTTCATCATCCTCCGCTTCTTCATCATTAGCCTCTTCTTCAATGTTATCATCAACAACCTCATCACCGACAACCTCATCGTCACCCGGAATACCCCTAGATGCACTCGGAAAGAAGACCTCCCTATCTGCCCAACTAGGCAAAGCACATGAAGGATCAAGTAGTCCTTGCCTAGATAAATGAAGGAGGGGTGGATATTGGGCTAAGTAAGCATCTTACCGATCCTTAAAAGCTTGCTTCTGCATCTCTTGCATAAGTAGAGTCATATAATCTTTGCTTGCTTCAACACCTTCGGGTTTGAACTCTTGGTACTTGAAAGGATAGGGTGGTGTGACAATGGAAGAGGAGGGCATTTCAATTTCACCCCTTTGTTGTCGGATGATGTATTCGGCTTCTTTTGAGAGGGGAAGGAGGTAGTTGGTCCGATGGACACTCAAACGACATATCTTGGAAGGCAAAGTAAAAGATCTAGCCTCACTTGTGAGCCACCCATACTTGGTGTCAAGAGGGTTATGAGTAACCCACTTGTACTTGTTAATCATAGCATCCATGTCAATGAGATGACCACCTTTCTTTGCTACATACTTGCCATCCTTATTGAAATTTGGATCAAAGAACTTAGCCAAAAGAGTGACTAGACCTCCATTTACAATAACGGTGGTGCCTTGCATCCCACAATCAACATTTAGCCATCTATCCACCAAAAGCCTTAGAGAATTATACGGCTTGGTGAATTCCCTTCCAATATTTAAGGCCGACTCAAGAAGGATACAATCGAGCTTGGTAAAGTGGTTGGTGTCTTTTCTTGCAATGATGGTATTTCCGATGACCTTATGCCACACTCTAATGCCCGGATGGTGGACTAATAGAGCGCGACTAGCATGATAGTTCTCAAATTTCCTTCCGGAAATCGCCTCCCAAAGAGGAGCGGGGTCATACTTGCCAAAATTCTTTAAATAACTAGGTGAATCACTAAGACCCAATACATTACCCAATTCCTCAAAGGTGAGGCGCCTACTAGCATTAGCAAGGCGGAACTCGATGTTTTCTCTTGTCTCTACCTTAGTAACTTTCAAAGAACTCAAGAATTTTAAGGTAAGGGAGGGGTATGTCAATTCTTTTGTAGCAAACAATTTTTCCAACCCCATGGCTTTAAAGAAGGCTTTAGTTTGCTCAAGGACACCCAACTTATTCAAGGCATCTTCACATATAAACTTGGTGGATAGAAAGGATTTTCTAGCATACTTGGCAAATGTTTCCCTATGGGAGTTAGAAGTGAAAATTACCTCCGGATAGTTCGAAAGTTGAGCAATTTCTGGAGTTGTTGATGTTGTTGCTTCCAAGGGAGGTTGTTGTTGTTGTATTTCCAAGTTTTAACTAGCTACCACCATAGCCAATGAGGCTTTCTTTGCTTGAAGACTCTTTTGTCTTGTTGAGAGTGCCTTTGCCTTAGGTGCCTTTGTTGCTCCTTTTGTCCTTGCCATTGATGATTGAACCAAGAAAAGAGTGAAAATCTTCAATTTCCAAGTATACCCAAATCGATTTCAAGGTGAAAGGATTTGCCTTTATAATTTCAAAAATCGACTCAAAGGTTGAAGATTTTGGTGCTTGGTTTGATTTTTGTTGAAAGAGGAGTGATTAATTGTTGTTAAAAGGATGTTTTGATTTGGTTTTGTTGAATGTGGTTGAGGAAATCTTGTTTTGGTGATGGAGAGGATGAGGGTTTTGAGTTTTGGGGTTTATGGGTAGTGTTTTGAATGAAGGAATGAAAAAATGAATGTAGGAGGGGGTTTATAAAAGACCCGAAAAATTTTGAATTGTAGGGGGAAGACGGGCGTCTTTCCTTCGGGACGCTCGGATTCTGCCTGTTTTGGCTTTCAGAATTCTCGCCTAAAGACGGGCGTCTTTCAGCAAAAACGCTCGGATTTTTCAACTGCGGGACGGGCGTCTTCTGCTGAAGACGGGCGGATTCTCTTCCAGTGAAATTTCTTGTTTTTCCCAGCCAAAAAGACGGGCGTGTTTCCTTTCAGGACGGGCGTCTTTCTGAGGACGGGCGGATTCTATACCAGGACGCTCGGATTCTTCAGCGGTCCAAAAATTTCAAATTATCAGCACAGATGGACGGGCGGATTCTGACAAATATGCCCGGATTGCTTGAAGACGGGCGGATTCTCATGAAAACGCTCAGATTCTGCCCCTTTTACCCGGATTCAGTTTCTTCCGTGCTCTTGCATATCCCTTGTCATTTTCCATTCTTCAAATTCCATGTTCTTCATTGTGGGGGCACTACTAAGGCATGAATAGCCTAGGCAGTTGCTATCCCCACACTAAGCTAAAGCACTACGCATCAATTGAATCATTAGTCCCTCCCTCACTTCTCTCAAAAAATGATAATTATCTTGATCAAAGCATAAAAATCCAAAAATGACAAAAAATGCAATGTAAGAATTAAAATGCGAGTTAGGGAGTTAGAAATATTTACAAATGGTGGTTTAGGGAGGACTCCACCAAACTCTCATCCTTCAAATTCATCGTCCCAAAGACCGCAAACTTCATCTACTTGATCACTAAAGATCTCTTGAGTTGATGGAGATAACTCTCCCAATTTCTTGTCTTGGCCAATGAGGCCATTCTCTTCATTGCTTGACTTTGGTGAGCTTTGCAAGCTCTCTTTGTTACAATTCACTTGCTCTTTGAATGGAGCATCTTCAATTTTCTTCTTCCATTGGAATTCCGACTTCTTCCTATCATCCCTCCGGCTGTAATGATCAACCATAAAACATGGTTCATGCAAACGGGGAGCTCTCATGGTCTTGTCAAGATTGAAAGTTATGCTCTCATCTCCCACTTCTAGAGTGAGCTCTCCATGCTTCACATCAATCACCGCTCCCGCGGTGTGTAAGAAAGGTCTTCCTAGAATGATTGGAATGTTGGAGTCTTCTTCCATGTCAATAATGACAAAGTCCACCGGGATGAAAAATTTCCCAATTCTTACGGGAACATCTTCCCATATCCCTAATGGTGTCTTCGTCGATCTATCGGCCATTTGGAGTGTGATATTAGTGAATTTAAGCTCTCCCATCCCCAACCTTTTACTCACCGAGTACGGCATAATACTCACACTAGCCCCTAGATCACATAAGGCTTTGTTGATCGTGGTGTCGCCAATTGTACACAGTATTGAGAAGCTTCCCGGATCTTTGAGTTTTGGAGGTGAACTCCCTTGAAGTATTGCACTACTTGATGTGAATACGGTATGGTGTCTTTAACGAAAATTCTACGGGAAAATTACCGTATCACGGATTGCGAAAAATAAAACGAAAACAGCGGGAATAAGCTTGAGGCTCACGGCCAAACATGGGAAAGAGGGAGAAGAAGATTAATGCATCATCATTTAATCCCATTTTTAGTTATTTGTAGTTGTTTCTAGTATTTTTTTATAGTATGTTTTTCCCATAAAAATTAAATAAGCTTGTAGGAAAACTAGGATAGATTAATTAGCATTTTAATTAAGGGTCCAAAACACCACCAAAACCCCTTGGGTTTGCCGTGTGATGTAGGCTTTATATAGCCTCTTTGGTGTAATCATTTGGACATATGTTGTTTTGATAAAAATTGAGTTTAATCTCTAAAATCTTGTCTCGGTTATTTGTGTCGTTACACAAGTGCTTTGGCTTAAGAGGTCGAAACGAGTATTTCGAACCTTGCTTAAACGAGGGACGTGCTCCTTAGTTTGAGTCGAGTTATTCGACAAGTATCGGATAATTCAACCATTGGCGTGGTTATAGGTCTAACCGCGACAAATATCCCTTTCTTTTCCCTCATTTTCGAAAAGGCTAAAAAAATACAAAATTCAAAATGTCGAGTCAAAATCACGAGTCTTCCGCTTCCGTGAAATTCACAACAAAAGTGGTATCAGAGCTTCGTCTGTCGGATATCTTGAGCATAGAAGATCCTGTGGAATGCGATTCCGTCTTCAACCAACCATCTCTCGACCTTTCACTACCACCTATCTTCGACACGTACAACGACGAGGACGGACTCCGTTGGTCGGAGCTCCAACACGGGTTAGTAGACCAACATGATGAATGGTGCGAATCAGGCCCCAACAACCGCGACAATGTTGGTTTAATTAACCCAACCCATAATGGTTTCATGCCCACTTCACGCGTCGAACAAGGCTGCCAAGGAGGTTGGCTAACCCCTAGTATCGATCTTGGTGGCGAGCAATCCATGCCGGATCAACTCACGGCACAACCAGGCCGCAACCCAGAGGCACTGGCAGGCCACGGTCCTGCACCACCCAACCATCCCACCATCGACATGGCCGTCCAAAAAGACGGGTTCCCTTTGCCGCCCCATAACGAGACTTGCCAAGGTGGATGGCTCACGGCTAACTTCAGGGCTCCACCATTACCCGCCCCGTTACCCCCAACAGGGGTGACGCAAAATAAGAAACCGTCCGAGATTGCAAGCATGTATCGATTTGAAGCGAAGGGTCAAGGAGGCCTTAAGTTCGTCCTTAGACGAGTTCGGACTAATGACCCACCAAAGATGGGCGGGACTCAAGGGGCCATGGAAAGGAGAGTCGAGGGATAGACCGATTGGATTGGTCTGAATCCTTATGCTAGAAGGGGCAGGGGCAAGACGATAGCACCGTGGACAAGGATAAGGGAGTCGATTGGAAGCAACAAAATTGAGTCGAGCGACGAAGGCAGCACGGCCGCGTCAAGGGTCGTAGATAGGGCATTACAGCCACGACTTCCTAGGCGTTTTAAGAATGTAAACCGCAAAAGGAAGCGACGAAGAATTGGGAACCATGAAGAATCGGGTCGATTCATCTAAAAGAAGGAGGAATTGATGTGAATACGGTACAGTGTCTTTAACGAAAATTCTACGGGAAAATTACCGTATCACGGATTGCGAAAAATAAAACGAAAACAACGGGAATAAGCTTGAGGCTCACGGCCAAGCATGGGAAAGAGGGAGAAGAAGATTAATGCATCATCATTTAATCCCATTTTTAGTTATTTGTAGTTGTTTCTAGTATTTTGTTATAGTATGTTTTTCCCATAAAAATTAAATAAGCTTGTAGGAAAACTAGGATAGATTAATTAGCATTTTAATTAAGGGTCCAAAACACCACCAAAACCCCTTGGGTTTGCCGTGTGATGTAGGCTTTATATAGCCTCTTTGGTGTAATCATTTGGACATATGTTGTTTTGTTACAAATTGAGTTGAATCTCTAAAATCTTGTCTCGGTTATTTGTGTCGTTACACAAGTGCTTTGGCTTAAGAGGTCGAAACGAGTATTTCGAACCTTGCTTAAACGAGGGACGTGCTCCTTAGTTTGAGTCGAGTTATTCGACGAGTATCGGATAATTCAACCATTGGCGTGGTTATAGGTCTAACCGCGACAAATATCCCTTTCTTTTCCCTCATTTTCGAAAAGGCTAAAAAAATACAAAATTCAAAATGTCGAGTCAAAATCACGAGTCTTCCGCTTTCGCTAAATTCACATCACTACTCACCTTAGTGAAGGCGATAGTCTCAAGCTTCCGGATCGACTTCTTCTTTGTGAGGATGTCTTTCATGTATTTTGCATAGGCCGACACGTGATTGATTAATTCCGTGAAAGGAATCGAGACTTCCAAATTCATCACAATTTCCGCAACTTCTTCACAATTTCCACAACTTCATACCTTGTACCACTTCTCAAGTGAATGACACTAACCGTTTCATGTCTTGGGGGATTATTTTGAGGTGGTAATTGCCCCTTTTGTCTTTGTGAGTTTGAAGATGTTAGTTGAGTCAATTGGGTTTCCAACATTTTGGTGTGAGCTAGGATGTTGTTGATGGTGATTTCCTTTGCTTGACTATCTTTTTGCATTTGAGTGAAAAACTCTTGTTGATTCTTTTGCATTTGAAGGACCGCTTTTTGAACATCAAAACCTTGGTCATTTTGTTGATTGTATGGAGTTTGATTTTGGTAACCTTGGTTTTGGTTGTAAAAGGGTCTTTGATTTTGGTTTCTCATGGGAGGTGGGGTGTATGTTGTTTGAGGGTTTTGAACATTTTGGCTTTTGTATGAGAGATTTGGTTGGAATTTGGTGTTTTCATTGTAATAGTTGGAATAAGGGGTACCACTCTTGTATGCTTGGAAAGCATTCACTTGTTCATTTGTTCCCCTACATTCACTTTGGTCATGTCCCAAAGTTCCGCAATTCTCACATATCCCACTTGGGATTGATGAAGATGCCGTCATGGCATTAACATGATGCTTTGGTGATTTTGAGGCTTCTTCAAGTCTAGCCATAGCTTTTTCAAACTTCAAATTGATTGTATCAATGTGAGCACTAAGTTGAGCACCCAATTGAGTAACGAAGTCCACTTCATGCTTTCCTCCTCTAGTAGCCTTGCGAGGTCTACTATATTGTGAGTTATGGACCGCCATTTCCTCAATTTTGTTCCAAGTTTGATTGTCATCAACTTCGGTGAACATTCCATTTGATCCCATGTTGAGAATGTTCCTTGAATCTTCATATAGACCGTTCCAAAATTGTTGCACCAAGAACCACTCGCTAAGTCCATGATGAGGACATGAGCGACAAATTCCTTTGAATCGCTCCCAAGCTTCATACAAAGATTCTTCATCCCTTTGCTTAATGCCCGTGATTTGAGCTCTTAGCATGTTAGTCTTTTCCGGTGGGTAGAACTTTTTGTAGAAAGCTAGAGCCAACTTCTTCCAAGAGTCAATTCCGAGAGTAGCCTTATCAAGGCTTTTCAACCATTGTTTCGCGGTGCCAATTAGAGAAAAAGGAAATAAGACCCATCGAATTTGGTCTTGAGTTACACCGGTTTGAGAAATCGCATCACAATAATCGCAAAAAGCCTCCATATGAGAATGAGGGTCTTCACTAGGCATCCCCCCAAATTGGCTTCTTTCGACTAATTGGATAAATGCGGATTTGGCAATAAAATTTCCGGTTAGATGTTATGGTGTGGGAGTACCATTGGGTAGGTTCTCCTCGGTGGGTACGGAATGTGATGAAAACTTAGGCATTGTGGGTTGATTTTGTGTTGGATTTTGTGTTGGGTTCTCCTCTCCTTCTCTTGCAAAAGGGTTGATGAACTCAATATTATTTGGTTGAATAACCTCACTAACACCTCTCAAAGTTCTCCTAGCAAGTCTTCTATTGGTTGTCAAAGTTCTTTCAATTTCGTGATCAAAGGGTAACAAGTCACCTTGTGACCTTCTAGACATGCAAAATATCAAACAACTTGAAAACAATTAGAACAAACCTTGAGGAGTTTTACTTCCCCAAGGCGAAGAAAGACACAACTAATAACAATATAAGAAAATCTAAATCAAGTTAACACCGTCCCCGGCAACGGCGCCATTTTTGGTCGGGACTATTTCTTTTCGGTTACTTGTCGTTAGGAGCACCTAGACCAAAACACAATTTATAACTTCACAAACAACTCTACAATTAGTAAAGAGGCAAGTAAAGGTCGGATCCCAAGAGACGGGAATTGAGATGAGATTTCTATTGCAACTAGTGGTGTCTTAAGGGGTGTCACAATTTGGGGTTTGAATAGAAGATCACTAAACTAAATAGCAATGAAAGTAAACAAGCAAGATGAATTAAAAGGGATGTAAACAATTGATAAAAAGCACTAGGGTGTCATGGGGTCATAGAGGATTCATGGGAATTGATCATACAAACATGTTCTCTAGTTATAAGCAAGCAATTATTGTTGTGATGGATTGAGTTGGTTTATATCTTACAATCCTAGGAAAGTTTGGGTCCCGGAGCCAAATCGATTAGATTGTACAACACCTACAAGTCGACTTAATCTTCCCTACTCAACAACATGCTTGGTCTAATGAGACTCGAGTTGGTTTATGTCTTACAAGTCTCATTGAAAAGATAGGTGATGGGTAAAAAATGCAAGGATTCATAGGCTCGCATTTCATCAAACATAACATGTGCATGAGTTGAGATCATAACAAGCAAGCAAATAAACCATGAAAGCATATTAATTTAAACATGAATCATTCCCCATGTTGGTTTCCCCTAATTACCCATTAACCCTAGCTAAGTGACTACTCACTCATTATCATGTTGAACATGCTAGCAAGGTTGTCAATCATAGCAACAAAGTGAAACATGATGAATAAATGAAAGTGATTAACAATAATTAAAAAGGGATTAAGAGAATTATACCTACTAATGATTCCAATAATAAAGCAAAGAATAAAAGAAGTACTTGATGCTTGATTGAGAGGTTGTCAATCTCCCAATAATAACCCAAATAATCTTCAATTACCCAAAATAACGGATGAACAAGAGAGAGATTAAGGAAATAAAACTTGTATTAAAACTTGATTAATTGTTGATTACAAGATTAAAGAGAGATTTGATTGATATTAACTACACTAAAGATTGCTAAGAAGAACATGCTCTTCTCATTAGACTAATGGGGTATTTATAGTGGGGATTAGGTGTGTGAATTAGGATTAACTAAGGGCTTAAATGACGATTAAGTCCCTACTTAAGGAAACGTCGGTCTCTAGAAAAGGATGTTCATCTTTCTTGAAACTTGAAGAAACGAAATTGGTCTGCCTTGGAATCCGGGCGTCTTCAGCACGGGACGGGCGGATTCGGTGGTTTCTGCCCGGGCGTCTTGGGGTGAAGACGGGCGTCTTCTGGAGCTGCTGCCCGGGCGTCTTGGTGTGAAGACGCACAGATTGTGGTGATGGAGACGGGCGTCTTCTGGGGAAGACGCACGGATTGCTGGCCAGTCTGCTTTCTTCTTCTTTTCTTCCTTTTTCTTCATAAAATCCTTGGGGATTTCCTCGGGGATGCAAGGATCTTTTCTCATCATTGCCCATCTACTATAGTATGTACAAAGGTCTTCTAATATTGTCTCTCCTTGATGCTTGGTCATTGAATTCAATCAATTTAGTCTCGTTTTGCCATGAAAATGCAAGGTTTGCACTCCTTTCCTACCAAGGGATCAAAACCTCAAAGAATATGCAAAATAAAGAACTAAAGACAATAAATGACCCAAATATGCACTAAAAAACATGGGAACAAGGCTAATTCGGGGACTAAATATGCTCTAATTATGGTTACATCAGCACACTTCTAACCTACCCTTCCAACCTTCTTTTACCACCTCCACTTATGTCACCACCGCCATTGGAAGTAGTAAAATATGTGACAAGAAATCAATATTTCATCATTTTTCTTTTCCTAGCTCTCTCATTTTGCCTAAACCGCCCTTTCGGGTTTTTGATTTAGCTTTCTCCTCACTCTATCTCTTGTGGCTCGCACTCATTTTTTCATTTTGCCTGGAGTGCCCTTTCGGGGTTTCACTCCGACCTCGGCCACTTTCCTATTTGTGCCTAGGATGCCCTTTCGGATTTTCATCCTAGCCGAGTTCTTTTTTTTTCTTTTCTTTTCTTTTTTCAAAATGAAGTGCAATGCTTGGAATGGAATATATTACAATATATTACAAGGTAATACCAACTCATGTCCACCCACACTTTGTTTTTCACTTTGTCCTCAAAGTAAAGGTGAACATCACAAACAACCTTAATGAAATGAACTTGAGGCCCCCTCATCACCATCAAATTACAACAAGTGCAACTCGTTCTCACAAGCTCGCTCACTTACACCACAAACACCCTTGACTCTCAATGATGAGCTCAAAGATTCACACCTTACATCCTCCGCTTCCTCTCTTTCACTTGGTATTATCATGGTGTACCAAGCACAAATCATGGGTAAAATATATCATCTCAATTATACATCAATGATACCTCAACATACTCCACCATTTTTCCAACAAAACTCCTCCATGTTTGAACTTTTGATTGCTTCTTTTTCATTGTTTGATTTGTGGAAGTGAAAGTGGAATTCTTTTGTAGGTGATTCCACATGATTGAGGTAATGATAGGGAAATAGGGTGTTTAGACAATTAGGCAAAGAAGAGTAGTGATGTATGTAGTGATTGTGCCAAAAATTGAATTTGGGAATAGTGGGGCACAAGGGTAGCTTGAATGGGCTTGGTGGAATTGTCAAGCATGATACTTTTTCTTCTTAAGCAAAGACTTATCAAAATATTTTAACAAATCACTTGCACCATTTCTCACACACCTTGTGTGCACTACTCAAATATTTGAGTTTTACACACAAGTACAAACACTAGTAGGAAAAGAGACTAATAAAAGCATTAAAGAAGGAGTATAGGTTGCCTCCCGTAAAGCGCTTTTGGTTTTCGCCGTTTGCTCGACGCCTTTGCAAGCTTCATCTTCTATCAATTGTCAAGAGCGGAGCAACTCAATGCTCTTAGTAACCTATCAAACATGTTAGCCCACAAACAAGGGAAATGATAATAGTAGAAATTTAAGACTTACCAAGCATGCACAATGAAAACATATCCATAAGAGAAGTGGTTCATTGAGCTTTCATGTATGAAAAAAAAACTAATGTCACGATAAGGCTCCTTAAAAGAAGGGTTGGACTTGGTAAAAACCAAGTAGGAGTGAGGGGACACAAGAGGTTCTTTATGAACTAAAATGGGTGGCTATTTCTTATAAATTAGGGGAGGTTCCTCTTTGTGTGGCAAAAATTCAACAATCATCATGTTCTCTACCCTCTTAACATTCTCTTTAAAATTCATACTCACTAACTTCTTAGCCAAAGAAGGGTCATAACCAACATCCTCAAGAACCACAACATTCTCATTTTCTTCCAATTCCTCCATGGGTGGATTTGCCTCCAAATCTTGTAAGGTTGTCTCCAAATCACAAGACAAAACATACCCCAAATCTTCTCCAACCATTCCATTAGTTAAGGCAACATCCAAAGTGTCACCTCCACACAATTCATAAATGGTTTGAAAAATAGGTTCAATTATATCAAGAAAACATAGAGAAGAAGTCTCGATAGGGTATTTTATTGCCTTATATATGTTGTGTTTGAACATTTGGGCCTCAAACTCCATGGTAAGACACCCACTAGACACATCTATCTTAGTGTTAGAGGTTTTCATGAAAGGTCTTCCCCGACAATGGCGCCAAAATTTGACACGCCTAAAACGTCGCTATTTAAGACGGCCAAATTAACAATTTATATAACACAATACGTACTAATCAAGACTAATTATAAGACAAGTAAGTAGCAAGTAATGGGATCGAACCCAAGAGAAGGGGGTTTTGCAATGGTGAAATCAAGAGAGCAATTAGAATAATTGTGACAAATTAACAAGTATGTAAAAAGGAGGGTTTGTTTTGGTTGGTTTTCAAAGACAAAATGAAATTCAAATAAGAGTGAACAACAAGTAATCAAGCAATCAAGTTTTAAGATGGAAATTTATCAAGTTTAAGAGAGACTTAATCGGACTCATTAAAGCGAGGTACTTTAGTTGATAAA
Source organism: Silene latifolia (assembly GCF_048544455.1). Taxonomy (NCBI): domain Eukaryota; kingdom Viridiplantae; phylum Streptophyta; class Magnoliopsida; order Caryophyllales; family Caryophyllaceae; genus Silene; species Silene latifolia. The sequence continues at coordinate 48,088,608 of NC_133528.1, read as the reverse complement.
ACCATTCAATCAATCCTTCTAATTAATATTATTGCCCTATTAATGAGATTGAATCTCCAAATTCCCTTAATTAGAAGCCAATCACAAGGAAATCACACTTAATAATTGACCCATCTTATTAATTCTTCTAGTGGAAATCACACACATAGATTAATTAACAAGAAGATGAAGCAATAGAAATCTAATTGGTGCAATTACTCGCGATGAAATCACAATTAATGAGCAATCACAACTTAATCTCTCAAATGTTAATTAAACCAAGAAGAAATCACATTCATTAGTCTAATAACAAGTTTTTACAATATGGGATTATAAGGAAATCACACTTAATAAACCCAACAACATGTAAATTAAGGAACTTGGCAAGATTAAGTAACAAGGAAATCACACTTAATTACCAAAATCATACAAGGATTCCAAAATTAAGCAATTAAACACAAGAGATTAAGAATAATAATGATAATTAAGAAAAAATTAAGGAGTCTTACAACCAAAGATTACACCTTTGAGTCGGATTAAGAAGAGGAGATTAGTTCCCCATGCTAGATCTAAACCCAATTAAAAGATGATTAATTCTCCAAATTACAACTTTGATTTTTCAATAATGCAAAAGATCTCTAAAACCTAATGGTGTTCAACTATTTATGGTCCTAAGATGCGGAAGATTAATGGGCTTTAAGCTGGGAGCAAGCCCGTAACAAAATTCGCCTAAACCCAGAAAACTCGCACGGTGCGAATTTCTAGGCAGAAATTTCGCACGGTGCGAGTTTTCTGCTGGACAACATTTTTTCTGAAGGTCATATCTCTCTCGTTACTTGGCCAAATGAGGCGTGTGACCTACCATTGGAAATCTAAGAACATAAACTTCACTTAAGAGGCTTAATCGTCATTTAAGCCCTTAGTTAACCTAATACTTGTCATTAGTATAAATACTACCTTGTAATAGGAGATTAGGACCAAGTCATTAGAATAGATTAGATATCAATTAGCTTAATTACATATTAATCCTTCCTTAATTATTGTTTAAGAATTTTTAGATCTAGTTGAGTAATTTGAAGATTATTTTGGGGATTATTGGAGAATTGACAACTCTTCATCATCAATCAAGTTTTCTTCTATTATTCTTTTCATTCTATTTTGATCATCTTAAGTTGGTACAATTTCCTTACTCTTTACTTAATCCTTATTTATTGTTTTGTCTTTCACCATGTTTATGCTTATTAAGATGATTGACACCATTATTAACATGATTTCCATGGTAATGATTGAGTAGTTCTTTAACTAGGGTTAATGGGGGATTAGGGGAGTTAATCATGGAGTAGATCCTTATTAATAAGTTCATTTGAATGCTTGCTTGTTGTAGTTTCAACTTATGCACATGTTATGCTTGATGAAATGCTTGATTGACAACCTAGCATGATTCTCTTATCCTTTCAACAAGACTTGTAAGACATAAACTAACTCAAGGCTTGTTAGACCATGCATATAGTTGAATAGGGAGAATTAAGTCGACTTATAGGTGTTGTAAAGTGTTGACCGACTAGGCTCCGAGACCCAAAACTTCCTAGGAATTGTAAGATATATATTAACTCTATTCCACTACATCAATAAATTGCTTCATCTATGAAACCTATTTATGTGATCTCATCATGGTTCCTTTATGAACCCTTGACACCCTAGTGCTTTTTATCAATTGTTTACATACCCAGTTACTTACTTTGCGTTGCTTTCCACTTGTTTACATTTTTCCTTGTCAAGTAGTTTAGATAACCATCTCAACCCAAACTAAATTGTGACTTAAAGACATGACTATTTGCATTTGATAACTTAATCCAATACCCGTCCCTTGGGATCCGACCTTTAATTACCGCTCTATTAAGAGTAGTTTGTCGAGACTATAAATATTGTTTGAGAGCGTACAACGACACGTTCATCACACATGATGAAGTTACTAGAACTTTGACTAGTGTGAGACATGTCCCTGACTTGAAGCGGAATCTCATTTCCTTACGCACCTTACAATCACTTGGGTGCAAGTATTCAGCTGAAGGTGGAGTTTTAAAATTGTCCAAAGGCACTCTTGTATTAATGAAGGCAAATCGATCCGGTAGCTTGTATGTGATGCAGGGTTCTTGTAACACCCCCTTCTTACCCAGCCAATGTAATTAGGAAATGTTACCATCTCGGTTTTCCGCGACAGTGAAATCAGAATTACTATTAAGAAACTTCATTAAATAAATAAGTTTAGTGATTACAAACCATAAACTAATGATAAATGTAAACTATAGAAATTATAAGTCGGCTACCATCTATGTCATCTATGCTATGCTACTCGACTCCGAGTCCAAGGCACGACCCAAATCCCGATCATGTCAACAAGCAAAACCTGTACTCAACCTGCTCCCATATGATCGAAAATATCATATGGATCGACACATGCCACCACGGAAATAGGTGACAATTACACAGACACACAAACGTCAGTTTCAATAAATAAAGTGAGACACGACTCAAAGTGTGTGACTATACAACATAACTATGATATGAATGCGACGCTATCAAACAACCACCACGCCAGTACAAGGAAACGCCTAGACGTACCCACAACCACCACGGTACTGCGACACGCCCAGACATACCGACAACCACACAGGTAACGGGACACGCCCAGACGTACCAGGTCCAAAAGCCAACCGGCTCCCCTACCAGACGTCGTGTCTAAACCACACGAGTCCCTCCAAATTTAAGTCATTAATGTGCACATCCCTCTTGGAGTGCAAAGCTCCAAGTGGCGACCCGAGCGTGAGACGGTCTCCCAACCGCCTCACGTCTCCTCAACAACAAGTAACCAACAAAAACCGTCACATCCTCCAATATACATGACAAACATAATAAATGCAAGATACCACACAATATGCCAACTACCGACTCATTAAGTCATCTTAACCAATATCATGTTATAATGCAATTCAGCCAACATACTTATCTCCTTAATGATGCTGTTACCCACTATAACATGTTATAACGCAATTACTCTAATTATGTGACTTTAATAACAACATTAACAATAACATGTGTAATGACCACATTATTGAAACCGAGTAGGATTAACCTTTCTTTTAGCATACTCCATAAGCAATCCGAAACCACCAAACATCCGTATCATAAAACCGTCTCATCCAACATACATTACATAATAACTATTACAAAGCATCCTACAACAACTAATAATACTAATTACTCTCTAATTACTTCAGTTAATTAATCAATCCCTAATTAAAACCCATCATACCACTACTAGTCAGATTATGGTTTACTAGTTAAAGAACAAAGGGAGAAGATGTGCATAAACTTACAAGTGTCAAAGGATGAGCAAGAACAAGAATTAGGGAGTGAATCTTCAAAGGAATGAACTAGATCTTGTGTTTAATGTGTAGTGTATAGTTTATAAGTTTTAGAGAGATAGAGGGATAAGGTGAGGAGTAAAATATGGGGAGGAAATCTTAAAAGAGAGGGTTAAAGAGATAAAGTTTACACGCGTTTCCAGTGACAGCGACATGGCACTTGATCGAGTGCTCAGTTCACTCGGTCGAGTGAGGCTCTCCACTCAGTCGAGTGAACCATCCACTCGGCCGAGTGACACACAAAAAGAGCTCTGGGTTGCTGCCCAGAGGGCACTCAGTCAAGTGAGGTGCTACTCGGTCGAGTGCTGGTGGCACTCGGTCGAGTGCCACCTCCACTTGGTCGAGTGCCGCTGCACTTGGTCTAGTGTTCGTTGCATGATACGTGCATTTTATATAGTCTTTTTGAGCCTTTAATGCACGTATTTACATACGATTCTCGTAGTTTTATATTGCGAAATGCCGCGAATAGTCAACTTTGGTTTGTTTGGCCTTATTTGCAGGAACGGACCCGAAAGTAGCAGAATCACGCCTTTTTCTGTCCCTTAGTATGCATTTATGGAGATGGAAGATTTGGAGCGGAATTACTATGCCTCAGAAAGCGTGAAGTGGTCTTGGAAAGCTAACCAACGAAGTGTAGAGCTGGTTCAGTGGCAATGTACTCGATCAAAGGCTTTTGTTAGCCATTCTGCTCGATCGAGTGCCTAGGATGAAGGGAAGTTGTTCGATCGAGTCCCTGCTGTACTCGATCGAAAAGTGGTCCTTTGAGATTCCTCGATCGAGTTGATGTTTTGATCGATCAAGATGTTATACTACGGATTTGCTCGATCGAGGAGATTGAAGTTACTCGATCGAGAGGTTCTCTATTAATACACGATATTTTATCTGGCGAGGACTTATTTATTTTGTTAATTACGTTTAGGTTAATAAAACATCTTCTCTATATAAAGAGAAGACGTCATTTGGTTTAAGCATACTTCTGAATCTGATACTTTGCTCCTAATTACTGAGTAGACAATTTCCTCTTTCATCGTTGCCTTTGTTCTCTCTTGCCGGATCTCAAAACTTTGTAATCTTTATCTACTTCCTTGATTTAATTTAATTCTTATTGCACCCTTAATCTCTTGTCTTTAATTTCTGTTTTAATTAGTGTTGCTATTGAGTTTATGTTATTTCATCTTCAACATCTTTATATTATGTCTCCTATTATTTCATCTATCGTTGTTGTTATTTACGTTATGAACATGAGTAGCTAATTCCTTTTATGTTAGGATTAGGGGAGCCATGGTAGCAAAATAATGATGTCATAATTAGATTAAACAACTTTGGTTGTGAGAACTGTTTCATAACAATTTAATTGTAATCGTTTAGTTGAGTGCACGCTTCTAAACTAGTTAATCCGATTAAATTCAAACCTATATCGAGAGATTGGAATGAACAGACCTGTTATGAACAGTAGACTACACTAATGAGGGTGAAAGCTATGTTAGTAGTATTTTAGGGCGGATAGCGGACCGAGAGGACCTTTCCTTTACCCTTCTCATATTAGACCGACTGATCTCATTATGACAGAATTGGTTGATTACCATGGTGAACCGACTTCCTAGCATTTCTCTTTTTACTTGATTACAATCTTATTTCATTTTGCTATTTCTATTGCTCTCTTTCTCTCTGCCTTAATCTCATTTAGTAGTTTAGAAATCAAATTCAAACACCCCAATTTGTTATCGTGACAGACTTAGATAACAAGTAGATATAATAACCTCCCTGTGGAGTACGATACCCGACTTACCTAAACTATATTAGTTGAGCCGGTTGGTTTATTTTTGATAGGGTTGCGACAGCCGTGTCATTGCACTTGGTCTAGTGTTAGCTGCACTTGGTCTAGTGCCAGCTGCACTTGGTCTAGTGTACGATTATCCTTTACTTACGAGTACACGTGGGTCCCCTCACGTGTTCTGAGGTCCTTTGTGGGTCCCAAAAATATCCGGGTATTACAATCTCCCCCCCTTAAAATGAACTTCGTCCCCGATGTTCGCTACACTCTCTCTCCTTTCCTCAAGTCTCATCACTGATTCTCAAGTAATCTCTCGAGGTTCTTACTGTCATCATCACTCTCATTATGCTAATATGATTCTCACCTCTCTCACCAGGCTCACACAAGCTCACACATTTTCTTTTATCTTATATCCTCTCTTTACTCATACACTACTCATGTGCATATTACGCTCGTTTTCCTGCTTTAAATTCCAAATTGTTACATTCACTCCCCCTAAAAGAGAATTTCGTCCCGAAGTTCAACTATCAATCCTCATAGTATGCTTTCATAGCTTCATTACTAAATTCTACAAATGACAATGTTCTAGGTTCAACACTCTCTCTTACTCATTGCAATTCCGTAATTAAACCTCATGTAGTTATATTTGCATTGATATAATCCCCCATCTACAAGCCTCCCAAAGGTCAAGCGCCAGGTCAAACCCACAGTTCCAATTTATGATTCCACAAACCACTCCCCATTTATGTTAGTTATATGTATACGTATCTATCACGGGGTATAAGTCGATCATTATTATATATCTATATCACGTCAAATCTCATACATTCAAATGTATGCACATAAATCACGAATATGCGGACTCCAGAAAATAATCAGTTAATGCAAAATTACTCGTAATGTGACTCAACCATGTTCAGCATTCCCAATTCCGAACATCATGCCACGCATATACTGCGTAAAATCCACCACATGATCACACATGTGTTTCAATATCCATTCTTATCCATCATCGACACTTCCGCTCACACGGAAGACCACAATCACAATCATGCAAACGACCATTGTATGACACACCATTACATTTTTCATCTTACTTTTACACAACAAAATAAAATCTCGTCGATTAACACACATCAAACAAGATTATCACATCAATTTTGTCATCAATCCATGCATGTGGAATCCAAAATGCCACACCATGTAATCAAATGTAAACAATTCACAAAATATCACCCATGTAAGGTCAACAAGCTCATCCAACACAAGTCAACTGATATAAACTGCAAAATAAGGGTACACGCTCAATATTCGGTCAAATATCAACAAAACAATAGTCAAAGTAGGTCACTCGGTCGAGTGTAGGAGGTCACTCGGTCGAGTAGGCGACCACTCGGTCGAGTGTCACTTGGGCAGAAGGTTTTCATTCTTAACTCGATTCCAACTTTCCTATTTCATCACACAAATGATAATAGGCTCCGATGGTGACTAATACACCATCAAATAACCAACTTTAATCACAAACTCTGGCCTTATAACCATCATTCTTACACCATTAAAATGAAATATTCGAGACAAACTACCGACACAACATACTATTTCATGGCCACGGCCTAACCACTCATTATTTTCAAGGAATAATAACAACATCACCCCTCAAATGGACACTACAACAAGATCACGATGTATAACATATACGCTTTATCTGACGATTGGGAGGCAACTTTACAACAACATCTATACTACTACTCCTAGGGTCGGATTCCCACACAACCACTTTCATACTTCATGCATACACACTTAAGTTAAACGGTTACACTATATAACACGAATGATTAAACAGCTTAACAACATAATTGAGCCCACATGCATTACATATCTCACTCTCAAACTTATACCCATGGAGACCAACTTGGTGATACTTTATATTCAACTTTATCTCACACAATAACATCTCCCGAAAACCGACTTTCAAAGGGCAACCTCGTCTCTTTATCTCACAAAATGACACCCCCTAAAAACCGACGTCGGTATAATAATATAACCATCGATTATCATATCACACGTGTACACTAACTTTTAAATAGTTTCGCCCTTCATTTCTTACTATGACCTTTACTAGATATTTTGCACCCTCAAATCTCATTGATCACTTCACGTTGCATCTAATACCCTCTTATATTCCTATTTCATAAATTCTTGTTACCATCTTTCATTTCTCGTCGATCCTTGAATTCAATTTACATATTTCCACAACTATGAAAAATCCAAGTTATCACCTTATTCTACCCTTAGGTACCTCAATTGCTTTCTCACTATTCCACCATTCAAATTTCATTTATTTATCACCAAATTTTCCAAGTCATGTCCAATAACAATATCCCTCAACATGAAACCCAACTCCATTCACTATCCATAAGTTCAATCAACCAACAAAGGTTCAACCTAGATCACAAATCAATCATTATCTACAAATTAACTCACACAATCATCTTACTCAATTCAAGACACCTTACGCAAGCTAAGTCTCCTTCTTGTACTCCCAATTTCCAACTTAAACTATACACCGAGTCACACCCCAAATTTTCTTTTTAATCCATTAAACACACCAATAACTTTTGATCATCGAACTAATACTTCTTTAATCGTATAATATCCTTCCTTAGCATGAAAGGTTCCTTCCTCAAAAGCCAATAACCACGTCACGTCCGCATATCTCTCAGTTTTATACTCTACATTGTTAACATATACTCATAAATAACTCATTTCTATTCACTATTCCTTTACTCACAATACTTACACCACTATTTAACCAAATGATGTGACCATAATTAGCGCATATTTAGCCCCCGAATTAGCCTTGTTCCCATGCTTTTTAGTGCATATTTGGGTCATTTATTATCTTTAGTTCTTTGTTTTGCATATTCTTTGAGATTTTGATCCCTTGGTAGGAAACGAGTAAGAATCTTGCATTTTCATGGCAAAACGAGACTAAATTGATCGAATCCAATGACCAAGCATCAAGGAGAGACAAGATTAGAAGGCTTTTGTACATATGATAGTATATGAGCAATGTTGAGAAAGGATCCTTGAGTCCCCAAGGAAATCCCCAAGGAATTTATGAAAAAAAGGGAAGAAAAGAAGAAGAAGTCTTGCTGAGGCACAATCCGTGCGGATTGTCAACAATCCGGCCGTCCTCCACCTGCACAATCCGTGCGGTTTTCCACCAAGACGCTCGGATTCCATCACCACAATCCGCCCGGATTCTCTTGAATCCGCTCGGGTTCCATCGCCAGAATTCGCCTGTCCCGACCCTAATCCGCTCGGATTCCTCTACAGCGCATTTCCTCTTCTCCAAGCTACAAAGAAAGAAGCCCTTCCTTCGAAAAATACCGGCTCCTCCCTGCTCAATCTAAAAAGTGTAATTACTAGTTTAGCCCTTAGTTAACCCTAATGCACCCCCCCTAATTTCCACTATAAATACCTCATTAGTCTAATTAGAAGAGCATGTTCTTCTTATCACTAATTAGAGTAGTTAATATCAATCAAATCTCTCTTTAGTTTTGTAATCAACAATTAATCAAGTTCCAATACAAGTTTTATTTCCTTAATCTCTCTTTTGTTCATCCTTTATTTTGGGTAATTGAAGATTATTTGGGTTATTATTGGGAGATTAACAACCTCTCAATCAAGCATCAAGTACTTCTTTTATCTTTGCTTTATTATTGGAATCATTAGTAGGTATAATCCTCTTAATCCCTTTTTAATTATTGCTAATTACTTTCATTTATTCATCATGTTTCATTTTGTTGGTATGATTGACAACCTTGCTAGCATGATCAACATGATAATGAGTGAGTAGTCTCTTAGCTAGGGTTAATGGGTGATTAGGGGAAACCAACATGGGGAATGATTCATGCTTAAATTAATATGCTTTCATGTTTTATTTGCTTGCTTGTTTTGATCTCAACTCATGCACATGTTATGTTTGATGAAATGCTAAGCCTATGAATCCTTGCATTTACTACCATCACCTACCTTTTCAATGAGACTTGTAAGACATAAACCAACTCGAGTCTCATTAGACCATGCATGTTGTTGAGTAGGGAAGACTAAGTCGACTTGTAGGTGTTGTACAATCTAATCGATTCGGCTCCGGGACCCAAACTTTCCTAGGATTGTAAGATATAACCCAACTCAATCCATCACAACAATAATGGCTTGCTTATAATTTGAGAACATGTTTGTATGATCAATTCCCATGATTCCCCTATGATCCCATGACACCCTAGTGCTTTTTATCAATTGTTTGCAACCCTTTTAATTCATCTTGCTTGTTTATTTACATTGCTATTTTAGTTAGTGACCTTCTACATCAACCCAAATTGTGACACCCCTAAGACACCGCTAGTTTCAATAGAAATCTCATTTCAATACCCGTCCCTTGGGATCCGACCTTTACTTGCCTCTTTATTAATTGTAGAGTTGTTTGTGAAGCTACAAATTGTGTTTTGATTTGGACGTGACCCAACGACCACACCTTTAATTGTGAACACGAAACGGACCGATCAAAAATGGCGCCGTTGCCGGGGACGGTGTTTACTTGATTTAGATTTCTTTTTATTGTTATTAGTTGTGTCTTTCTTCGCCTTGGGGAAGCAAAACTCGTCAAGGTTTGTTCTAATTGTTTTCGAGTTGTTTGATATTTTGCATGTCTAGAAGGTCACAAGGTGATTTGCTACCTTTTGACCGTGAAATTGAAAGAACCTTGACGAACAATAGGAGATTTGCTAGGAGGAACTTGAGAGGTATTAGTGAAGTTGTTCAACCAACTATTGAGTTCATCAACCCTTTCGCAATAGAAGGAGAGGAGAACCCATTACACAATACCACCCGAAATCAACCTACAATGCTTAAATTCTCGTCACACTTCGTACCCACCGAGGAGAACCTACCCAATGGTACTCCTACACCACAACATCTAACCGGAAATTTTATTGCCAAATCCGCCTTTATCCAATTAGTCGAAAGGAGCCAATTTGGGGGGATGCCTAGTGAAGACCCTCATTCTCATATGGAAACCTTTTGCGACTATTGTGATGCAATCTCTCAAACCGGTGTGACTCAAGACCAAATTCGATGGGTCTTATTTCCTTTTTCTCTAATCGGCACCGCGAAACAATGGTTGAAGGGCCTTGATAAGGCCACTCTCGGAATAGATTCTTGGAAGAAGTTGGCTCTAGCTTTCTACAAAAAATTCTACCCACCGGAAAAGACTAACATGCTAAGAGCTCGAATTACGGGTTTTAAGCAAAGGGATGAAGAATCTTTGTATGAAGCTTGGGAGCGGTTCAAGGGAATTTGTCGCTCATGTCCTCACCATGGACTTAGCGAATGGTTCTTGGTACAACAATTTTGGAACGGTTTATATGAAGATTCAAGGAACATTCTCAACATGGGATCAAATGGAATGTTCACCGAAGTTGATGATAATCAAACATGGAACAAGATTGAGGAAATGGCGGTCCATAACTCACAATTTAGTAGACCTCGCAAGGCTACTAGAGGAGGAAAGCATGAAGTGGACTCCGTTACTCAATTGGGTGCTCAACTTAGTGCTCATATTGACACAATCAATTTGAAGTTTGAAAAAGCTATGGCTAGACTTGAAGAAGTCTCAACATCACCAAAGCATCATGTTAATGCCATGACGGCATCTTTATCAATCCCAAGTGGGATATGTGAGAATTGTGGAACTTTGGGACATGACCAAAGTGAATGTAGGGGAACAAATGAACAAGTGAATGCTTTCCAAGCATATAAGAGTGGTACCCCTTATTCCAACTATTACAATGAGAACACCAAATTCCATCCAAATCTCTCATACAAAAGCCAAAATGTTCAAAACCCTCAAACAACATACACTCCACCACCCATGAGAAACCAAAATCAAAGACCCTTTTACAATCAAAACCAAGGTTACCAAAATCAAAATCCATACAATCACCAAAATGACCAAGGTTTTGATGTCCAAAAAGCGGTCCTCCAAATGCAGAAGAATCAACAAGAATTTTTCACTCAAATGCAAAAAGATAGCCAAGCAAAGGAAACCACCATCAACAACATCCTAGCTCACACCAAGATGTTGGAAACACAATTGACTCAACTAGCATCTTCAAGCTCACAAAGACAAAAGGGGCAATTACCACCTCAAAGTAATCCCCCAAGACATGAAACGGTTAGTGCCGTTCACTTGAGAAGTGGTACAAGGTATGAAGCACCAAAGAAGCAAGTTGAGGATGAAGTTGTGGAAGCTAGTGATAAGGAAGAAATTGTGCAAAACTCCAAGGATGGAGAATCATCAAAAGAAGAAAGTTCAAAGAAAAATGAAGACAAGGTCAAAGAGAAGGAGCCCATTGTGATTAGACTTCCTTTTCCAAGTCGTCAAGCCAAGCCCAAATTTGACGATCAACTTGGAAAGTTTATGGAAATTGTGAAGAATTTGGAAGTCTCAATTCCTTTCACGGAATTAATAAATCACGTGCCGGCCTATGCAAAATACATGAAAGATATCCTCATAAAGAAGAAGTCAATCCGGAAACTTGAGACTATCGCCTTCACTAAGGTGAGTAGTGCAATACTTCAAGGGAGTTCACCTCCAAAACTAAAGGATCCGGGAAGCTTCTCAATACCGTGTACCATTGGCGACACAACGATCAACAAAGCCTTATGTGATCTAGGGGCTAGTGTGAGTGTCATGCCGTACTCGGTGAGTAAAAGGTTGGGGATGGGAGAGCTTAAATGCACCAATATCACACTCCAAATGGCCGATAGATCGACGAAGACACCATTAGGGATATGGGAAGATGTCCCCGTGCGAATTGGGAAGTTTTTCATCCCGGTGGACTTTGTCATTGTTGATATGGAGGAAGATTCCAACATTCCAATCATTCTAGGAAGACCTTTCCTACACACCGCGGGTGCGGTGATCGATGTGAAACATGGTGAGCTCACTCTAGAAGTGGGAGATGAAAGCATAACCTTTAATCTTGACAAGACTATGAGAGCTCCTCATTTGCATGAACCATGTTTCATGATTGATCATTATAGCCGAAAGGATGAGAGGAAGAAATCGGAACTCCAATGGAAGAAGAAAATTGAAGATGCTCCATTCAAAGAGCAAGTGAATTGTGACAAGGAGAGCTTGAAAAGCTCATCAAAATCAATCAAAGAAGAAAAGGATGGCCTCATTGGCCAAGAGAAGAAATTGGAAGAGTTGTCTCCATCAAATCAAGAGATTTTCAATGATCAACTTAATGAAGTTTGTGGTCTTTGGGACGACGAATTTGAAGGGATTTTTAATCCCTACATCGGTAATGCCATCGATCAAGATCGACAACAAGGGCAAAGGTCTATTGAAGAGCTCTATAACAATAATGAACAAGCTTTTGATTACTTTTTCAAGGTATTGAGCAACATCAACAACACCTTGAACATGCCCCCTTGACATCTCATCAAGAATGAGAGTTTGGTGGAGTCCTCCCTAAACCACCATTTGTAAATATTTCTAACTCCCTAACTCGCATTTCAATTCTTGTATTGCAATTTTTGTCATCTTTGGATTTTTATTTACTTTGATCAAGATAATTGTCATGTTTGAGAGAAGTGAGGGAGGGACTAATAATTTCAAATGATGTGTAGTGCTTTAGTTTAGTGTGGGGATGGCAATTGCCTAGGCTAATCATGCCTTAGTAGTGCCCCCACAATGAAGAACACGAGATATGAAGAAGAATAGAAGAATGATAAGGGAAATGCATTGTACACGGATGGAACTGAATCCGGGTACAAAGGGGTCGAATCCGAGCGGATTCAGGAGAATCCGCCTGTTTTCTTGCAATCCGAGCGTATTGGGTATAAGACACACGTCCCTATGAGCTGAATTTTTGAAATATTTTTGACTGCAAGAGAATCCGGGCGTCCTGAACAGCAATTCGTCCGTCTCTGGAAATCCGTCCGTCTTGAAGAGAAGACGCCCGTCTTCTCTGCTGAGGAAAACAAGAAAAATTTCCTGGACTGAAATCCGTCCGTCTTCCGGAGAATCCGCCCGTCCCGTATCAAGCGAATCCGAGCGTCTTCTCTTAAATACGCCCGTCTTTAGGCGAGTTTTATCAAACCCAGAAATTGCAGAATCCGCCCGTATTGGGCAGAAACCGCACGGATTGCCCCTGCAGTTCGAATTTTTCGGTCTTTATAAAATCCCTCTCACCTTCATTCATTCATTCATTCATTCATAACACTACTCCAAAACATCAAAACCCTCACCCTCTCCATCACAAAAACAAAATCCCTCAACTACATTCACCAAAATCAAATCAAATCATCCTTTCAACAACAAATCAATCACTCCTTTTTCAATAAAAATCAAAACCAAGCACAAAATCTTCAACCTTTGAGTCGATTTTTGAATTCATAAAGGCAAAGCCTTTCACTTTTAAATCGATTTGGGTATACTATAAATTGAAGATTTTTCATTCTTTTCTTGGTTAATTCATCAATGGCAAGGACCAAGGAAGCAACAAAGGCAACAAAGGCACCAAAGACACTTTCACAAAGGCAAAAGGCTCTTCAAGCAAAGAAGGCATTGGCTATGGTGGTAGCAACCCCAAACTTGGAAGTGCAACAACAACAACAACCTTCTATGGGAGCAACAACATCTTCTACTCCGGAAATCGATCAACTTTTGCATTATCCGGAGGTAACTTTTATTTCCAAAACCCATAGAGATACTTTTGCCAAGTTTGCTAGGAAATCATTTCAATCCACCAAATTTATTTGTGAAGATACCTTAGAAAAATTGGGTGTCCTTGAGCAAACTAGAGCCTTTTTCAAAGCAATGGGGTTGAAGAAATTGTTTGAATCAAATGAATTGACATACCCCTCCCTTACCTTGGAATTTTTGAGTTCTTTGAAAGTCACCAAAGTTGAGACTAGGGAGAATCTCGAGTTTCGTCTAGCTAATGTTAGTAGACGCATTTCCTTTAGGGAATTGGGTGAAATTTTGGGTCTTAGTGATGAACCGAGTTATTTTAAGAATTATGGAAAGTATGACCCCGACCCTCTTTGGGAGGCAATTTCCGGAACGAAATTTGAGGACTTTCATGCGAGTCGTGCTCTTTTAGTCCATCATCCGGGCATAAGAGTATGGCACAAGGTCATAGGAAACACCATTATTGCAAGGAAAAATACCTACCATTTCACCAAACTTGATTTTATTCTTCTTGAATCGGCTTTGAACATTGGAAGAGTACACACCAAGCCTTTCAACTCTTTGAGGCTTTTGGTAGATAGATGGCTCAACATTGATTGTGGGAAGAAGGGCACTACCGTTATTGTCAATGGCGGCCTAGTCACTATCCTAGCTAAGTACTTTGATCCTAACTTCAACAAGGATAACAAGTATAAAGCAAAGGAGGGTGGTCATCTTGTTTATTTGCATACTATGATACACAAGTACAAGTGGGTTGCCCATAACCCTCTTGACACCAAGTATGGATGGCTCACTAGTGAAGCTAGATCGTTCACTTTGCCTTCAAAGATTTGTCGTCTAAGCGTCCACCGGACCAATTATCTACTTCCCCTTTCCAAAGAGGCCGAGTATATTATCCAACAACAAAAGGGTGAACTTGAAATGCCCTCCTCTTCCATTGTCATACCACCTTACCCCTTTGAGTATCAAGAGTTCAAGCCGGAAGGAGTTGAAGCTAGAAATGATTATTTGACTCTTCTCATGCAAGCAATGCACAAGCAAGCCTTTGAGGATCGGAAAAATGCTTACTTGGCTCAATATCCACCCCTCCTACACTTAGCTAAGCAAGGACTACTTGATCCATCATGTCCTTTGCCTAGTTGGGCGGATAGAGAAGTCCTATTTCCGGGTGCATCTAGGGTCGTTTCGGGTGACAATGAGGTTGTTGGTAATGAAGAAGTTGATGATAACATTGATGAGGAAGCAAGTGAAGAAGGAGAAAAGGATGATGAGCAAGATGATGAGCAAGGTGGAGAAGCAAATGAAGAGGGAAGTGGCAATGAGACCGCTTCTAATGAGGAAAGTGATGATGGTGATGATATGATGGAAGATTAGCAAGCCTTGGAGGCTCCTACCCTCTCATGGTTTGTCTATTTCTCTCTTTGTTTTAATTATTTTTCTTGATCATTGTTGGAGTAGTCCTAGCACCATAGAGGACTCACACCTCGGTACCATTGAGGTGTTCTCATTTTATTGTTCCCGTTTTCAAAATCCAAAATGACAAATTAGTTTCATGCATTACATAGTGTGTGCATGAACTACACCCATCCTTGGACATTAGCAATAGTGTCTCACTCGGTTTGGGGAAGTTAATGCATACACAACGGGAGGTAATCTAAATTATCCTCTCCGTCATAACAAAAACCATGCATCATGTAGTGTAGCTTAGTATAGATTGCATTTAGTATAGAAATCATGCATCATCTTTGCATAATTTCCATCATTTTGGCCATTGAGAACAATGCCCATATTAGTGTGGGGATGGGAATTCTAACATTTAACTCTTATTCAAAAATCCAAAAAAATTGAAAAATTTCGAAAATCATAAAAATTTAAAAATTGAAAATGCCAAAAATATGTTTATTTCCTTTTGTAGTGTAGTCTTGTACATATTGTATATATTGTGTTTGTTCTATCCTTGTTCACATTGATCGACAACGCCACATCCGAGACATGAGGATAATGAAGACCGCATGGTATGATCTTTCCAATCTCCTTTTTCCTCTTTATGTTAATGACTATGTGGCTTTATTTTGTTTGATGCGGTATAACAATGTGAACTTAGGACTTGCATTTAGTTTGCATGCCATATTAGTTAATAGAATCACTTGCATTAGGATGTTTATATTAGTTGCATCATAGCATGTAGTTGCATGTTAGAAATGTTTTGAAAAATGCCTAATTAGGAACTTTGACAAGAGAAACTAAGCCATTACAAATACTTGTTCAACTTAAGACTTTGCCTACTAGAATGGTTGTAAAACACCCTAGATAGTGTCATACTAGTATCTTTTGACCCATGACCCAAAGCCTAGTCAAGGGTTTGCATGTGAGTCACCTATCCAACCCCGTGATGCGATGTGGACTTGGTTAACTTGTCTAGGTGACCTTGATTGACCTTGTGGTAAGGCAACCCAAAAATACTTTCTATCAATAAGTTTGAAGTGCTCATTTCAAAGAAGTGTTGTCATGTGGAAGTAATTTAATGCCAAAGAAACCTCAAATGTTATGAATTGTTGAATGTTGAGAAATTTAATTTGTTTTGATGGAGGCGTACCACTTCGATGTGCTTTGGTGCGGGATCCATTAAATTGGGCCCCCACACGGTTGTGAATTCAGCCGCCCAGAGACAGAGTGACTATCATCCCGAAAAGCTATTGTCTAGAGGTTAACCGGTTGCCTAATAAGCGATTGGCGAAAGCAAAGGACACTAGCCCGGAAGGGACAAACCCAATCTAAAATTTTTGAAATGTGAAAGTTGAAATGAGGACAATTTTGAATACTAGTCATATCCACCCGTTGTGTACAAAGATTTGAGCACTTCATCCCCAAAATGCCTTTTTGTCAAGCCACTTTGTCGAGCTTGGGACGATCCATGACCTTTACTATTGTAGAGAATTCGAGACTTGTCATGTCATATGCTACTAGCATCATAGGGATCATCATTCCACCACCATCCGATCGCTCTTGACGAAGGCATTTGGAAATTGAGGACGAAAGTAGTCTAGTTTAACACCATTTGGAGGTGATTTAGTGCCATCCTCTTAGCCTTAGTAATTTGTTGAACTAGTATTTGTGAAGGATTACATGCTCTTAAATTTGTTCCTCTTTAGTGCCTCCGCCGCTTGATGAGGAAGTGGCTATTCTTTTGTAGATGCATCCATTATGTGATTTTGTGTGCTTAATGTTTGGATGTGTCGCCATTTTGGCAAGACCCACCTTTCCTTGCAAGAAGGCATCCTACCTCATGGTTGTCTTGTTGTGAGTTGAAGGGGCGGAGTGAGACCCGCTAATTGTCTCATATCGGCTATGTTATTAGGTTAGTTTAAATAATGGTCCTAGTCTTTGTCCCCTCTTTACTCGGGACGAGCAAAGGTTCGGTTTGGGGATATTTGATGTGACCATAATTAGAGCATATTTAGCCCCCGAATTAGCCTTGTTCCCATGCTTTTTAGTGCATATTTGGGTCATTTATTATCTTTAGTTCTTTGTTTTACATATTCTTTGAGATTTTGATCCCTTGGTAGGAAAGGAGTAAGAATCTTGCATTTTCATGGCAAAACGAGACTAAATTGATCGAATCCAATGACCAAGCATCAAGGAGAGACAAGATTAGAAGGCCTTTGTACATATGATAGTAGATGAGCAATGTTGAGAAAGGATCCTTGAGTCCCCAAGGAAATCCCCAAGGAATTTATGAAGAAAAGGGAAGAAAAGAAGAAGAAGTCTTGCTGAGGCACAATCCGTGCGGATTGTCAACAATCCGGCCATCCTCCACCTGCACAATCCGTGCGGTTTTCCACCAAGACGCTCGGATTCCATCACCACAATCCGCCCGGATTCTCTTGAATCCGCTCGGGTTCCATCGCCAGAATCCGCCCGTCCCGACCCTAATCCGCTCGGATTCCTCTACAGCGCATTTCCTCTTCTCCAAGCTACAAAGAAAGAAGCCCTTCCTTCGAAAAATACCGGCTCCTCCCTGCTCAATC
Organism: Silene latifolia; assembly: GCF_048544455.1. Lineage (NCBI taxonomy): Eukaryota > Viridiplantae > Streptophyta > Magnoliopsida > Caryophyllales > Caryophyllaceae > Silene > Silene latifolia. The sequence continues at coordinate 48,070,635 of NC_133528.1, read as the reverse complement.
TAAAAAGTTTAATTACTAGTTTAGCCCTTAGTTAACCCTAATGCATCCCCCCTAATTTCCACTATAAATACCCCATTAGTCTAATTAGAATAGCATGTTCTTCTTATCACTAATTAGAGTAGTTAATATCAATCAAATCTCTCTTTAGTTTTGTAATCAACAATTAATCAAGTTCTAATACAAGTTTTATTTCCTTAATCTCTCTTTTGTTCATCCTTTATTTTGGGTAATTGAAGATTATTTGGGTTATTATTGGGAGATTGACAACCTCTCAATCAAGCATCAAGTACTTCTTTTATCTTTGCTTTATTATTGGAATCATTAGTAGGTATAATACTCTTAATCCCTTTTTAATTATTGCTAATTACTTTCATTTATTCATCATGTTTCATTTTGTTGGTATGATTGACAACCTTGCTAGCATGATCAACATGATAATGAGTGAGTAGTCTCTTAGCTAGGGTTAATGGGTGATTAGGGGAAACCAACATGGGGAATGATTCATGCTTAAATTAATATGCTTTCATGTTTTATTTGCTTGCTTGTTTTGATCTCAACTCATGCACATGTTATGTTTGATGAAATGCTAAGCCTATGAATCCTTGCATTTACTACCATCACCTACCTTTTCAATGAGACTTGTAAGACATAAACCAACTCGAGTCTCATTAGACCATGCATGTTGTTGAGTAGGGAAGACTAAGTCGACTTGTAGGTGTTGTACAATCTAATCGATTCGGCTCCGGGACCCAAACTTTCCTAGGATTGTAAGATATCACCCAACTCAATCCATCACAACAATAATTGCTTGCTTATAATTTGAGAACATGTTTGTATGATCAATTCCCATGATTCCCCTATGATCCCATGACACCCTAGTGCTTTTTATCAATTGTTTGCAACCCTTTTAATTCATCTTGCTTGTTTATTTACATTGCTATTTTAGTTAGTGACCTTCTACATCAACCCAAATTGTGACACCCCTAAGACACCGCTAGTTTCAATAGAAATCTCATTTCAATACCCGTCCCTTGGGATCCGACCTTTACTTGCCTCTTTACTAATTGTAGAGTTGTTTGTGAAGCTACAAATTGTGTTTTGATTCGGACGTGACCCAACGACCACACCTTTAATTGTGAACACGAAACGGACCAATCACCAAACCCAATTTAATTTCTAGCACAGTATTCAAGGTTTCAACCAATAGTATTCTCATTCATCCCAAGACTTACCACTCACGATATTATACATGTACTTCTCTACTCGGCTCGAATCCACCTCAATTAATCAAACTTACCTCAGTCCCAATAAAACACGCGCTTCACATTCATAACCCTTAAGATGAAACACTCACTCATCACACATTATTAGCACTCTTTATCCTCCTAACTAATCGACTCACTCCCGTTTCACATCCTCTCAATCACAATCACATATGTCTACACGTCTTTACTCATCAAGAACATTGATACCGTCGTTTAGTATCAAAGTTAAATTTATAATCTTCCAAACTACTACTATAGCTAGTGGCAGTCAGGGTCGAACCACAGAGAGGCGATGCAATTATTAGTTGTCTAATTCTAGCCTAAGGTAACAAATGTGAGGGGGATATGATTTGAATTGGTCTATAACTAATGGCAATAAATGAAAAATAAACTAAGCAAACGGATGAAATCAAATATTAAAAGGGTGCTAAGATGGTCGGTTCACTATAGTTTCGGCTGTAACACCCCCATACTCCAAGTGCCTTACCAGGACCACTCAGGTATAAGGATGCCACCATCTCGGTTACCCGAGGCATGATAATCATAAGACAATGAAGAAACATACTTAATTAAATAAGTTTAAGTGATTACATTACAAAACCAACTGTAAGCAAAATACAACTGTTCTCAAACTATAAACCAACTGAAAGGAATTGTCCTAACAAACACAAATGAAGACTAAAGACTCGATATGTGATGACTCCATCCCCACTAGATCCCACGCGTATCCAAGATATACCGCTAAGCAATCGCTCACCACCCCGAATGGATCACCACGCTTTTAAAACATTTAAACGGGGTCAATACTAATCACACAACTCAATATACATCAACAATAAGATAAACAGACAAATTTGAACTCACACACACACACACACACACCACCAACCAATTCCCATCATCTCAATACTTGACCCCACCGGGACCCACCACGCCGATGGGGGACCGCAGCCGTTCCCACCTAAGCCCCGCTCATCGTACGAGCGATAACCCTGTCCATTAATGTGCACATCCCCTTCCGTGGCGGGTTCCACGAAGGGCGAAACTAGGGCGTGAGATCACTCCCGCAAGTGACCCCACTCAGCCGAGAACGCATCTCGAGAACCATCAACAAACACAACCACAATCACAATCACAATCACAATCATCATATGAAACAACTAACTACAGCACATCACCAATATCCCGTTATGGGACTAATACTGAGTAGGAAATCCTACCTGGAAAGCACAACACGCAGACGGTATCTACAGCTGTATCAAAACGGCTCCTCTACGAATTCTCCTCCTATCATACAACACATAGATGCTACATTCAAATACTACTCATAAAAACCCCCAATTCCCGAATTAGGGTTTCACCAATCTTAACAAAACATTATATAAATTATATTAAAAGCTTACCCTCGACGCAAGGAATCCAACGACACGAACTACGATACGAACTGACCGTCTGAACTCCGGGAATTGTCAAGAACGCGATTGGGAAGAAGACAAGTTGCTTTCTCTCTTAAACAGGTTTTAGGTTTTGTAAAAAGTGATTTAGAACAATGACGAATATGTTTAAATACCTTAATCGCGTAATTAACAAAACCCGAGAAAACTCCCCCGTAAAACCGGACACTCGATCGAGTACCCAAAGACTTATAAATACGGAGTATTACAGTCTTCCCTCCTTAAAAGAACTTCGTCCCCGAAGTTCAACCCATACATAAAAACAACCATACTGACCCGACCAAGACACAACAACTTAGCTAAGGACTCAAGAACTCGACCGAACATAGAACATGAACTCTTAACCCCCATTCTACCAACTATGTTTACTTCCACAACATGACTCACTATACCGTATCTACCACATATATATCTCTCACGACACCAACTCCATACATAATCAACTACCATTCTCTAATGCTGCTAGCTCCATAATATCATCAACTATCAAACCCAATACTAAGACACTCATAGACATCAAACGGAATGTTACATTCTACCACCCTTAAAAGGAACTTCGTCCTCGAAGTTTACTCAGACTCATAACATCATCCTCCAACTGTCAACACTATATAAAATATTCTCATACTCCGAAGCATCACACTACTACAAGCACGGCCATGGCCTTTTATAAGTATTATCCACAAAACAAATCCCTCCTTTACGCTACGCTAACACTCTACTTCCAATTATATTACCGCATGCACCACCATGAAACTCTCTTTTATTGCATCCTACTCCTCTTAAGACAAATGTTACGTCCTCGTAACTCACTAATACTAAATCCTTAGCTATATTTCATTACCCTCTTTACCACTACATGTCAAAGATAACCGTTTATAAACCAAACACTCACTATTCTTATATCCAAGGCTCCCGTACATAAACATTTCTCATTCCTTAGCACCTAACCTATACCATAAACTCGTAGCAAATCGCCATACCCACTCTTCATTATTACTGCCAAACCAACATACCTCGCTATGTAAAGCACTTATCTTCCAGAAGCATAACTCCCGATCCACACTCGTTACGTATACTCACACTAGATCCTCAAGTTCTTTCCTTCATTACCGCAAAACTCATACACAACTTAACATGACACTAATTCCCAATACCCTACACTCACTGTCTCAACAAAAGATTATGAACCACCTGCATCTTTCGGGTCATTACCACACATGTTCTACGACTCACTTGCCATTACCATGTCTACTGAAACCTTAACTAGAACAAGATCATAATTATTGTAACAACCTCTCACAACCGTGTCCCATTAACAGAATGTCACTATACCATGACAACAACGAAAACATATACAACTCTCTTTATATTAAACACTACCCTCCTTCTCAAACTGAAACTTGTAAGAAACATTAGCAAACAAAACAATAGTCTATTTGTCCAAACTGAAACTCACAGGAAACAACAACAAATAAAACAACAATCTATGTATGACTGGTATGTATTTTCGAAACTCGAATCATAATCATCCCGCCTGCTCCACCACAACCGGTGACGGCATCACAACACCGCCACCAACAGCCACACCGTAGTGCGAAAATACCCGTATCACAAAGACTATGTACCGTGCCCGATCACCACCCGAGGCACCACAACCACACCGATAGACATCACAACCGCATACAATTCCCATAAACACCGACTCAAAGATAACTTCTCGACAAGAAAAACTTACTCAAATCCACTTTATTAAGTCACCACGCAACATATTATATGGATACACAGATAAGCATCTCATGAACATCATTTCTACCATTTCATGGAATACACATGTGTTATTAATACACATAAAATTATAACTAGCCATGTCAATTAATCAAATTATTACCCTTTTGGATATCATTCAATTAAATTACCGTGTCCAACATATATATTACAGAACATTCATAAAACAACTTTATAATTATCACACCATACCACTTCTTGTGAGGTCAGAACCTCACACAAACATTTACACATATCATAGACCCGTAATCACAACCAACTAGTCAATCCTGACCACGTAAGTTACCACTCGATAAAGGTTACCTGTCGCCCGAGTTTAACTCATATGCCCCTCATAACATATTCCCCCATTCGCACAACCATCACTTCCTGCCAAATATAACCATACCTTTACTATTCAACTATTAGAATCCGCCTCATCTAACCACATCTTATACCCTCTCACAATCATACACAACAATCGGTCCCTACCAAATCACCTCTTTAGAATTGCTACCTTTCTAATATACCAACACTCTTAACCACTAGTGATAACACCACAATGCCACCACCGCTCGTATATCAAACCTCTTACACTCATATCAAAATAACATGGTTTTTCTCCTATTTTTGGTTAACATTCCAAATAACGAACAGCAAACCCATCCACAAAATTACCTCAACATTATTCCCAATACTATCTTATTTGTATTGTCATCCATCTCTCCACCAAATATCTCGTATCGTGCTAATACTCCACCAACTTCTTACTCCCTTAATTCCTCGAAACTCATTATCAATCATGTTGTCCTGAAGCTCCTATATAACCTTCAGCTAACATCCTCGTGATACTATCACACATTTCGATGATTCCTTACCTTTATATCACATAACTCCGGTGAACATTTTCCTCAGCTTACTTTTATCCCTCTTTTCTCTTTACACTCAATAATACCCATTTAATAGCTCAACTCCTTATTACTCCTATCTAACCCTTTAGTGCACCAATTACCTTCTCATCGCTCCAAAACTCAAATCCCATTATTTTATATCGATATCATCTCCCTCTTTCTTACCACAAATATTCTCTTATTATGTCATCAATCACCCTTGCCACTAATCCATCCATAGAATCAACGTTCTTGTTCAACAATTGCATCTTCCTTCTTACATCTCTAGAAATCAAAATTCCTTTCATACCGCTAATTGCCCAAGGAAAACCCACAATAGTTTCATCTCTTAAAAAGCCAAATCTCCACCCCGCGACATGTCTCCACAAAGTTCACTATATACCACTCTTCTCAACCCCTTTAAAACGAACTTTCATTATGTATATTCTTAACCCACACGGCTCTTAACTACCTCCCTCCATAATTCTTTACACATCTCAAGTTGTCACTATCCATATCCTTACTCTCAATCCTTTCATTCTCACGTTCCTTAGACTCACATCATCCATTGCCCACATTCATTTACTTTTACGTTACTCAACACACACTCATATCACTCATCTCAGAAAACATGCTCTATGTCTCAATTAAGCCATAACAATCTTCCTTTTCTTTTTCCATTATCTATTACAACCACGTATAACTCATGTCCTCCCACCGAACTCATACTCACCACAGGTGTCACTCACTACACCACAAGATTGGGTAACTTACGCGTCAAGACCAACATACATGTAAAACAATGCATAAAGAAGCAAAATAATAACTTTGAATTAAACATAATATGCAACGAAGTCAAAAGGTAAGCATATGACCCAAAACAAGGGTCACTAGATCGAGTACAGGCCACTCGATCGAGTGAGGGACTTACTCGATCGAGTAGGTCAAGATCAGAAGCACGTAAAACAAATCACCAGGGCTACTCGATCGAGTAACTAACGTACTCGATCGAGTGCCCCCTTACTCGATCGAGTACCGGGGATACTCGATCGAGTACCCCAATTCTCAAAGATCTTTGTCCGGTTTTCAGAAAACAGTCATAACTCACTCATTTCTTGGTCGTTTTGGGCGTGTGACCTATCGTTAGAATCTTAAAAGGACAAGCTATCACCTCCAATTAGAATCACATCAAAATCATTTATGAATCTCAAGTTATAACAGTTTAAAGACAACCTCTTTATAATCGAAAAACACAACTACTTGATTCTACTTCCAAACAACTTAAACAACAACCAAGCAAACAAAACCAGTCCAAAACTCATAAAACCAGTATTCATAATCCTATGTTACTATTTTCAAAAGCCAAACAACAACATTTATCATGCACATTGATGCGGTCGTTTCTACACCAAAAATAAAATACCTAAGTACAACCAACAGAAGTCAGCGGTAAGTAGGGTCGATCTCCACAGGGAGGCGGTGTACTATCTATTTGCCTATTTTATCCGTCTAATGTCACTAATGGGGGTTTTGATTGATTCAACTAAACTAATAGGCGAGAGAGGAAAATAAAAGGAATTAACAGCAAGAAAGGAAGAAGTATGCTAAGAGTCGGTCCACCGTGGCAGCTATCAGATCTATATTATCGGGAATATTAAGGCGATTAGACTATTGATAAGGAGAGCTATGGTCGTCACCTTTCGGTCCTTAAACCGCCCTAGAGTGTAAACAGCTTAACTTTCGCCCTCACTGCAATACCCTATTGTAATTATGCAAGCCTTCCCTTCCAATCTTTCGATCTAGGTCGGGGTTAACTAGAATTATTGGTCTCCTGCATGCATTCATTTGACCGGATAACAATTAAATTGCCTAATACAATTCCTATCGCAAGGCTAATCTATTTAATACAGTTAAAGCATTGCTACCACGGCTTCCCTAATCCTAACATACTGCGGGAAATTAGCTACTCATAATAAAATAAGCAAGAACAATAATAAAGGAAGAAATAAACATTAAAAGCGAATAAAAGAAGAAGAAATTACTAGATTAAGGGATCCGGAAATGAAGAAAAGTAACAGTGTATATAGAAAGGGAAAAGGAGTAACGTGATCCTTCCCGGATTATTCGATGATTCCAAAAGACAACCCTTACTCCTATTTATAAGAAATTAGGAGTAAAGGTTAAACCTAATGCCGGAATTTAGACTAAAAAGCCCAACCCGTGGCATAGTCCACTCGATCGACCACATGAATCACTCGATCGAGTGAAGTTAACTCAAAAACCTGCTCGATCGACTAATAGTGACCTCGATCGAGCAAATGCATAAAAAGAACTGGTCGATCGAGTAAACTAACCACTCGATCAACTGATTACACATAAGGGACTGGTCGATCGACTAGGCAAACCATTCGATCGACTATTCATTCTCCTAAAACCACTCGATCGAGTGGAAAACTACTCGATCAGGTGGGTTTTGACTTCAGCAGCTACAATTCTCGTTAATTTGACTTTGACTTGTCCTTTTAGCTCCCGGAACACCTTCACGCATCCCAAGACAGCAATATTTCCCGCTCCAAATCATCTCTTCCTCCAAATGCATGCAAAATGGACGGTAAATGACTTGATTTCGCTACTTCCTGGTTTATTCCTGCAAATAAGACAAAATACACCAAAGTAGCATATTCGGGGCATTTCGTAGCGTAAACCACGATAAAAGCATAGAAATACGTGCATAAAATAGGCTAAAAAGACTATATAAAATGCACGTATCAAATCTCCCCAAACCAAACCTTTACTCGTCCCCGAGTAAACTCAAAACTATATGCTAATGGAACGGAAAAATAACTCAGAGCTAGCTACAAATGCCCATTTAAGCCAATTTAATGCAAGCAAACTAACACTTATAGCTAAACAGTCAAATGCAAACGAGTTATAGGATGTTTATAAAAGTAGCTGAACCGTCGACCTTGCAAGACCTTTAATAATGGACTCTTACGGGTCACTCTTTCTCTCATGAAGCAAAGGGTGAACATATATGTATAAGAGAGAAAGAAAAATAGTCGCTCACCTAAACTACGACCCACATAAACATGCATGCAACTAATATGATAGACAATTCTAACTACCATACATACATTCCAACCAAACGAGGTCCTGTCACAGCCGAGGGCTTACAAAAATATGGTAAAGTGAGGCAATGGGTAAGAAAAGGCGAAACATTTATGGGAATGTGGAGGTATAGGCGGCCAAGCTAGTACCTAAACAAAACCATATGACAACATCCGATTCCAACTCAATTATGAAATTAAGCACATGCCCTTCAATTGGCATAAATCTCACCAAACCAAACTGAACTCACTCCTCAAATAATGTAAGATAGAACATAGGAGCAGAAACCGTCAACCAAACAACATCTTTTTTTTTTCTTTTCCTTTCTTTCTATTTCTTTTGGTTTCTTCTTTTTCATTCCCCCTTTTTTTTCATTTTTCTTTTCATTTTTCCATTTTTTGTTTTTTTCAACTTCTTTTTTTTTTCTTTTTCTTTCTATCTTTTTTTTTTTTTCATCATCCTCCTTTTCTTCATAAAATACCAACTCCGAATCAACAGAATATGCGCCAAACTTGATACAATAGACAATATACCGCAAAACAATCTAAACTAGCTTGACAAGGCAGGCTAAATTTGGATGTAGCTAAGGGTCAACTGGCAAATTTGGCTAATGTGGAGTTTAATGGGTAAAAATGAAAGAAAGGGAATATGTAAGCACCTCCCTGCATGTGACACCAACCACTAACCCGAATGTATGATGGCAAAAAGCAATTGAATTTCATATACGTGCAAACTAATGAACATGTTATGCAAGGAGTAACTACTCACAATCCTACATGAAACTGGTCATAAATGACACCAGTTTAAAAGGCTCTAAATCTTAGAAATTATAAGTAGGTTGCCAAAATTTCAGGTCAAGTCTATTCGTTCAGCTAAATTAAACATAAACTCGTAGATATGCAATAAGACAAAGCTAAAAGATAACAGTTCAATGCAAGGCTTAAGCAAAAAGACAGTTGCAGTGCAATATCATCATGGAAATCTACCGTTCCGACTCAACCTATATGCTAAAATAAACATGAAATTTTTTTTTGAATTTTAACAATTTTTCAATTTTTATTGAATTTTTTGAATTTTAACGAAAATAAACAACAATGCATACTAAAATTAAACGTGATAACAGAAATGCAAATAAAAACAAGATGCAGACACAGATATGGATGCATAACCTCCCCAAACCAAACCGTACAATGCCCCCATTGTACCAAAACATGGAAAGGAAATGCAAACTGAAAGAGAAAGAGAGTAAAAGCGGAAAGACTCACAAAATGCGCGAATAAGGGGACCTCCCCAAACCGACCATGAAACGGGAGGTTGCTAAGGGCCCGGAGAACCGTCTCAGGAAGCTAATCCAAGTCAAATGAGTGAATGGGCATGCAAAAACTACTCGATCGAAAGGAGTTTAGGTCGATCGAGTGGTTTTCTTGTTGCAGGTGGTCGATCGAGTGGATTAATCACTCGATCGAATGATTCCATCAGCTAAGGTGCTCGATCGAGTACAATGACTACTCGATCGAGTGATCCTCAATGCAATTCCTGCAAAATGCAATAAAAACAGCCCGCAACTAACCAAAACAAGCTTAACTGAGACCGTCTATGGTATAAAAACCATTTATTACAACTGAAATAAAAAGCAAAATTAAAATCGCCGGGTTGCCTCCCGGGTAGCGCTAGCTTCAGTCAGGTCCCAGCTCGACCTTCTTTTTCTTCGAGCCTCTCTAATTAAATACAATCAAAACAGCTCAAAGCGCGCAGCAACCTGTCAAATAGCTGCGCATGTGCTACACAAAAGCATAAGTAGCACAAAAGTGGATTACAGAAATAGGAAATAAAAATATGTAAGCATTTAAGTCTAACAAATTTCCTATGGGCGCTCCTAAATTTATCCACAAAATATAGGAGCGCGGGAGCAATTGTCAAATAAGTAGGGCTCCATTTCAGATTAACGAATTTATAATGATAAGGACGGTGAAAAATCGTTAAATTGTGCGACCCTCTTTGGGAAGGGGTAAGGCATTGGGATGCGCAAAGCAAAAGTCAACTGAGGCAATTTACTATTAAAACAAACAATAAATAAATTATCGTTCAATACCTCAAGTTGATCACTCTCAATGACGGAATCATAGATAAAAGAATTCATTACCTCTTCCGTGCTAGGAGTGACTACCGACTCAGCTACCTCCTTGTCATCCTCGGTGGAATTCGTCCCAGAAAATCGCAGCCTCCAGCGCATCCAAATTTCGGCTTTGAATAAGGGAAATTCACCGTAACATTATCATCGTCAAAATCGTCATCTAAATCAAGCCCAAATGACGAATTACGACTCCCAATGACAAATCAGTCGATCGAGCAGAATTATTACTCGATCGACCAATTTCTTCCCGCAATTCACTCGATCGAGTGGAAGAATCACTCGATCGAGAACTATCCTCCTGCATTCCACTCGATCGAGTAGAATGTTCACTCGATCGAGCAAGTTCTTCTGAAAAATCACTCGATCGACCAATAATTGTCACTCGATCGAGTGATACCTCCTGTACAGCGCTGAAATCTTCGCGTGGGGTAGTGAAATATGATAGGAACTCGTCGTCCGAGTCATAGAAGTCATCCTCATCATTGGGCAACACGGTTTCCTTACGAGAAAAACTGCTCTCAGTAAGATAAACCTCTTCTTCTTGCATCTCACCGCTAACCGAGCTATTTGTGACTCCGATTCGAGGATTCGAGCGTCCATATATCTATCACTCTCTTGCATTTGTGATACAAGCATTCTCGTTAAATATGTCAGCTCCGCGATCTCTTCTCTCTCCATCTCAGCTGCTAATTGAGCAACTGCAGACTTGAGCTCATCAAATCGTGAGACATATTCTTGCACTTGGAATGCAAGTTCCTCCATCAAGAATTTCAGCTCCGCAAGGTCTTCTTCTTGTATATCAGGGGAATCTTGTTGCGGTGGCCATTGATAGGGCGGATGTGGCGGCACAACTACAGCTGCATTGTGCTCAGCAGAACCACATCTCCCGCCGTAAATCACCGTCTGTTCCATAAAATGGGACATCGGTGGTGGGTCAAAGGTACTCAAGCCTTCCCTTTGACTGTCATTCACCTAGAACTGTCTAGGTAGTACCTGTAAGGCCTATCAAAACAGCACTAAACAAAAGATTAAAACAGCCTCAAGGGAAAAATCCCCTGAGGCTAAAAACAGATAAAATTAAACAAATAAATAAATAGATTGCCTCCCCGGCAACGGCGCCAAAATTTGATGCGGTCGTTTCTACACCAAAAATAAAATACCTAAGTACAACCAACAGAAGTCAGCGGTAAGTAGGGTCGATCTCCACAGGGAGGCGGTGTACTATCTATTTGCCTATTTTATCCGTCTAATGTCACTAATGGGGGTTTTGATTGATTCAACTAAACTAATAGGCGAGAGAGGAAAATAAAAGGAATTAACAGCAAGAAAGGAAGAAGTATGCTAAGAGTCGGTCCACCGTGGCAGCTATCAGATCTATATTATCGGGAATATTAAGGCGATTAGACTATTGATAAGGAGAGCTATGGTCGTCACCTTTCGGTCCTTAAACCGCCCTAGAGTGTAAACAGCTTAACTTTCGCCCTCACTGCAATACCCTATTGTAATTATGCAAGCCTTCCCTTCCAATCTTTCGATCTAGGTCGGGGTTAACTAGAATTATTGGTCTCCTGCATGCATTCATTTGACCGGATAACAATTAAATTGCCTAATACAATTCCTATCGCAAGGCTAATCTATTTAATACAGTTAAAGCATTGCTACCACGGCTTCCCTAATCCTAACATACTGCGGGAAATTAGCTACTCATAATAAAATAAGCAAGAACAATAATAAAGGAAGAAATAAACATTAAAAGCGAATAAAAGAAGAAGAAATTACTAGATTAAGGGATCCGAAATGAAGAAAAGTAACATGTATATAGAAAGGGAAAAGGAGTAACGTGATCCTTCCCGGATTATTCGATGATTCCAAAAGACAACCCTTACTCCTATTTATAAGAAATTAGGAGTAAAGGTTAAACCTAATGCCGGAATTTAGACTAAAAAGCCCAACCCGTGGCATAGTCCACTCGATCGACCACATGAATCACTCGATCGAGTGAAGTTAACTCAAAAACCTGCTCGATCGACTAATAGTGACCTCGATCGAGCAAATGCATAAAAAGAACTGGTCGATCGAGTAAACTAACCACTCGATCAACTGATTACACATAAGGGACTGGTCGATCGACTAGGGAAACCATTCGATCGACTATTCATTCTCCTAAAACCACTCGATCGAGTGGAAAACTACTCGATCAGGTGGGTTTTGACTTCAGCAGCTACAATTCTCGTTAATTTGACTTTGACTTGTCCTTTTAGCTCCCGGAACACCTTCACGCATCCCAAGACAGCAATATTTCCCGCTCCAAATCATCTCTTCCTCCAAATGCATGCAAAATGAACGGTAAATGACTTGATTTCGCTACTTCCTGGTTTATTCCTGCAAATAAGACAAAATACACCAAAGTAGCATATTCGGGGCATTTCGTAGCGTAAACCACGATAAAAGCATAGAAATACGTGCATAAAATAGGCTAAAAAGACTATATAAAATGCACGTATCACACATAACTTATCTAACTTGCCAATTATGACTTACCCACATGTTTTTATTCTATCACTTTTCGTAAACAAAATCACAAATACATGACATCAAGTCCCCTATTCACATGTTACTACCACGATGATTCATCTTTTCCACTAATTCCTCCATCATACCACATATTTATCCACCATATTCGTTCAACATATTCACTCAGCACATGTTCAATTCACACTCCCAACCTTCTGTACTTTTAGTCGACACGACAACAACAACATGTAGACTTACACATCACTTTATATATATATAGACAAAACACTTTTCCCTTACATAACTATAACATGCCCAATTACATGTATCAATCATTATACTTTCATGCTTTACAAGCCACCAACATATAATTCACGTCATCATCATCAATTCATGCAACATACTACTACATAGATACTCACAGCACACAATATGCACATAACGATCCCGACACTTATCCCATGGTGACCGGTTCAAAATTGTAGGGCGAGTTCGCGACTTTAGGACGTCTCCCAAGTCTTTGCATTAGCTCCTACAACCTTTACCCCGGGTTCATTTTAATTGACTCCCTATGTTCATTAAGTTCATTGGTTACAGGTTTCAGGATCGTCGCTCTGATACCATTTGTAACACCCCCATACTCCAAGTGCCTTACCAGGACCACTCAGGTATAAGGATGCCACCATCTCGGTTACCCGAGGCATGATAATCATAAGACAATGAAGAAACATACTTAATTAAATAAGTTTAAGTGATTACATTACAAAACCAACTGTAAGCAAAATACAACTGTTCTCAAACTATAAACCAACTGAAAGGAACTGTCCTAACAAACACAAATGAAGACTAAAGACTCGATATGTGATGACTCCATCCCACTAGATCCCACGCGTATCCAAGATATACCGCTTAAGCAACCGCTCACCACCCCCGAATGGATCACCACAGTTTTAAAACATTTAAACGGGGTCAATACTAATCACACAACTCAATATACATCAACAATAAGATAAACAGACAATGAATCACACACACACACACACACACCACCAACCATTCCCATCATCTCAATACTTGACCGTCCACTGGACCACCACTGCCATGGGGGACCGCAGCCGTTCCCACCTAAGCCCCGCTCATCGTACGAGCGATAACCCTGTCCATTAATGTGCACATCCCCTTCCGTGGCGGGTTCCACGAAGGGCGAAACTAGGGCGTGAGATCACTCCCGCAAGTGACCCCACTCAGCCGAGAACGCATCTCGAGAACCATCAACAAACACAACCACAATCACAATCACAATCACAATCACAATCATCATATCAAACAACTAACTACAGCACATCACCAATATCCTGTTATGGGACTAATACTGAGTAGGAAATCCTACCTGGAAAGCACAACACGCAGACGGTATCTACAGCTGTATCAAAACGGCTCCTCTACGAATTCTCCTCCTATCATACAACACATAGATGCTACATTCAAATACTACTCATAAAAACCCCCAATTCCCGAATTAGGGTTTCACCAATCTTAACAAAACATTATATAAATTATATTAAAAGCTTACCCTCGACGCAAGGAATCCAACGACACGAACTACGATACGAACTGACCGTCTGAACTCCGGGAATTGTCAAGAACGCGATTGGGAAGAAGACAAGTTGCTTTCTCTCTTAAACAGGTTTTAGGTTTTGTAAAAAGTGATTTAGAACAATGACGAATATGTTTAAATACCTTAATCGCGTAATTAACAAAACCCGAGAAAACTCCCCCGTAAAACCGGACACTCGATCGAGTACCCAAAGACTTATAAATACGGAGTATTACATCGGCGGCAGCATACTAGGTAGGTCTAAAACAAACATGTGAGACGGGAAAATAAGAAGTCCTCTCGGTCCATTCTTACTGGTAGCATCTTTCGATCTCGCTACAGGTCCCTAATATCACTAATACTAACTTTCGTCCTGAAAAGTGACTAAAAAGGTCTAAATTAACTCATCTTTCGATCTCATTAATCTAGTCGTCTTAATTGGGTAGGCTATCTCCCTTCCCTATCTTTCGATCTTTATTGGGTCGGTCAAATCCTAAACATTCAACTAGTCGCGTGCACTCGATTTGTCAAACATAACAATTAAATTAATTAAAACGAAACAATACTCACGTGGCCTGTCGATCGACCAGGGAACCCAGTCGATCGACCGTGGCGCGTTCTAGGTCGTACTATTCTAATGCCGCCTACACTACAGATTCCCTACATCCTAGCACAAGGTATTTAGCTACTCATACTAGAAATAATGACAGCAATAAACTTAACAATTAAAACATTCGAATTCATACTTAAATTAATTAAACGAACAATTAACATAAAACAATAATTTGGCTTCGGGAGGTCTAACCTAGCAATTCTAAACTATCAACAAATTAAAGCAATGAAACTGAATATAAGAACAGAAGAGTACCATGAAGGGAATCACAAAAGGGAAGATCAAAACCGAATGCAAAAAGAACTTTATTAATGAACGTATAAACTGAACTAATGATTATTGAATTGTATGTAAAGAACTAGATGATGAAAACTGGAGGCTTAAAACTGAAACCTAAGCTACGTTATATAGGAATACAACGTAGTTCTTATTTCCTAAAACCTAATTACGATGGGCTTCAAACTTCTCGTTCTTTTAATTTGCGTCAGAGTCACGGTCTGGTCGATCGACCACTGGGACCGGTCGATCGACTAACCCTCGCTATACAGTAGCTTCTGCATGTCGCGCTCTGGTCGATCGACTAAGATGGGCAGTCGATCGACCACTATAGCTGGTACTTGGCTCCAAAAACTTCGTGAATTAGTCTTTCGGGCCTTGATATGCGCACCAAGTTCGTTCCTTGAGTAAATACTTCTTGTCAAATGCAATGCAAGGTACTCGGGGACGGATTTAGCTCAATTTCCGCTGGATTCTTCACATTTCTGCAATAATGTACAAAAACACGAAAGTAGACGGAAATGGGGAGAATAGTAGCATAAACTACATAAATGAGCTCTGAAATGCGTGTAAAAAGAGGTGTAAAACATCATATAAATGACACGCATAAAACTTACCCAAACCAAACCTTTGCTTGTCCCCAAGCAAGAACTAGACTCGATCCTAAAACCTAATGGATCGAGTTCAATCTCAGAGCGAAATGCAAACCGAATAGCCTAAACCAATTTAATGCAACAACTAACAATCAATCAGCAATAATGATCATGCAAACAAGTTATGAAGTCGTTAAAAACCTGTTGAACCGTAAACTATAGAGACTTATCATTATGGACTCTCACGGGTCGCTCATATCACTCCATGAATACGGGTGAGTATATGTAAAAGATAGAAAGAATTCATTTTGTAGTGACACTCACCTAACTACGACCTATAAGAACATGCCTGCAGTCTAATATGAAAATAATCTCTACAATCGAACATATGCATTCCAACCGAACAAATGACCATGACACATGCCGAGGTAAATATGGATATGTGAGGTAATGGGTAAGAAGAGGCTAAAATAAATTTGGATAAAAACAGAGTTAAGAGCCAAGCTAGTAACTAAGGGAACCAAATTATACCAACATCCAACTTCTTGCTCAAAATTCCAATCAAAAAACGGTGCTAATAGCAAGCACAAATCTCACAATCTCCGATATAATTAACTCCCCATAAGATATGAATGCAACATGGGAGCAAAAATCGCCATTTAATAAAGACTTTGAATTATGCGATTTTTTTTTCCTCTCGGACTTCAGTCGATCGACCAAAATGGCCAGTCGATCGACCGGCTTATACAGTACTCATTTATTTTTTGTTTTCAATTCTATTTTTTTTCTTTCTTTCTTTCATTCCTTTTTCATATTCCCAACAACATCTCAAAATGAGCAAATGCCACCAAAAACGTAGTAACAATCCCAAAAACTAAACTACTAGCTTGACAAGGGCAGGCTAAGTGTAGGATGTAGTTAACGGGACAAAAAGGCTATTTTTGGCAGTGTGGAGCTTATGGGCAAAATGAATAAAGGGGTGACCTCTTCCACATATGTCAACAAACCACAAACCGAATGCACATAGGTATCAAGTAGATTAAGTTCATATTTATGCATATTTATGTAACATGTCTCAAAAGGAGTAACTACTCACAATCCTAGATAAACTGGTCACAGATGACACCAGTTATAGGCTCTAAACCTCGGAAAATATAAGTAGTTTGCCAAAAATCTAAGTCAAAACTCAAGTCCAGCAAGATAAATTAACGAAAACTCGTAGATTATGCAAATGATTCTACTGATAACATGTCAATTAAGCAAGGTTTAGGCAAAAACAGATGCAAATGCAATGTCATCATTGAAATACCACCGTTCCGACTCAACCTATATGCTAAAATAAACGTGAAATTTTTGTGTTTTTGAAATTTTTCAATTTTTTCAATTTTTTTTAATTTTGTTGTATATATAGAGGAAAATAAACAATGCAAGACAAAATTGTAAACGTGAATGCAAGCAAATGAAATGCAATCGCAAAACCCTTCCCCAAACCAAATCACACAATGTCCCCATTGTGCAAAATCATATAATGAAAGAAAGCGGGAATTTGCGAGAAATTAACTAAAAAGAACATGAAGTAAGGACTCGGAAACTCACAAGACTTTAAGCGCAGCAAAAGGAAACCTCCCCAAACCAGCGGGAGCTAGGAGGTTTCAGTAGCCAGCAGTGCTACCAATAAGTACCTGAAAAGAAGCAAAAGTACCACGCGTAAATCTGAGAAAACAATTATTGAAACGCAAGATTATGTGTAAAATAAGAAAACAGAAGAAAGCAGAAATGAGTCGGAGACTAAAGTGGAGAAAAGACTCCCTCAACTCCGCAAATCGACCAAACACAGCAGGGGAATGATCGAAAATAGGTACAGCAGCGCAAGGCGGTCGATCGACCACATCACCCAGTCGATCGACCAGAGTGAACAGGAACAGAAGCTCCTGGAATTCGCGGCTCAGTCGATCGACCATACTGTCCAGTCGATCGACTGAGAAACCTGCTGTAACTTTCTGATTTCTTCGAATTAGCTCAATAATTTGAGCTATATGGTCTATAAACCTGCAAATACACATAATAACACGCCCAAAATTGCGCAAAACCCAAAATTATAGTCTAAAGTACATAAAATCCTAAGCAAACTGAAATAACATGCGAAGTCTCGCGCACACAAAAGCACTAAAAAGGTCCAAAATCAAATAAAATGAATGTTTTTGTAAAGGTCTTAATCAACTAATAGTTGATCAAGAACGGCCATGGAATGGCTCACTTGCTCGGCTTCTGGCTGCAAGAAGTAGCCTCTACAGTGCTCATCTCTTCAGCTGCACTCTTCTCAAATCCAACATCTGCAGAACTCAACGGATCAACAACTTCAACATCTCCCCAATCAATGACCTCTTCTGACTCGTCAGAATCCAAATCGGACTCCGTCACTTTGACTGGCTCCTCATCAGGTTCCTCATCTGTGCCATAGCTAAGACATCCTAGGCCGCCTCTTTGAACGATTGGCTCCTTCACAGCTGGAGCAACATACGACTCTTCCTTCCCCAAACCAGCTCCTGCAATATCCAAAACAGAAGAATCTTCCTCCAATTTGCTCCCAATCTGGGGCGGAGGTGTTACAGAAGAAACAGGCATAAAGACAGGCATATTAGGAAGCACAAAATAAGATTTCTTTTCAGAAACCGTATTACAAGTGACTGGCCACATGGAGTCTTTCTTCTTAGCTGTCTGGGCAAAGATAATGGAATGCTTCCCTACTTTGAAGGTCAGAGTACCTGAACCAACATCTATAATTGGACCAGCAGTGTGCAGAAATGGTCTACCCAATATGATGGGAATGTGGGCATCCTCGGGCATATCTAGTACAACGAAGTCGACAGGGAAAAGGAACTTTCCTATTTGCACGGGAATGTCCTCTAAGACTCCTATAGGCTGGACCGCAGAGCGATCAGCCATCTGTACTGTCATGTTGGTAACTGCAAACCTTGTCAATTTCAACTTCCTAGCAAGACTCAAGGGCATTACACTAATACTGGCTCCTAGGTCACATAAGGCCTTCTCAATAGAAAAGGTGCCAATACTACATGGGACTGAAAAGCTACCTGGGTCTTCTAGCTTATGAGGTGCAGTATGGGTTAAATAAGAACATGTCTCCTCAATTAGTGCGACAGAATGCACAGTTTCAAGTGACTTCTTTTTAGATAAAAGTTGCTTCATAAATTTCATGTAAGCAGGCACTTGATTAACTAATTCAAGAAAAGGAACTTGTACATTTAAGCTACGAATAACATTTTCAAATTGAAGGATAAGTAGATCTATATACTCAACATATTCATATATGTTTTAATTTAATTGTCATAAAATTAAATAGTGGATCTTATGCATGCAATCTAATAAACAATATATAGAAGAAACCATCATCTTACATTGTGATTTTCGGATTTATGGGCACAAGTGAGTTCACCTACTCACTTGTTCTTGAGCTTTCCTTATGGATGAACAAGATTCAAGTATAGAATCCCTCCCAAAAGCATATACCCAAGAAAACTCATAATTAACCAATATTATTTAGATCTAGTATTAATATTAGTTTTACTATAAAATTGACACAAAATAAATTGCATTTTTGCTCTTGAAAATCTCGGTCAAGAGGGAGTATTTTGTGAGTTTATTTCTCTAGAATTATCATAAATTGTAGAGAGTTTTTATTGTATTTTCTTACTCTAGAAAATTAGATGGAAAGAATGAATAATAACATGAAAGAGAAAAGCCTTTTTCTCTTTCTTGTGGGATGGCCGAAATATGCATTGGATAGTATGCCCAATGCCTTTTGTTTTTGCTCTTCTCAAAAGCTTGTAGGGTTACATGGCTAGAGATTAGGCTTTAATAATTATGTTTTCTCATATTAAAATAATCAACATAATTATTCCACTAATACTGCTTCTAATTTTCGGTACATACAAGATAAAATGAAAGGTCCATTTTATTTCGTCATTTGTCAATTGTGACATATGTGATATGTTACTTGACATGTGAATTTGTAATGTATTTTTAACATATTCAAAATCAACATACTCATAAAATATGTCATTTACAAAATCGACTAGTAATTCGTAATTACTTGTACAAAAAATGTTTCCAAATTATAAACTACAACATTCTGTATTTATAATAATTTATTCATTCCGTTTCAATTGTTTCTGTAAACAATAATTTCTTCTAAGCAATGAACCAATTCGATTACTTAGACTGTGTCTCATTTAATCATATTTACAATAAGATACGTAAATCATACTCACAAAATCATCCGTCAATTTTAAGCAATTTAATTAACTCGTATCGGTATACGATTAATTAAATAATCAATTAAGAGTATTTCCCTATAGGTATGACCTAAGGGGATCAACTGATCACCACCGTCGCACGACAGTAATGTCAAACTCTAGTCATCCAATCATTACCGATATGTGTGGACCAGTTGACTGTAAAATATTACATCCCACATGTATTCTTAAAATGAGATTTAATAATGATATTTAAATCATGTGATCGCACTATTGTTGAGGAAACATTTCCCAACACAAATTTGTTAAACGATACCTGTTCCTTTGTCGGCACCAATCTCTCTGGATAAGGGGCTAAAAGAAGTAACTTAGCCCTCTCCTCTAGGTCTCGCATGCCGGCATCGGTGGATTTAGGCTGAAAATCCACCACCTTCTCCTTGTTGAAGCTCGATCCTTCTTCAGACCGTCTCAAAAATGAACCATTAATCGTCATCGGGTCATACTTCGGAACCGGAACAGACCCATCAGCATTTGGGTCTTGCCTCAATATTTTCGGAGTAGTCGTACCCCGAAACAAGTGATCCCTCAAGTTATTAGGCATTGGAGGACGAAAAGACTCACCATCAGCAACGTTGTCAGTCGATCGACCATGTATGTCAGTCGATCGACTGACTTCTACAGGAACAGTAGCTGTATCTTTTCGCGGACTGGTCGATCGACTGGGTATGTCAGTCGATCGACTGACATACCTGCTGATCGTGTTTCTCTTGCTATTATTCGTTACAGCCTTCTTCTTAATTGGTTCCGCCTCATCTTTTTTAGTGACATCCTCGACCATAGCGGGCCCATCAAGGGTGGACCCACTCCTCAAAGTAATTGCATTAAGGGTCTCCTTTTGATCAGTCTGCGTCGGTAAATGTCCCGGAGCTCGAGTTGTATTCTTGCTTGCCAATTGAGCAATTTGGCTCTCCAACATTTTCATCCCGGCCTCTCTAGCTTGAGACTCTTTCAAAGAACAAATTTTTCAACTCATTGAAATCGAACTTTGGGATTGTTCTTTGCTTCTTTGAGGGATATACGGAGGCTTTTGATATGGCTTATCTTGCTTATGAGGGGGCACATAATTCTGCGTCTTTGTTCTTTGTGGAGGTGGAATCGGATTTAGGACATTTTGGCTGCTCCACCTCAAATTTGGATGGACATTCGGCTCAAAATAAGTGTTTGTCTGCCTATAATGTTGAAAAGCAGCACAAGACTCATAGGGATTAGGACAATGGTCTGAAACATGTCCCTCAGTTCCACATCTTTTACGATTTAAAAGGACCATCGACACAAAGATTCACTTGATAGATCCTCCTTTCAAGCTCCTCCCAACTCGTACTTAACAAATCTCGCCGTAAGGGCTTCTAATGCAGCTACGGAAGGGGATTCAGCACTCCTCCTTTGATTTCCCCTGGAATTTCCATACTCAGCTTTATGGGTGGCCAAATCATCAATAATTTTCCACCCCTTAGTCTCTCCAACGTTCTCCTGGAATCTCCCATTGGCTGCCGCATCCAGGATAGCCCTCTGATCGTCATAAAGCCCATTATAGAATTCATTGCATAGGCTCCATTTCTCGAACCCGTGGTGTGGAATAGTGCGCACCAGCTTCTTGAAACGGACCCATGTCTCATAAAAATTCTCATCGGGACCCTGTTTAAAGCTCGTGATCTGAGCTCTAATGGCATTCGTCTTCGAGGTAGAAAAATATTTCTTGTAGAATACCAAGGCCAGCGACTTCCAATCAGTGATCCCGTTAGCAGCTCGATCCAGGTCTCGGTACCACTCCCTTGCAGCATCACGAAGAGAGAATATGAACATAGTCTCCTTCACCTGGTCCTGGGTCACACTGGTTGGTGGGGGTATGGAACAACAATGTCAATGAACGTCTCCATATGTTTGGCTGCATCTTCATTTGCAGCTCCCCCGAATTGGTTCCTCTCAACCAAGTTGATATAAGATGGTTTCGGCTCGAATTTTCTATCCGTCCCTGGTAATGCGAATCCCTTATAGAAATTATCGGCTGTCGGCTCAGAGTGACTGGCTATACTTGCTTCTTCAGCCATGTCTGAAGATGTGACGGTCTTAGCTGAAGAAGTGGAAACAGGAGATGAAGGTGGATCCTCCTCAAATAAAGCGTTCTCGTAGTAACTGGACAGAGTACTCAGCTCTTCCTCTGTCGGCAATACCCTAGATGATCGCCTCAACTCATGCAAAGTCTTCTCAATCTCAGGATTGAATGGTAGTAATTCACCACCCTGTGACCTGCGCATAAGAAGAAACTACAAGTAGAATATGAGAATAGTTTAAGGAACAGATGTCCCTTAAACTAATAGAAAGATTAAAAATAGAAACAACTAAAAATTTTAAACCATTGCCTCCCCGGAAACGGCGCCAAAATTTGATACCGTCGTTCAGTATCAAAGTTAAATTTATAATTTTCCAAACTACTACTATAGCTAGTGGCAGTCAGGGTCGAACCACAGAGAGGCGATGCAATTATTAGTTGTCTACTTCTAGCCTAAGGTAACAAATGTGAGGGGGATATGATTTGAATTGGTCTATAACTAATGGCAATAAATGAAAAATAAACTAAGCAAACGGATGAAATCAAATATTAAAAGGGTGCTAAGATGGTCGGTTCACTATAGTTTCGGCGGCAGCATACTAAGTAGGTCTAAAACAAACACGTGAGACGGAAAAATAAGAAATCCTCTCGGTCCATTCTTACAGGTAGCATCTTTCGATCTCGCTACAGGTCCCTAATATCACTAATACTAACTTTCGTCCTGAAAAGTGACTAAAAAGATCTAAATTAACTCATCTTTCGATCTCATTGATCTAGTCGTCTTAATTGGGTAGGCTATCTCCCTTCCCTATCTTTCGATCTTTATTGCGTCGGTCAAATCCTAAACATTCAACTAGTCGTCGCGTGCACTCGATTTGTCAAACATAACAATTAAATTAATTAAAACGAAACAATACTCATGTGGCCAGTCGATCGACCAGGGAACCCAGTCGATCGACCGTGGCGCGTTCTAGGTCGTACTATTCTAATGCCGCCTACACTACAGATTCCCTACATCCTAGCACAAGGTATTTAGCTACTCATACTAGAAATAAGGACAACAATAAACTTAACAATTAAAACATTCGAATTCATACTTAAATTAATTAAACGAACAATTAACATAAAACAATAATTTGGCTTCGGGAGATCTAACCAAGCAATTCTAAACTATCAGCAAATTAAAACAATGAAACTGAATATAAGAACAGAAGAGTACCGTGAAGGGAATCGCAAAAGGAAAGATCAAAACCGAATGCAAAAAGAACTTTATTAATGAACGTATAAACTAAACTAATGATTATTGAATTGTATGTAAAGAACTAGATGATGAAAACTGGAGGCTTAAAACTGAAACCTAAGCTACGTTATATAAGAATACAACGTAGTTCTTATTTCCTAAAACCTAATTACGATGGGCTTCAAACTTCTCGTTCTTTTAATTTGCGTCAGAGTCACGGTCTGGTCGATCGACCACTGGGACCGGTCGATCGACTAACCCTCGCTATACAGTAGCTTCTGCATGTCGCGCTCTGGTCGATCGACTAAGATGGGCAGTCGATCGACCATTATAACTGGTACTTGGCTCCAAAAACTTCGTAAATTAGTCTTTCGGGCCTCGATATGCGCACCAAGTTCGTTCCTTGAGTAAATACTTCTTGTCAAATGCAATGCAAGGTACTCGGGGACGGATTTAGCTCAATTTCCGCTGGATTCTTCACATTTCTGCAATAATGTACAAAAACACGAAAGTAGACGGAAATGGGGAGAATAGTAGCATAAACTACATAAATGAGCTCTGAAATGCGTGTAAAAAGAGGTGTAAAACATCATATAAATGACACGCATCAAACTTCCCCACACCAAACCTTTGCTTGTCCCCAAGCAAGAACTAGACTCGATCCTAAAACCTAATGGAACGAGTTCAATCTCAGAGCGAAATGCAAACCGAATAGCCTAAACCAATTTAATGCAACAACTAACAATCAATCAACAATAAGGATCATGCAAACAAGTTATGAAGTCGTTAAAAACCTGCTGAACCGTAAACTGTAGAGACTTATCATTATGGACTCTCACGGGTCGCTCATATCACTCAATGAATACGGGTGAGTATATGTAAAAGATAGAAAGAATTCATTTTGTAGTGACACTCACCTAACTACGACCTATAAGAACATGCCTGCAGTCTAATATGAAAATAATCTCTACAACCGAACATATGCATTCCAACCGAACAAATGACCATGACACATGCCGAGATAAATATGGATATGTGAGGTAATGGGTAAGAAGAGGCTAAAATAAATTTGGATAAAAACAGAGTTAAGAGCCAAGCTAGTAACTAAGGGAACCAAATTATACCAACATCCAACTTCTTGCTCAAAATTCCAATCAAAAAACGGTGCTAATAGCAAGCACAAATCTCACAATCTCCGATATAATTAACTCCCCATAAGATATGAATGCAACATGGGAGCAAAAATCGCCATTTAATAAAGACTTTGAATTATGCGATTTTCTTTTCCTCTCGGACTTCAGTCGATCGACCAAAATAGCCAGTCGATCGACCGGCTTATACAGTACTCATTTCTTTTCTTTTTTTCAATTCTATTTTTTTTCTTTCTTTCTTTCCTTCCTTTTTCATCTTCCCGACAACATCTCAAAATGAGCAAATGCCACCAAAAACGTAGTAACAATCCCAAAAACTAAACTACTAGCTTGACAAGGGCAGGCTAAGTGTAGGATGTAGTTAACGGGACAAAAAGGCTATTTTTGGCAGTGTGGAGCTTATGGGCAAAATGAATAAAGGAGTGACCTCTTCCACATATGTCAACAAACCACAAACCGAATGCACATAGGTATCAAGTAGATTAAGTTCATATTTATGCATATTTATGTAACATGTCTCAAAAGGAGTAACTACTCACAATCCTAGATAAACTGGTCACAGATGACACCAGTTATAGGCTCTAAACCTCGGAAAATATAAGTAGTTTGCCAAAAATCTAAGTCAAAACTCAAGTCCAGCAAGATAAATTAACGAAAACTCGTAGATTATGCAAATGATTCTACTGATAACATGTCAATTAAGCAAGGTTTAGGCAAAAACAGATGCAAATGCAATGTCATCATTGAAATACCACCGTTCCGACTCGACCTATATGCTAAAATAAACGTGAAATTTTTGTGTTTTTGAAAATTTTCAATTTTTTCAATTTTTTTTAATTTTGTTGTATATATAGAGGAAAATAAACAACAATGCAAGACAAAATTGTAAACGTGAATGCAAGCAAATGAAATGCAATCGCAAAACCCTTCCCCAAACCAAATCACACAATGTCCCCATTGTGCAAAATCATATAATGAAAGAAAACGGGAATTTGCGAGAAATTAACTAAAAAGAACATGAAGTAAGGACTCGGAAACTCACAAGACTTTAAGCGCAGCAAAAGGAAACCTCCCCAAACCAGCGGGAGCTAGGAGGTTTCAGTAGCCAGCAGTGCTACCAATAAGTACCTGAAAAGAAGCAAAAATACCACGCGTAAATCTGAGAAAACAATTATTGAAACGGAAAATTATGTGTAAAATAAGAAAACAGAAGAAAGCAGAAATGAGTCGGAGACTAAAGTGGAGAAAAGACTCCCTCAACTCCCCAAATCGACCAAACACAGCAGGGGAATGATCGAAAATAGGTACAGCAGCGCAAGGCGGTCGATCGACCACATCACCCAGTCGATCGACCAGAGTGAACAGGAACAGAAGCTCCTGGAATTCGCGGCTCAGTCGATCGACCATACTGTCCAGTCGATCGACTGAGAAACCTGCTGTAACTTTCTGATTTCTTCGAATTAGCTCAATAATTTGAGCTATATGGTCTATAAACCTGCAAATACACATAATAACACGCCCAAAATTGCGCAAAACCCAAAATTATAGTCTAAAGTACATAAAATCCTAAGCAAACTGAAATAACATGCGAAGTCTCGCGCACACAAAAGCACTAAAAAGGTCCAAAAGCAAATAAAATGAATGTTTTTGTAAAGGTCTTAATCAACTAATAGTTGATCAAGAACGGCCACGGAATGGCCCACTTGCTCGGCTTCTGGCTGCAAGAAGTAGCCTCTACAGTGCTCATCTCTTCAGCTGCACTCTTCTCAAATCCAACATCTGCAGAACTCAACGGATCAACAGCTTCAACATCTCCCCAATCAATGACCTCTTCTGACTCGTCAGAATCCAAATCGGACTCCGTCACTTTGACTGACTCCTCATCAGGTTCCTCATCTGTGCCATAGCTAAGACATCCTAGGCCGCCACTTTGAACGATTGGCTCCTTCACAGCTGGAGCAACATACGGCTCTTCCTTCCCCAAACCAGCTCCTGCAATATCCAAAACAGAAGAATCTTCCTCCAATTTGCTCCCAATCTGGGGCGGAGGTGTTACAGCAGAAACAGGCATAAAGACAGGCATATCAGGAAGCACAAAATAAGATTTCTTTTCAGAAACCGTATTACAAGTGACTGGCCACATGGGGTCTTTCTTCTTAGCTGTCTGGGCAAAGACAATGGAATGCTTCCCTACTTTGAAGGTCAGCGTACCTGAACCAACATCTATAACTGGACCAGCAGTGTGCAGAAATGGTCTACCCAATATGATGGGAATGTGGGCATCCTCGGGCATATCTAGTACAACGATGTCGACAGGGAAAAAGAACTTTCCTATTTGCACGGGAATGTCCTCTAAGACTCCTATAGGCTAGACCGCAGAGCGATCAGCCATCTGTACTGTCATGTTGGTAACTGCAAACCTTGTCAATTTCAACTTCCTAGCAAGACTCAAGGGCATTACACTAATACTGGCTCCTAGGTCACATAAGGCATTCTCAATAGAAAAGGTGCCAATACTACATGGGACTGAAAAGCTACCTGGGTCTTCTAGCTTATGAGGTGCAATATGGGTTAAATAAGAACATTACTCCTCAGTTAGTGCGACAGAATGCACAGTTTCAAGTGACTTCTTTTTAGATAAAAGTTGCTTCATAAATTTCATGTAAGCAGGCACTTGATTAACTAATTCAAGAAAAGGAACTTGTACATTTAAGCTACGAATAACATTTTCAAATTTATTAAACGATACATGTTCCTTTGTCGGCACCAATCTCTCTGGATAAGGGGCTAAAAGAAGTAACTTAGCCCTCTCCTCTAGGTCTCGCATGCCGGCATCGGTGGATTTAGGATGAAAATCCACCACCTTCTCCTTGTTGAAGCTCGATCCTTCTTCAGACCGTCTCAAAAATGAACCATTAATCGTCATCGGGTCATACATCGGAACCGGAACAGACCCATCAATATTTGGGTCTTGCCTCAATATTTTCGGAGTAGTCGTACCCCGAAACAAGTGATCCCTCAAGTTATTAGGCATTGGAGGACGAAAAGACTCACCATCAGCAGCGTTATCAGTCGATCGACCATGTATGTCAGTCGATCGACTGACTTCTACAGGAACAGTAGCTGTATCTTTTCGCGGAGTGGTCGATCGACCGGGTATGTCAGTCGATCGACTGACATACCTGCTGATCGTCTTTTTCTTGCTATTATTCGTTACAGCCTTCTTCTTAATTTGTTCCGCCTCATCTTTTTCAGTGACATCCTCGACCATAGCGGGCCCATCAAGGGTGGACCCACTCCTCAAAGTAATTGCATTAAGGGTCTCCTTTTGATCAGTCTGCGTCGGTAAATGTCCCGGAGCTCGAGTTGTATTCTTGCTTGCCAATTGAGCAATTTGGCTCTCCAACATTTTCATCCCTACTCTCTAGCTTGAGACTCTTTCAAGAACAAATTTTTCAACTCATTGAAATCGAACTTTGGGATTCTTTGCTCTGCTTTGAGGGATATACGGAGGCTTTTGATATGGCTTCTGCTGCTTATGAGGGGGCACATAATTCTGCTGCTGCTGCTGCTGTGGAGGTGGAGTCGGATTTAGGACATTTTGGCTGCTCCACCTCAAATTTGGATGGACATTCGGCTCAAAATAAGTGTTTGTCTGCCTATAATGTTGAAAAGCAGCACAAGACTCATAGGGATTAGGACAATGGTCTGAAACATGTCCCTCAGCTCCACATCTTTTACAGACGAAATGACCGTCTGACACAGCATTCACTTGATAGATCCCTCCTTTCGAAGCTCCTCCCAACTCGTACTTAACAAATCTCGCCGTAAGGGCCTCTAATGCAGCTACAGAAGGGGATTCAGCACTCCTCCTTTGATTTCCCCTGGAATTTTCATACTCAGCTTTATGGGTGGCCAAATCATCAATAATTTTCCACCCCTTAGTCTCTCCAACGTTCTCCTGGAATCTCCCATTGGCTGCCGCATCCAGGATAGCCCTCTGATCGTCATAAAGCCCATTATAGAATTCATTGCATAGGCTCCATTTCTCGAACCCGTGGTGTGGAATAGTGCGCACCAGTTTCTTGAAACGGACCCATGCCTCATGAAAATTCTCATCGGGACCCTGTTTAAAGCTCGTGATCTGAGCTCTAATGGCATTCGTCTTCGTGGCAGAAAAATATTTCTTGTAGAATGCCAAGGCCAGCGACTTCCAATTAGTGATCCCGTTAGCAGCTCGATCCAGGTCTCGGTACCACTCCCTTGCAGCATCACGAAGAGAGAATATGAACATAGTCTCCTTCACCTGGTCCTGGGTCACACTGGTTGGTGGGGGTATGGAACAACAATGTCAATGAACGTCTCCATATGTTTGGCTGCATCTTCATTTGCAGCTCTCCCGAATTGGTTCCTCTCAACCAAGTTTATATAAGATGGTTTTGGCTCGAATTTTCTATCCGTCCCTGGTAATGCGAATCCCTTATAGAGATTCTCGGCTGTCGGCTCAGAGTGACTAGCTATACTTGCTTCTTCAGCCATGTCTGGAGATGTGACGGTCTTAGCTGAAGAAGTGGAAACAGGAGATGAAGTTGGATCCTCCTCAAATAAAGCGTTCTCGTAGTAACTGGACAGAGTACTCAGCTCTTCCTCTGTTGGCAATACCCTAGATGATCGCCTCAACTCACGCAAAGTCTTCTCAATCTCAGGATTGAATGGTAGGAATTCACCACCCTGTGACCTGCGCATAAGAAGAAACTACAAGTAGAATATGAGAATAGTTTAAGGAACAGATGTCCCTTAAACTAATAGAAAGACTAAAAATAGAAACAACTAAAATTTCTAAACAATTGCCTCCCCGGCAACGGCGCCAAAATTTGATACCGTCGTTTAGTATCAAAGTTAAATTTATAATTTTCCAAACTACTACTATAGCTAGTGGCAGTCAGGGTCGAACCACAGAGAGGCGATGCAATTATTAGTTGTCTAATTCTAGCCTAAGGTAACAAATGTGAGGGGGATATGATTTGAATTGGTCTATAACTAATGGCAATAAATAAAAAATAAACTAAGCAAACGGATGAAATCAAATATTAAAAGGGTGCTAAGATGGACGGTTCACTATAGTTTCGGCGGAAGCATACTAGGTAGGTCTAAATCAAACACGTGAGACGGAAAAATAAGAAGTCCTCTCGGTGCATTCTTACAGGTAGCATCCTTCGATCTCGCTACAGGTCCCTAATATCACTAATACTAACTTTCGTCCTGAAAAGTGATTAAAAAGGTCTAAATTAACTCATCTTTCGATCTCATTAATCTAGTCGTCTTAATTGGGTAGGCTATCTCCCTTCCCTATCTGTCGATCTTTATTGGGTCGGTCAAATCCTAAACATTCAACTAGTCGCGTGCACTCGATTTGTCAAACATAACAATTAAATTAATTAAAACGAAACAATACTCACGTGGCCAGTCCATCGACCAGGGAACCCAGTCGATCGACCGTGGCGCGTTCTAGGTCGTACTATTCTAATGCCGCCTACACTACAGATTCCCTACATCCTAGCACAAGGTATTTAGCTACTCATACTAGAAATAATGACAGCAATAAACTTAACAATTAAAACATTCGAATTCATACTTAAATTAATTAAACGAACAATTAACATAAAATAATAATTTGGCTTCGGGAGATATAACCTAGCAATTCTAAACTATCAGCAAATTAAAGCAATGAAACTCAATATAAGAACAGAAGAGTACCGTGAAGGGAATCGCAAAAGGGAAGATCAAAACCGAATGCAAAAACAACTTTATTAATGAACGTATAAACTAAACTAATGATTATTGAATTGTATGTAAAGAACTAGATGATGAAAACTGGAGGCTTAAAACTGAAACCTAAGCTACGTTATATAGGAATACAGCGTAGTTCTTATTTCCTAAAACCTAATTACGATGGGCTTCAAACTTCTCGTTCTTTTAATTTGTGTCTGAGTCACGGTCTGGTCGATCGACCACTGGGACCGGTCGATCGACTAACCCTTGCTATACAGTAGTTCTGCACGTCGCGCTCTGGTCGAGCGACTAAGATGGGCAGTCGATCGACCACTATAGCTGGTACTTGGCTCCAAAAACTTCGTGAATTAGTCTTTCGGGCCTCGATATGCGCACCAAGTTCGTTCCTTGAGTAAATACTTCACGTCAAATGCAATGCAAGGTACTCGGGGACGGATTTAGCTCAATTTCCGCTGGATTCTTCACATTTCTGCAATAATGTACAAAAATACGAAAGTAGACGGAAATGGGGAGAATAGTAGCATAAACTACATAAATGAGCTCTGAAATGCGTGTAAAAAGAGGTGGAAAATATCATATAAATGACACGCATCAAACATACAACCCACAAGGTAACTAGGGCATTGAGACCCATACATAAGCAAAACAACACGTCATTAACAAAATTGCAACACTATGAAAGAAAGAAACTATGTTCTAAATACAAAATTTAAAATTTAACAAAATCGAAATCTTATCATCTAATTAAATCAAGAAAACTTTAAAACAAAATTTTTAAAATTTGAAGATCATACCTAGTATCATTAAACAACATTTGGATTAACACAATACTACATCAATAAGGACCAAGTAGCAAGAAATAATTAAGTCACATTTGAGAGCAAAATCAAAATTATTCATTTTGAGATGAAATTTCAAACGATTTTGGGCAACATTTTGAAAATGAAATCTTGATTCAAGATGATACATGTCGTTTCTAACAAGGATAGTAGCCTCATTAGTTAATTAAACTAAGTTTCAAACACGAAAAATCAATACTTAAGAATGAACATTAAAGTTTCGAAAATTTTGGAACCAAAATTTCAAGACAAATTTTCAAATGTACGTTAAAGTTGGCAAAAACAACCAAACTTTGGTCCTTATTAAACCATTAACCAAGCAACAAATACAAAATCAAATTATTGACTCAAGAACATATATTTTCGAGTTCATAAAAAAAAATTGGGTAAAATTCAACTTGAAAATTTAATATTTGACATCATAAATGACGTAGGTGATTAATACCATGAATCAAACAAAATATACAATTAATTGACAAAATTTGAAGGAATAAGCGTGGATTTAAACGAAATCAAATTGGAACAAATTAAGAGCAATGAGGAAAACCACTCACATTATTTAATTAGCAAGAATTAAGAGAATAAAATGGAGTAGAAAGTTTAAGTCTAAGCAACAAACATCAACAATGGAGTTTTAAAATAAAATTAAAGATATTTTGGTATTTTTGTTATGAGAAATGATGAGGGAATGCAAGAAATAAGGTAATAATGCTAATATCGCGAATTTCACAACCCAGAAAATGGCACTCGGTCGAGTGCCGAGTCCCACTAGGTCGAGTGCCCGTCCACTCGGTCAACTGGTAGGGTTCACTCGGCGAGTAACTGGTACTCAGCCGAGTACTAGCTCGCACTCGGTTAGGTGCCTCTTTATGGTTTGCAATTTTCGATTAAGAATTATTGTTCTGATACTAGCGACTACTTTACTAACACTATTACCAATCACACCCTACTATGGCACTAGTGAAATCCAAATATATATGCGGTATTGAAATGCTAAAGGACGGGGCTAGTGCCCCTCACACACCAACACGTAATAACCACTTTCAAAACGTGTTATACACATTACTCTTTTTTATCCAATTTTCACATATTAACATGTACCAAATGAATAACTACATCATGTAGAATCCTATCAACTTGTATAGAATACATGTAAGCACACCACATTTCACATAAGCTTCATACACCGACTCATAACAGCCGCTCCAAAACATGTTACGGTCATTGATGATTTCATCCAACTTCCATACATGGTCACATTCATTTGAGTGTGTAAATCATGCAAGATGTGCAACAAAACCATAGCACAAGTATAATCATGCAACATTTTACTTCACGTTTCCTGACTCATAACCACCCAGGTAGTAACCAACTGAAACAATAGGGTCTAGTTTTGAAATGAGTGATCCTACTCTCCCAAAACCGACCTCTTATTATACTCAACTCGGTTTTATTTTATCAGACACTCCTAGATTCATTTTAGTTCATTGGTTTAGGTTCCAAAATCGCCGCTCTGATACCACTTTGTAACACCCCCTTCTTACCCGGCGAAGGTAATTAGGAAATGTTACCGTCTCGGTTTTCGGAGCCAGTCAAATCGGAATTAAAATTAAGAAACTTCATAAATAAGTTTAGTGATTACAAACCATAAACTAATGAAAACTGTAAACTATACAAATTACAAGTAGGCTACCATCTGTGTCATCTATGCTATGCTACTTGACTCGAGTCCAAGGCGCGGCCCAAATCCCGATCACGTCAATAAGCAAAACCTGTACTCAACCTGCTCCCCATATGATCGGAAATATCATATGGATCGACATAGGCCACCCCGGAAATAGGTGACAATTACACAGACACACTAACGTTAGTTTCAATAAACAAAGTGAGACACGACTCAAAGTGTGTGACTATACAACATGACTATGATAGGAATAAGACGCTATAAACAACCACCACGCCGGTACCGGACACGCCCACACATACCAACAACTCCACAGGTACCTGAACACACCCAGACGTACCGGGTCCAGAAGCCAACTAGATCCCCTGCCAGACGCCGTGTCTCAACCACACGAGTCCCTCTAAACTCAAGTCATTAATGTGAACATCCCTCTTGGAGTGGGAAGCTCCAAGAGGCGACCCGAGCGTGAGACGATCTCTAAACCGCCTCACGTCTCCTCAACAATAAGTAACCAACAGAAACTGTCACATCCTCCAATATACACGACAAACACAATCAATGCAAGATACCGCACAATATGCCAATTACCGAATCATCAAGTCATCTTAACCAATATCTTGTTATAATGCAATTCGATCAACATACTTATCTCCTTAATGTTGCTGTTACCCACAAAAACATGTTATAATGCAATTACTCTAATTATGTTGCTTTAATAACAACATTAACAATAACATGTGTAATGACCACATTATTGAAAACGAGTAGGATTAACCTACCTTTTAGCATACTCCATAAGCAATCCGAAACCACCAAGCATCCATATCATAAAATTGTCTCATCCTACATACATTACATAATATCTATCACAAAGCATCCTACAACAACTAATAATACTAATTACTCTCTAATTAATTCACTTAATTAATCCATCCCTAATTTAAATCCCATCATACCACTACTAGCAAGGTTAGGGTTCACTAGTTAAATAACAAAGGGAGAAGATGTGTAAACTTACAAGTGTCAAAGGATAAGTAAGAACAAGAATTAGGGAGTGAATCTTCAAAGGAATGAACTAAATCTTGTGGGTAATGTGTAGTGTATAGTTTTTGAGTATTAGAGAGATAGAGGGATAAGGTGAGGAGTGAAAAATGGGGAGAAAATATAAAAAGAGAGGGTTAAAGACATAAGGTTTACACGCGTTTCTAGTGACAGCGACATGGCACTCGGTCGAGTGCTCGGTTTACTCGGTCGAGTGAGGCTCTCCACTCAGTCGAGTGAACCATCCACTCGGTCGAGTGACACATAACAAGCGCTCTTGGTTTCTGCCCAGAGGACACTCAGTCGAGTGAAGTGCTACTCGGTTGAGTGCCACCTCCACTAGGTCAAGTGCCGCTGTACTTGGTCTAGTGTGCCAGCTGTACTTGGTCTAGTGCCAGCCGCTCTTGATCTAGTGTCAGCTATACTTAGTCTACTGTACAGTCATCCATTACTAACGAGTACACGTGGGTCCCCTCACGTGTCTCGAGGTCCTTTGTGGGTCCCAAAAATATCCGGGTATTACAGTTCTACCGTTATAGGTACTGCAGCAATTGTCTCATCTAGCAATGACACCAAATTGTGACATATGAGATTGGGCCACATAAGTGAGAAGGTAATGCATGTTCTAAATAAGAAAGCACTTCTTGGAGAGCATTTTGCCGGTAAGGTTAATTTATGTGAACATTGCATTTTTGGCAAGCAGAAAAAGGTTAGCTTTTCAAAGGCTATTCATAGAACCAAAGGTACATTAGATTATATTTATTCTGACCTTTGGGCTCCCTCACAAGTTCCTTCAAAAGGAGGTTGTCATTATATGATGACCATTATTAATGACTTTTCCAGAAAGCTCTGGGTTTATTTCCTAAAATATAAGAATTAGGCATTTTCCACATTCAAAGAGTAGAAAACCTTGATTAAAAACCAGACTGTAAATAAAGTAAAGAGACTAAGAACTGATAATGGTCTTGAGTTCTGTTTAAATGAATTCAACGTGTTTTCCAAGAAGAAAGGTGTTGCCAGACATCGTACCATTCCAGAAACTCCACAACAAAATGTAGTTGCAGAACGTATGAAAAAAACTATTATGGAGAGAGTTCCTTGTATGCTCTCCTATTCTTGCATGGGAACAGAGTTTTGGGTGGAAGTGGCATCTACAACAAGTTACTTGATAAACCGCTCTCCAACTAGATCTTATGATTGTAACATTCTGGAAGAAGTTTGGTCAGGTAACCCTGTTTTTTTTTTCTTTTTTTTTGGGAAAGGTAAGTATTATATATTTATATCGTCAAAAATGGTTAGTTACATCGCCACAGATTGTCCATTACAAA
The DNA here is from genome assembly GCF_048544455.1 of Silene latifolia. Lineage (NCBI taxonomy): Eukaryota > Viridiplantae > Streptophyta > Magnoliopsida > Caryophyllales > Caryophyllaceae > Silene > Silene latifolia. Next base: position 48,034,964 of record NC_133528.1, on the reverse strand, counting down.
CTCATATAACTAGCTATATTAATTACACAAAATCCTATAATTTTTGGAACCATATTCTATCCTTCATCATAAGATTATTATTATTCTTTTGCAAGAACCGTGTTTTAACTTCACTTAAAATCTGACGCACCAGAGCCTCAGGTCTCCTTACACAAGCATCCATCCTTGCTTCATTCCTTACTTTCCATACCCAGTACACAAGAGCTACATGGCAGGCACCAATGTACTTTTTCTGTAGTTTAGTAACTCCCCTACCCTTATCATACCAGCTGACAAGCTCTTGAGTTGGAAATTTGTTGTGTAATGCTTATTGCAATGAAGTAATGCACTCCTTGACATAGTCACAGTCATATAACAGGTGGTTGTGACTCTCGGGTTGGCTAGCACAAATAGCACAAGTCTGATCAATAGCTAAACCCATCCTTGTTAGTCTATCTTTAGTAGGTAGTTTCTGATGCATGATTTCGCATAATATGAAACTGGATTTGGGCACATTCAACGGGTTCCAGCATACATATCTCCAGTCAACCTTGGGTTGCCCAGTTCTCATCCAATCATAACCTACAGAGACAGTATACTCATTTGGTGTATTAAGCCACAAATTGTTGGTGTATGCTTGCTGAAATTGTTCCATGATATGAGAAATCTTTTTCCAGGACCAACTACAATCCACAGGGGCCTTATAGCCAGTCCAGAGTTTGCCTTTCATTTAAATATGATTCACCCATCTAACCCATAAATGGTCTTTCTTATCAGCAAGCCACCACACATACTTTCCTAGCAAAGCTTTGTTCCATGTTTTTGCATCTTTAATTCCAAGTCCACCCTCATCTTTTGGTTGACAGCATATACTCCAGCTAGTGTTAGGGACTTTCTTATACACGGAAGACTCACTCCACAGATAATTCCTACAGATAGAATTAATTCTGTTCATTATGCCACTAGGAATCAGGAATATAGTAGCTCAATAGGAGTGCAGGGTACTTAGAACAGAGTTCACCAGTACCACCCTTCCTGCATATGACAGGTTCTTAGCCCCCAGCCCCTGATCCTAGCCACAATCTTCTCAGTCAGTTTGTGCCCCTCAGTCTTGGTCAGTTTCTTAGAGGATATAGGAACTCCCAAATACCTAAAAGGTAGGGCACCTCTATAAAATCAAGACACCTGCAAAATAGCTTCAATGGTGTTTGCAGCAACTCCATTAAAATAAATCTCAGACTTGGATTTATTCAGGCTCAAACCTGAGGCAGCTGAAAATGTAGCAAACCCCCTTAACATCCACATAATAGAAGCTTTATTACCCTTATAGAAGAGAAGCAAATCATCTGCAAAGAGAAAGTGATTCATTTTGATATGCCCAAATAATGGATGGAATCTGAAGTCATCTTGCTTAACAACCACCCCCAGAATTCTGGACAAATACTCCATGCACAGTGTGAAAAGTTATGAAGATAAGGGATCTCCTTGCCTTAACCTCTTTTCCCTGGGAAGAAACCAAACATATTACCATTGACATTAAGGGAATATGTAAGGCTTGTTACAAGACCATCACCAATCCAATGAACTTCTGAGGAAACCCCAAAGCATCCATCATTTGTTCCAAGAAAGCCCATTTCACTAAGTCATATGCTTTCTTCAAGTCAATCTTGATTAGGCACCTAGGTGAGGCAGTCTTCCTATTATAAATCCTTACTAAATCCTGACATATCAGCACATTTTCTATAATATTTCGGCCTTTAATAAAACCAGCCTGGCTATCACTCACAATCTCAGGTAGTACTTTACTCAATCTTTTGCAAATAACCTTTGCTAAAGTCTTGTAAATAGTGTTGCAGCATGCAACAGGACGAAACTCCAGGACACTGGTAGGATTATAAGATTTGGGAATAAGAGTAAGTGAAGTAGTGTTCACCTGTTTAAGCAACATCCCAGTGTTAAAGAAATCCTGAATAGCTTCAATAACATCATTCCCAACAACCTCCCAAGAATCTCTGAAAAACTGGCTTGAGTATCCATCAGGGCCAGGTGACTCTGTTGCAGGAATAGAGAACATACATTCTTTTATTTCTTCAGCAGTCACATGAGCCATCAAAATGTTCTTGTAACCCTGAGTGATCATTTTCCTAGTCCTAACAGTAGGAGCATGTACAGGTGTAGTTGGCAAAGAAGTTCCAAGCAGTTTTTTGTAGTAAGAAAGAAAAGCATCCTCAATACCATCATAGGTGTTATACATGGCTCCATCATCTCCTCTGATACTCATGACTCTATTATGGATTTGTCTAGCTCTTATCTGGTTGTGAAAATATCTGGTGTTCTCATCACCAAATTTGATCCATTCCACTTTGGCTTTTTGACTAAGAAAACTATGCTGAACTTTGCATAGATGTCTGGAGGAAGCAGCTGCTTCCCTTTCAGCAGCACTAAGAGTGGCATCAGTAGGATTAAGATGCAACTGTACTAGGATTTCTTCTAGCAAAGCTCTTGCAACCCCAACATATTTGTCCACATCTGAAAATCCATTCTTGTTTAACATTTTAAGTGGATGCTTCAGATTCCTCAGATTATTTACCAATTTATACATTAGAGTTCCCTCCACTTGATGACACCAGGAGTCTTTAACTACTTTATTATAGTCAGGAGCCAAACTCCATATATTATAATATCGAAAGTGTGACCTCCTTCTCTCCCTAGTCACCCATCTGTAGCACATAATTGGGTTATGATCAAATAGACCCTCAGGCAAAAAGTGAGCAAAACCATCAGGATAAACATCCATCCAATCTGAATTGACCATAAATCTATCAATTCTGAAGAACCCTCGAGAGGCACGTGCCTGTTTGTTATTCCATGTATAAAATGCACCCTGTCCCTTAATATCAACCAGGCCACAATAAGAAACACAATTCCTAAAATTAGCAATATCAGCCCACGTAACCTCCCTTCCTATCCTCTCAATGAAATCAAGTACATTATTAAAGTCTCCACATACTCCCCAGGGTCCCTTGTATTTATCTTTCATCTCTATCAAGTGATACCATAACTCAATTCTCTCATCATCATCTTTTGAGCCATACACAACAGTAAACAAGAAACTCTCAGAAGTAACAATATCTGTCACTTAAACAGTGATAGTTTTAGCAATTTTATGTATCAATGTAACAGTGAAGAACTGGGGATCCCATATTACCCAGACTCTACCACCATGACGAAGATCATGATTATTATATCTTTTCCAGTGCCTTCCTAAATTATTCAAAATAGTAGTAAAATCCTGCTCTTTAACTTTTGTTTCAACTAACCCATAGAGACCAATATTATTTTGGAATAAAATTTTTTTGACATCTAGTTGTTTATTGGCCCCATTTATTCCTCGAACATTCCAACTATCAATGCTATCTATTACCTATTCCAGCTGGTTCCTTCTGTCTCCCATTCAATTGCCTCTTACTCCCAGGGCTCCCTGAACTAGTTGTAAGAGCCTCAACATAGGACTTAAACGGTGATGTACTCCCAGAACTGATATGTTCTTGTCCTTAAACTTGCTGAATGACAGTTATAGGAGTAATTAGTGAAAAATTATGTTGTGTTGGTCCCCCTAAAAGGCACCTTAGGACTGGCCTTATGAGAGTGCCTATCTATAACTGTCACATGAAGCTTCTGGATTGGTCTCCACACTTGCTATCTTACTGGCTTAGGCTTAGGATCCTGAATTTGTTTCTTCTTACACATATCCTTTGTATGGTCTATACCCTTACAAACATCACAAACAATAGGTTTCCATTCATATTCCACCAATATACTAACTTCTGATCCTTTGTCATCCACGAAGTACAGTTTATCAGGGAATTCTTGGCCTATCTCAACTTCCACTAACAGTCTAGCATACCCCAACCTTGTCTTATCTTCAGTGGCTCCATCTCTTTTAACAAATTTTCCCAGTAACCCTGTTGATTATTCTAATATTATAATATTTTGTTGCCCTGCATATTCTCATGTGAATGACAAAAAATTGGAGCCTCGTGCTAAAAAAATGCATTTTCTTGGGTTATGGCTTAGTGTAGATACCTGGTATATGTTGAATCCCAAACAAACACCCGATGATTATCGGACTACAACATTCATAGGAATCGCTACGTTTGATCGACAATTTGTATAACTACGCGTCGGAAAACTCAAAAACGATTTCGAAAACAGAAACATCTTCAAAACATTTCAAAAATACATGGAGTGTGTTATGCACGACGACGGGGTCTCAATGGCACTAACTAGAGTCAAAACCGACACCGGACCAAAAACCGACTCAAAATTCAAATCCCGACTCCAACAACGAGTCAAACACATAAATCAAACCCCACAATGCTTCCATGCTAAGTATACAAGGTATACTTTATGTTCAAGTACAACAATCATGTCCTACAAAACCTAGGATAGAACAAATCACAAATCCAAATGCGTGATAGTGACAAGACAACTCGAACACCCGTGGACATGCTCGCGCCTCTTCAAGCAGCCTATATGGTCACGTCGCCCAAAACGCACACCACCACACAATACTCTATAAATACCTATCAAATGCCACCATTTCAAGGTACGCGAGAGTCCGCCCCTTCTTTTCTCCCTTAGAATCCTAGACCTCGACTTCCCGAGTCAACAAACGACACGTATTTTCGACCTACCGATTGAAAATACAAGCCTTACACATTGTTTGGTATGTCATCGTGCATTAAATCACTTGACTTACCACTTCGACCAACTACACCATCACTAAAACAAAGAAACACTCCATATTTTATGGAACGGTTTTAAATCGAGTTTTCCGACTCACGAGTTTTTACACTTTGTCGATTTCTCGTCAAGCAACCTAGCATGTAAGTATGAGGGTGTAATTAATCCTCTCCTTTCATGTTCTTTTTTATTTGTTATATGTCTTTAACATGCATAACATGATCCAAACTACGGATTGGTCGAGCCAAAACCGAGTTTTGACATAAAACAGAAGCCCCTAGTCACAACTAGGTGGCCCGCGCCTCTTATGCCACCCTAGGTCAACTCAAACGCGTTTGAGTTCATCTTTCCGTTTGAGTTCATCTTTCCTCTATTTTCATTTCTTATTTGTAATCGGTTTTTACCATTTCAATTATTTCAAACCATTTTTACAATAAGCATTTTTAATCATGAATTATGTTCACCCTTGGATCTTCATGCCATGACGGTTTAATCCGTGACTCGGTGATAATATTTGGTTAATTAACATTTTAGGGTATTTTAAAGCCCTCTTATTCATTTGTTTACATTTGTAAAACCCATATTAGTCATATATGAATAATCATCCTTGGTTCTACATACCATGTCGGTTCAACCCGAGTACGATGATAAACTTTGACTAATTACACTGCAATGAAACTAACATAATTAGTTCATATCAAGCAATTTTTTCCACTTTAAATACAAAGCAATGAACTTAATATAATTAGTTCATAACAAGCATTTTTACAGCAGTTTTTAAAAAACTATTCATGTCAAGCTTGCAAACAGGGCCGTCTTGGAGATTTCGAGGCCCTGTACAAAATCTGAAAATGGGGCTCCATATAATATGTTAAATTAAATAATAAATTGCCTATGTAAGAACATAAAATTAGTTAATTTTGCGGCCCAATCTCAAGGTAATTTCCCGTATTTTTGGTGTCGTTCTAAGCGTAGTTTTACTTGTAAAAATATTAGAGAAATGGATTGACCTCAAGACGGTACAATAATATACTTGCTCAATCTTTTCCTAAAAAAAAAACGCAAATTCTCATTATAGATGGACACTATCCGTCTGTGATAAAAAACGAGCCAAATACAATACCACTTTTCTAATAGGACAAACAATAAGTGAGGTGGTGAGGGTAAAAAATATCACCATTTTCATTGTATTTGATCCGTTTATAGCAATAGACAAATATACCCGTCTATAGCAAGATTAATTGAAAAAAAAAAAATATTTACTGCATCTAATTAGCAATACAAGATCGCCTTTGGAGAATAAAAGCAAAAAATTAATTGTCAGTATTGGGTATTGAAAAAACAAAAAATTAATTGTGTTACTGTGTAGGCCCGCCACTCAAATGTAAGTGAAAAAACAAAAATTTAATTGTCAGTGTTGGGTATTGAACCCGCGTATTAGCGCTTAGAAGTCTAACTACTAACCATTGAGGCACTCATTTCTCATTGTTCTATCTATGCGCTCCATTTTATTTATCTCCTTTTACTCTGATTTCTGGACCCAAAATTTTGGGGCCCTGTGCAACCGCACGGGCTGCACAGGCCCAAAGACGGCCCTGCTTGCAAAACCGAAGCCGACATCGAATATTATCAAGACAATATTAATTATTCCGAGTTCCGTTCTTCATATTAGCACAAAAACGGTCTTAACGACTCTTTCAACAAAAGCGGGTTTAACACTCTTTTTTTACAAATGATTTCACAAACATTTCCACAAATACTTTTGACAACCAGGAGATGCCCCTTTAGGTCGTCACTTAGCCCGCGCCTAAACAGGCTCTTTAATTGCCAGTTTTCAAATCTGGACAGGCCTATGGCCCGCGCCTCAATAGGCTGCCTGACACTGATCCTGTCCTACTTCCAGCACTCGTCTAGGACGATCCCGACTTCGGCTAACCCGAATACAGAACGGATCAGATTGATAAGTTCGCATTTTACACTTTGCATTTCAAAGCACTTTTCTTGAGACAAATGGATCATGTTAAGCACCATAAACCTAACTTGGTAAATAAATGTTTAATTTCCGTCTTGCATACAAATCAACACTAAATCAAACTCGATATAAGCTACTTGATACTTAGATAAACAACCGACATAACAAATATCACATGTTAGGTCTAAACTTGTGGATGCGCATTCATGCATTCAACCCGTTTGATCAACTTTTCTACTTAACCAACCAAGATCGATCAGTAGAGAAAGTTACCGCGGGCGGGATCGAGTGTCCTATTAACGGGCTTCCCAGTACGTAACCTCACCTCTTACTCAGAAACTTAGGATTGCGGACGACCTTATCTAGGGCGAACGAGAGTCATTCTAGCGATATGATGCTAAAGAGGGACGATTCTTTATCTTTAGTACCTATGTCAAGCACCGCTTTTTGCCTTGATTGACCTAGGTATAAATTGGACTCGAACGTTTTCTAGGCATGATGTGAACACGGTACGAGAACTTTAACGAAAATTCTACGAGAAAATTACCGTATCAAGGGACGCGAAAAATAAAACAAAAACAGTCCGAATAAGGCTTGGGGGCCTTGCAAACCGTGAAGAAAGGGATGAAGAACCTCGGGAAAGACCAAGGCCAAGTGCATGGAACTACCTAGTTTTTTTTATACCACCTAGTTTTCTTAATCGCCTAGTTTTCTTCCTAGTCTTTTCTAGTTTTCTTCTAAAGTCTTTCCTAGTTTTTCTACACTAGTCAAAACTAATAACTAGGCACCTAGAACTCATGCAAACATTGAAAGCTTGCCTTGGAGCCCAAGCATCATTCGGCCTATATAAGGCTTGGCTCTCTTCATTTGTAAGCATGATGTTTTGAGTAAAAAAGTTCACCATGTGTGAGAAACTTGTCTTCTTATTTGTGTTGTTACACGAGTAAAAGGCTCAAGAGGTCGAAACGAGTTTTTCGTACCTTGCTTAGACCGAGGACGCGATCCAAAGTTTAAGTCGGATTGTTTGACGCGAATCAAACAATTCACCCATTGACATAACTATAGGTCTAGTTACGGCAAATATCCCATTGTTTTCGAGGTCTTCATTGATCTTGAAACAAATATCCCTTTATTCAAAAACACAAAAACAACCTTACAAAAATGTCTTCCGCTTCCGCTAAATTCACATCAAAAGTGGTATCAGAGCTTCGGCTCTTGATCACCACAAAAAAAATCAAGACGGTCCTGAGTAAGTCCAAATCAATTAGTGGTTGAATATCCAACGCGATTGGTATTCAAAGGTTAAACTCAACGAGGTTGTTGGGGTTTAATCGATTGGATCTTGAAGGCACGGATTGAACAAAAAAACACAAAAAAAAAAAAAAAACCAAAAAAAAAAATCACTGTTCACGCCAGTACTGTTCACGGTACTGTTCATCCGCGAAAAAAAAAAACAAAACAAAAAAAAAATTTTATTGGAAGGCACAAGAATCGGGACGACGCATTGGAGAAAAAGGGTAAGGCTTGTCAAAGTCAAGACGTTGGTTGAATTTCCAATTGTTATTGGAATTCAAAGGTTAAACTCGAGCGAGATAGTTCGAGGGTTGATCGGCTTTTGATAATCCATATCTTTGGTCTAAGAATCGGGACGATTCTTTTTAAAGAAGGCGGAATTGATGTGAACACGGTACGAGAACTTTAACGAAAATTCTACGAGAAAATTACCGTATCAAGGGACGCGAAAAATAAAACAAAAACAGTCCGAATAAGGCTTGGGGGCCTTGCAAACCGTGAAGAAAGGGATGAAGAACCTCGGGAAAGACCAAGGCCAAGTGCATGGAACTACCTAGTTTTTTTTATACCACCTAGTTTTCTTAATCGCCTAGTTTTCTTCCTAGTCTTTTCTAGTTATCTTCTAAAGTCTTTCCTAGTTTTTCTACACTAGTCAAAACTAATAACTAGGCACCTAGAACTCATGCAAACATTGAAAGCTTGCCTTGGAGCCCAAGCATCATTCGGCCTATATAAGGCTTGGCTCTCTTCATTTGTAAGCATGATGTTTTGAGTAAAAAAGTTCACCATGTGTAAGAAACTTGTCTTCTTATTTGTGTTGTTACACGAGTAAAAGGCTCAAGAGGTCGAAACGAGTTTTTCGTACCTTGCTTAGACCGAGGACGCGATCCAAAGTTTAAGTCGGATTGTTTGACGCGTATCAAACAATTCACCCATTGACGTAACTATAGGTCTAGTTACGGCAAATATCCCATTGTTTTCGAGGTCTTCATTGATCTTGAAACAAATATCCCTTTATTCAAAAACACAAAAATAACCTTACAAAAATGTCTTCCGCTTCCGCTAAATTCACATCAAAAGATTGATGTGAACACGGTACGGTGTCCTTAACGAAAATTCTACGAGAAAATTACCGTATCAAGGGACGCGAAAAATAAAACAAAAACAGTCCGAATAAGGCTTGGGGGCCGTGCAAACCGTGAAGAAAGGGATGAAGAACCTCGGGAAAGACCAAGGCCAAGTGCATGGAACTACCTAGTTTTTATACCACCTAGTTTTCTTAATCGCCTAGTTTTCTTCCTAGTCTTTTCTAGTTTTCTTCTAAAGTCTTTCCTAGTTTTTCTACAGTAGTCAAAACTAATAACTAGGCACCTAGAACTCATGCAAACATTAAAAGCTTGCCTTGGAGCCCAAGCATCATTCGGCCTATATAAGGCTTGGCTCTCTTCATTTGTAAGCATGATGTTTTGAGTAAAAAGGTTCACCATGTGTGAGAAACTTGTCTTCTTATTTGTGTTGTTACACGAGTAAAAGGCTCAAGAGGTCGAAACGAGTTTTTCGTACCTTGCTTAGACCGAGGACGCGATCCAAAGTTTAAGTCGGATTGTTTGACGCGTATCAAACAATTCACCCATTGACGTAACTATAGGTCTAGTTACAGCAAATATCCCATTGTTTTCGAGGTCTTCATTGATCTTGAAACAAATATCCTCTTTATTGAAAAACACAAAAACAACCTTACAAAAATGTCTTCCGCTTCCGCTAAATTCACATCAAAAGTGGTATCAGAGCTTCGGCTCTTGATCACCCAAAAAAAAAAATCAAGACGGTCCTAGGGAGGTCCCAATCAATTGGTAGTTGAATATCCAACGCGATTGGTATTCAAAGGTTAGACTCAACGAGGTAGTTGAGGTTTAATCGATTGGATCTTGAAGGCACGGATTGAACCAAAAAAAAACACAAAAAAAAAAAAAAATCACTGTTCACGCCAGTACTGTTCACGGTACTGTTCATCCGCCAAAAAAAAAAAAAAAAACAAATAAAAAAATTTCATTGGAAGGCACAAGAATCGGGACGACGCAATGGAGAAAAAGGGTAAGGCTTGTCAAAGTCAAGACGTTGGTTGAATTTCCAATTGCGATTGGAATTCAAAGGTTAAACTCGAGCGAGGTAGTTCGAGGGTTGATCGGCTTTTGATAATCCATATCTTTGGTCCAAGAATCGGGACGATTCTTTTTAAAGAAGGAGGAATTGATGTGAACACGGTACGGTGTCCTTAACGAAAATTCTACGAGAAAATTACCGTGTCAAGGGACGCGAAAAATAAAACAAAAACAGTCCGAATAAGGCTTGGGGGCCGTGCAAACCGTGAAGAAAGGGATGAAGAACCTCGGGAAAGACCAAGGCCAAGTGCATGGAACTACCTAGTTTTTATACCACCTAGTTTTCTTAATCGCCTAGTTTTCTTCCTAGTCTTTTCTAGTTTTCTTCTAAAGTCTTTCCTAGTTTTTCTACACTAGTCAAAACTAATAACTAGGCACCTAGAACTCATGCAAACATTAAAAGCTTGCCTTGGAGCCCAAGCATCATTCGGCCTATATAAGGCTTGGCTCTCTTCATTTGTAAGCATGATGTTTTGAGTAAAAAGGTTCACCATGTGTGAGAAACTTGTCTTCTTATTTGTGTTGTTACACGAGTAAAAGGCTCAAGAGGTCGAAACGAGTTTTTCGTACCTTGCTTAGACCGAGGACGCGATCCAAAGTTTAAGTCGGATTGTTTGACGCGTATCAAACAATTCACCCATTGACGTAACTATAGGTCTAGTTACAGCAAATATCCCATTGTTTTCGAGGTCTTCATTGATCTTGAAACAAATATCCCCTTTATTGAAAAACACAAAAACAACCTTACAAAAATGTCTTCCGCTTCCGCTAAATTCACATCAAGGCATCCCATAATTGCTTGGTGGCGACTCCGAACATCTCTACATCGTTTTAAGACCTTCACCGAGATGAAACCGACTGATCTAAAGCGATCCGGTCGTAAGCATTTCTACGCCGTCGAGTGTGGCTTTACGACTGCTATATGTCCACATATTGGCTTGGCGTGTAGGTTGCCCATATCCTCAATTAGGGGCTAAAGGTTGTCGTTTATATGACACCGAGTTCCGGAAAACCTTTCATAGTAGAAATGTAATTTTCAATAAAAATGCTATATTATTTTTTGCAAACGAAGTTGTTTCTTTTCATCTTGGTACAGATGATAAAGAGAATAGTAGAGAGAAGTGTAATTTGATGTCAAAGTCTCAAAATAAGAGAAGGATGTCCCTACTTCATCTACTCTGCCAAATTCCAATGAAAATACCGAGATTGTTGACTAAAGAAGTACACAACAACCACGTCAACCATAAAGACGAGGTTTATCAGATCCACATTCCACGGCTCAAAATGTTCCTGAATAGAGACCAAGAAAATTGAATCCAAAATATACTGACCAAAGCTTTAATATTGCCCATGCTTTGGCCGCTGCATAAGAGATGAATGAATGTAATGAGCCTAGAAATTATTCCGAGGCTATGTTCGATGCAGATTCTTTAAAATGGGTTGCAGCGGTGCAATAAGAAATTGAGAGTCTTCATAAGAATGAAACTTGGGATCTGGTAAAGTTGTTTGAGGGTAAGAGAGCTGTAAGTTGTAAGTGGATATTTAAGAGAAAAGAAGGCATCCTCAGTGTTGAAAGTGCAAGATATAAAGCAAGATTCATTGTGCGAGGATTTGATCAACATGAAGGTATTGATTTCAATGAGGTATTTTCTCATGTTGTTCATCATACCTCAATTATTGTATTACTTGCTCTAGTTGCTTTGCAAGATTTGGAGTTAGAGTAGTTAAATGTGAAAACTGCATTCTTCATGGTAATCTCGAAAAAAAAAATTTATATCCATCTATGGACATAGGCTACCTGTGACGCCCAGCCGATCTATGGACAACGATAGCAGCAGTCTGAAAGCCACACTCGGTGGCGTAAAAATGCTTTCGACCGGATCGCTTTAGATCGGCCGGTTTCGTAGTCTCGGCAAGGGTCTCGAAATGATGCAAGAGATGTTTGGAGTCACCACCAAGTATTTGTGGGATGCTTGAAACCCGTTCGAATCCAATTTATACCTAGGTCAACGAAGGAAAAAAGCGGTGTTTGACATAGGTACTGAAGATAAAGAGTCATCCCTCTTTAGCATCCTATCTCTAGAATGACTCTCGTTTGCCCTGGATATGGTCGTCCACTATCTAAAATTTCTGAGTAAGAGGTGAAGGTATTGGGAAGCCCTTTAATAGGACACCCAATCCCGTCCGCGGTAGCAGCATCTACTGATCGATCTTGGTTGGTTTAATGCAAAAGTTGATAAAACGGGTAAATGCATGAATGCACATCCACAAGTTTAAACCTAACATGCGAGATTTCTATGTCGGTTGTTTTATCCAAATATCAAGTAATTGATGTCAAATTGGATTTAGAATTGATTTGCATGCAAGACGAAAATTAAACATCCATTTACCGAATTAGGTTTATGGTGCATAAAGTGATCCATTTGTCTTAGAAAGGCGTTTTGCAAATACAAAGTGAAAAGGGGCAGGCTTGCCATCTGATCCGTCCCGTATTCGGGTTAACCGAAGTTGGAATCGTCCTAGGCAAGTGTTGGAAAGGAAGCAGGACTTGCATCAGGCAGCCTATTGAGGCGCGAGCCGTCAGGCGATGCAAGGGGACATATCCTGGTTTTAAAACTGGAAAACAGTTGGCCTGTTTAGGAGCGAGGCAACTGACTGTCCAAAAGGATGCCTTCTGATTGTTGAAAACGCTTGTAAAACGGTTTGCAAAAGGGTATTTGAACCTGTCATTGTTTGAAAAGGTCGTTTAGACCACTTTTATGTTAAAGTGAAGAATGGGACTTGAATAATCATCATTGTATTAACGATATTCGATGTCGGGTTCGGTTTTGCAAGCTTGACATGAATAGTTTTGAAAAATGATTATGAACTAATTGTATTAATTTCATTGTTTTGTAATTGGTCAATGTTTATCGTCGTACTCGGGTTTAAAACCGACATGGTATGTAGAATCAAGGATGATTTTGCATGTATGACGAATATGGTTGTTTTTTGAAATGTAAAGAAATGAATAAAAGGTTTTAAAATACCTTTTAAAATGTAATTAACCAAATATTATCACCGAAACACGGATTAAACCGTCATGGTATAAGGAACCAAGGGTGAAAATGTTATATGGCTAAAAAGTTTATCATAAAAATGATTTGAAATGGTAAGAAAATCGGTTGTAAAATAAAATAAAAAATGGAAAGAATGAACTCAAACACGTTTGAGTTCTGACCTGGACACCCCATTGAGGCGCGAGGTACCTAGTGATGACTAGGGCCCTCTGTTTCCGGTCAAAATTCGGTTTTGGCTCATTTGATCCGTAT